>NW_022170663.1:10014807-10119955 GCF_008802855.1 Photinus pyralis
CTTTTTCTTATTAATTTTGGTGCGTAGAATCCAAAACAATTCGTACTTTTTCGATCAGACTTCTCAATCAAAAGTTATAGACTAGAAAACCAATTTCGAAAAAAAATTCAAAGGGCTGTAACTTTTGAACTAGTAGCCCAATCTTGGAACTGTTTGAAATTATGGATTCTACAGGCCACATTCTATAAGAAATTTTATTTTTAAATTTTTAATATATTTGAGTGACAAGTATTTGAATACTTTTTATAGTATTCGAATACCTTTGAAAGTATTCGAATACTTTTGAAAGTATTCGAATACGTTCTAAAGTATTTGAATACTTATTTTTTTTAAGTATTTGAATACTTTTCAATGTATCTGTATCTAGTATTCGCTTGTGCTGGACGTAAAAGTATTTAGTATTTAAATACCTTTGATTTGTATAAAGTATTTACTATTTAGTATTCAAATACTTTTTTAAAGTATTCTGCCCAGCTCTGCATGTAGCCACTCCTGGAAGATGATTTTTCAAAATTAAAAAAAGAAGCTGATTCCATAAAGCGTCTGCAAGTAACAACGCATTTAAACTGGCAGTCATAGTTTGCTTTAGTCAGAAGAATATCTATGTTTTCAAATTCAAATTTCAATTTACTGTAGGGGATAGTTCCAAACTTCCCAATTTCAGATGCAGTTGTTTTACAGTTCGGTCGTAAAACATTACCGGCAGTCATCACTGCATCTTTGGGCGACATTCCAAAATTCCGTCCATTGAATGGAATGTACCATGTCCATAGAGTGTTCGTATATTAAAATCAGCATTCTCGAAGACAAACTGCTGGAAAGCTTAATCGGAAAAAGCATGTTCACTATTTGCAACAGTGCATATGGTAACGAGCTTCAGATGCTACCATCCTACCACATCTATGCTGGATTCGATTCAACGTAAAATCTGCTAAGACCATACATAATGAGCATGAATTGTAGCTTTTATTTGAAGTGTGTCAATACACCTAATATATGATGTTTTCTATCCTTGTGTTTTCATTTCTTACACACTGTTTTCCACAAAATAGCCAGTCGCCTTTAATATCAAATTTTGGCACTGAGGATCGAATTGTAATTGAAAATGAAGAGGAAGATTGAGCACTCTGGTCCTGATGCAAGGCCTTACTCTTTGCAGAAATGATTGTGATATTTGTTATGTACTCTCCATCCATTTATCATCTTTTCTTTTCTTACTGTATTCAAAGATAGTTGCATTACCTTTTGTTTTAACATTCGCAATTTTATGGAAATTCAAGAGGAACTCACAGATCTTGCAAGCGTTCATTATATACTGTCACAATTGTTTAATACTTATATTAATTTATATAAATATATTATAAAACAAATAACAAATGGTCAAGTCAACATTCGCGGTTCAACTCTACCATAGTGTAAGAATTCTACCGTATGTTAATTTGTCATCTACGGAAGTAGAAGAGAACAAGTTGCGTTATCAAGAATAAGAATCGGTTACACAAACTTAACACATTTAGATTTATTAGGAAAGTGTAGCATTTCAGTGTATTGCTACTTAATTTAAGTTAATTTTTTAAGAAACAGCGAGATTTATATGCAATAAAACGTATATTTTGTTGCATACAAATCAGGATGTATTCTTACACTTGCTACGTTTTACGGTTTTCCCAATTTATACCAAATAGAATGTCATTGAAAGATAAGGGACTTGCCTGCTAAATGTCGTATTGACAAGACCAGCGCTCAGCGCAGATTTGCAATTAAATATTTGTCAAGAATAAAAAAAGAGAATTTGATTCGCTAAGGCCGTTAGCCGGCGAATGTAGTGTAAAGCCTCTTCTTCTGAAGGGTAAGTCAAATCAAATAAATTATTCATTAGGTAATTCTGGATTTTGTTATTAGGGCATTTAGAAAGCGACTGGGCTTAACCTAATCTACTGCTACACCAAAAATATATATAACCGTAGCTACCTGGTTTGGGTACCACAACTGTAAAAAAGTAATCACCCTTAAAGGACCAGCTTAAACTTGTATTTGGTGAGTCGCGCAATTGATTACTGCGTACATACATAATCAAGAACATCTATACCTACTTCCCACCAACCAAGGAGCTGGCTGAGTTGATAGAGTACTGTCGAAGTAATGGGCTCCCTCTTGTGGTTGGCTGTGATGCAAACGCACACCATGTTGTGTGGGGCAGCACGGACACGAACTCGAGGGGCGACCACCTTCTGGAGTACTTGCAAACAACTGATTTGAATGTTTTAAATCAGGGAGCAGCCCCTACCTTCGTCACAGCGCGGAGGCAGGAGGTCATTGATCTGACGCTGGGCTCCTTTTCAATAGCTCATATGATCACGAATTGGAGAGTGTCTGAGTGTCACAGGCACATTCTCTTCCAACTGAACCTGGCATTGCACTGCGAGCCCTGCAGGTTTCGGAATCCCCGATCCACTGACTGGGACTGCTATGTGGCAAAACTGTCAGACCGGTTGGATAGACCACCTTTTGCTCTGTCGGAAAGCAGGGCAGGTGGAAGAGGCGGCCGCATTAGTAAGCGACGCCATAACAGCGTCCTATGAGGACAGCTGTAAACTGCGTACCTTTCGAGGAAAGAAGAGAACACCTTGGTGGAACTCAGACCTTGAAAAGGCTCGTAAGGAGGTTCGCAGGCTCTTTAATAGGGCCATGCGAACTAAGTTACCTGCGGACTGGGAAGATCTTAAGATCTCCCAGCGCAGGTATAAGGACCATATTCGGAGGTCGAAACGAGGATCTTGGAGGACTTTCTGTGGTAACATGGAAGGTCTTCCTGAAGTTCAAAAACTTCGTAAAATCCTTTTGAAGGACCCGGGGCAAAAGGTGGGGACACTGAGGCTTCCATGCGGTAGATATACGTCTACCGCGGGTGAGGCACTCACATGTCTCCTGGAAACACACTTTCCAGGCTCTGGGGACTACTTAACTTCGGACCCACCAAAAGGAGCTACTCGGGTCGGTGTAAGGCCGATCAACTGGAAGGTAGCTTCCCGGGTAGTTACCGAGGGATCTCTGAGATGGGCGGTCAACACGTTCAGCCCATTTAAGAGTGCAGGACCGGATGGGATATTCCCGGCTCTTCTACAGAATGGCCTGGATCCGCTGCTCTTACACTTGTTGCATCTCTTCAGAGCCTCTCTGGCTTTAGGGTATATCCCCGAAAGCTGGAGGAAGGTAAGAGTTGTGTACCTACCTAAGCCGGGTCGTGCTAAATATGACGTGGCGAAGGACTATAGGCCCATCAGCCTATCATCGTTTCTTCTAAAAACGGTGGAGAAGCTGGTGGATGCATACATAAGGAATGGCGTACTGGTTAGAAGACCACTACATCCGTTCCAACATGCTTACAGGGCTGGTATGTCCACGGAGACGGCTCTACACAGCCTGGTCTGCAGGCTGGAAAAGGGAATGTCTTCCGGGAGGATAGCTCTGGGAGCGTTTTTAGATATCGAAGGTGCGTTTAACAACACCACGTTCGATTCGATTAGTGAGGCTGCTGAGAGATTTGGTATTGATGGGTCGATCGTAAGATGGATCCGAGCCATGCTCGAAAGCAGAATCATTATATCCTCAATTGGAATGACGGAGATGAGCTCATCGGTTACTAGAGGATGTCCGCAGGGTGGGATATTGTCTCCACTGC
The DNA here is from genome assembly GCF_008802855.1 of Photinus pyralis. Taxonomy (NCBI): domain Eukaryota; kingdom Metazoa; phylum Arthropoda; class Insecta; order Coleoptera; family Lampyridae; genus Photinus; species Photinus pyralis. The sequence goes on from NW_022170663.1 coordinate 10,018,490, forward strand.
TGTGGTGCCTGGTACTAGTACTTCACGAATAGAAGGAGAGCAGCTAGGAAAGGTCCAGCGACTCGCCTGTCTGGGAGTCAATGGAGCCCTAAAAACCACGCCAACCTTGGCCATGGAGGCACTTCTGGGACTAGAGCCTTTACACTTAGCTGTGGAGGCAGAGGCTCGGAAAGCTTCCATACGGCTAAACGATTGGGATGAATGGAAGGATCGAGGCAGCCTTGGGCACGGGCGGATCTGGGAGGAAACCCTCAGAACCGATCCCCTCCTTGCAAGGAGGGACGTGATCCGGGCTATCTTGCTAAGACCAAAGCGTTATAAAGTCATTCTCCCGGATAGGGAGCAGTGGCTGAACTCGGATTGCCCGTTCCTCAAACCTGAGGGGCTCGTGTGGTTTACAGAGGGGTCCCAAACAGAAAGGGGGACGGGCATGGGTATATATGGTGATCGACCGAGAGCCAGCGTCAGCGTCTCCCTTGGTCAGCATAGCACCGTGTTTCAGGCAGAGATGTTAGCCATCATGACCTGTGCACAGAAAAACCTCCGTAGAGGTAACCGTAATAAGCGTATATACATATGCAGTGATAGTCAGGCGGCGTTGAGGGCCCTGTCGGTAGACAGGTTCCGATCAGCTACGGCGCTTGATTGCAGGCGAACCCTAGATAGATTAGGTGAGTCTAATAGGGTATGCTTGATTTGGGTGCCAGCGCACTGCGGAATAGGGGGCAACGAAAGGGCGGGCGAGTTGGCTCGCGAAGGCAGTGGTGGGGTCTTCGTCGGGCCCGAGCCTACCCTAGGGATTGCTCCCTCCGTTGTTAGGGCCAGGATTAAAGATTGGTTGACCAGTCAATTCCAGGCTCAGTGGCAACAAGTAACCGGACTCCGACAGTCCAAGGCCTTTCTAACAGGGCCCGTTGGCAAATCGGGGTCTTCTAAGCTTCTAAAACTGAATAGAAGCCAGCTTAGGAAGATCACTGGTGTCCTTACGGGACACTGGATGGTCAACTATCACCTGCATAACATTGGGCTCGCGGAGGAGTCAACGTGCAGGTTCTGTGGCGAGGCAGATGAAACTACCGAGCATGTGGTCTGTCACTGTGACGCTTTGATCAGGGACAGATATCAACTCCTTGGAGACAGATACCTGGAACCGAGGAGGGTGAAGCAACTTAGGCTAAACAGGGTCCTATCCTTCATTGAGAGGAACGGGCTCTGAACTCAGTTGCGAAGAAAGGGGGTAGGCACAATGGGCCTCTGGTGTGCCTAAGTGCTGCCCGTTCGGGCTCCCCTGCGAATAGAAATAGAATACCTACTTCCACTTCTGCAAGTCCTTTATGGATCAGATAAAGGAGGTTTTATAATATCTCATTTTTTTATCAAACATTGTACGTTAATGCAGAGTCTGGAGCATGCTTTTGGCCGTATTAATCATTTCAAACTAATTATTGTCATTTATGATATTTAACCGTTTTGTATGTATTAAAGACAAACTCCCTCAAGGTTTTTTTGATTTGTGAACGCACGACCATTTCTCACCGAGAATTTACTTAATGAGCACGCTGGAAGTGATTATCCAGGAGTGGGTACACAAAAGCCCACAACAGAAATGCAACGAATGTGATATCTTTTGAGTGTCAGACATGTTCTTTGTGGATGCCCAACGTATGTCGTATAACATACAGAGAATGCAAGTAGGCATACCAGAAACGGAGCGAGAAGTTTTTCGGGGCTAATAAAAAGAATTTAAAGGCAAATAGTTACAGTGATTAATTAAGAAATAAGGGTAAATGACCATAGCAGTCGAGCCTTAAAAAAACGTTTTATTGGGATTTGCTAGTACACTGATTTGAATTGAAAAATGATAAATGAGAAGAGCAGACGCAGAATTTTTCAAGCTACAAGACACCTATTTACAACCTTCTAAATTAATTAGGGGAGGAAATATTTCGATAAAAAAATTAGCATTGAAACACCACGGTGCGTAAACCGTTTCTACACCTTTTAATTACGTTGGCACAGTTCAAGGTGACAGTTTAATAAAAAACCAATTATAATTGCGGTTGGACGTTTTTGCGTTAATGTACGATAAATTCGCGCAGTAATTCTATGAAAAAAATCCCTTTGAACGTTATTAGTTTGGATCTTAGATTAGGAAAGAATATGAAGACCGCGTATTCCGTACAGCCCGTGTATGAATCGTGTTACCTTTTTAAGCAAGCCATTTTGTATGTGGCACAAATGTCATTTAAGTAACATCGTTTTTATGAGTTTTTGCGCTTAAATTGAGAGGAAATACACAAAAAAACAACTTAAAATCATGGTGAATTGTGCAGATTGTGGATGCAAAAGTCGGAGTGAGAAGGAGGAACCGGGAATTTAATTTCAGACGTAAATATTGAAAATGTGCCTAATGCCGTTACCACGTATTTTCCTATTTTTTATCATAAAGCTTTTTCTTTGAATATTCTTCTTTTAATATGTTAAAATTCATAGCTTAATGGGCGACTAGACTTAATTTCCAATAGAACCAATCCCATGCATTCAAATTTTGATAACAAACGTCTTCAATATGTTAGAAATTATTTGCACCTGAACGTAATAAAGTATGAAAAGTGCTTCTAATGCACTAGATTTTCTAAAAAAAATTCATCTGTAATCATTTTGATATCCAAGCTAATATTTAATTTCTTTGCTAATTATATGTATTACATTCCCCGTTACTTCCGCACTAAATTAGTCTTATCCTCACATTTTACCAGTTACTATAAAAATAAAATAATGTTATTAAAACTATTTTCCGTCTCGCCTAACTAAAGCTAAAGTGATTATAAAAGGACGGTCCAATTTGAACTTCAAGTTCGAAGTGAAATCACAATTTTCCTTTTGTTCCTCTTCGCATTTTGACAATATACCTACACGTAATGGTATCACCATAATACTTATTTTGTGCAAAGCTCCTAATATTGATCGTCTGAAACTCCTACTCTTCTGTAAGCTTTCGACGGTATAATAAAACAAATCGTGCGGATAAGTTTCTTCATTCAAAGTATTAAATACCGCCTATGTCGCAATAAATCTAAGTGGTTAATTAAAAAATAAAATAATTCCCTTTCTCAAATAGACTACGGAATTTATTCGGTTGGGTGGGGAAAAATTAATCTGAAATCGTTATTAATTCTTCTGAAAAGTCGGTTAATTCGAAGTTTCATGAAGAAGTTATTCAATTTCCAATATTGGAAGTAGCGTAATTAACATCACTGGGGTGGACGGCACATGTGGCGTGTCGTGCAAAGTTCGTTAATATGTTTTCGACTTGTAGCCGATTAAGCAACATTCCACTGATCAAAGAGGATTTCCCTAGCTCGAAATTTAATTAACTACAATTATTCGACTAAGCTAAATCAAGTTTTAAATGTTTCAAGATGTCTAATAAGCGAATGCGCCTACTTTTATTAGGTGAATGGAAATGAATTGGATGTTAATGTGAATATTATATACATCGATTTTGCCAAAATTACCCCCTCCCCCCCACTTTAATGCGACGTAATTATATAGAATTATGGTTTAAGCTAGTGCTATACATCCGACAAACTTAGCGCTTGCTTTGTCAAACTATGGGTCACAATGAGAGTGTTAGCCTTACCTTTGCACATCCTGAAAGTGAAAGTGCACTAAAAAAAACTTAAATCGGAGGTAGCTGTAAGGATACTTTTAGTCTGAAACTGAAAATTGGGGTAATGGGGTGACCTATAAAACTACTTCCTAATTTCGTATTTATTCAGTTGATACTCCATTCGATAAAATCTCTTTTCTTTAAGTTACTGAGTAAACAAAGACTTTGGTTTTGTTAGTGCATTAAAATGTGTGCAACTTTTACAGCAGATTTAAAATACGAGCAACAAAATGTATATTGTAATTAACAGTTAAAAATTACCTACATTCATACCAATATTGACTTGAAACACTCAGAACACAATGATCACTAAAATAGTCCCCCTTAGGATAGTTAATTCGTTTGCGTGTTTAAGGAATCATTATTCCATTATCAATGTCAATTACTGTTGAGATAATTAAGTAAGTTAATTTTTTCTTTCAATAATACATCATAATCTAATGAGAAATGGAAGTAAGTGCAATCAGTTACTATGCAAAATCTCGTTCCAGAGTCATCTGTTATTTGATCATCTGTTTTCCATGGAAACGTTATGTAAGAGATTATAATAAAGTATAGCGTACAGATTTCTACATGTTACAATTGTGAAAATGTCAATAAACATAGTTTATCGCTTCGAGAATTGGACAGTTCTATCTTGCCAATCACCCTTGGGAATTATTTTTATTGAGCGAGGTACAACGCATCCCCTAAGATCCTCCCGCAAGTCTGCTATTTGAAAATAATATTAAATCCACTACCATACTTCCAAAGCACATTTAAGCGTCGTCCTTTACTTGTATTTTGGTCGATAACGAATTACTTTCATTCTTTTATAGCATATGTTAAATTGACATTTTAATAAATTTGAATAAGTAGGCTAAGCCGTTCTTTAACCGCGGGGATAGATAAAGTGATTACTTCAGCCGTAAGGGTAGATAAAGTGAAACAACTGGTTGTGCATTCTAATGACATCTATCATTCTTATTTCAAATGCACGATATAAAATGACGTTCAGAACATACGACAATTCTGTTTCTATGGAAAAGTTCGCGACGGCAGAACCTAAGCTTGCTATTTTTAACGTCTCTAAATTAAATTCAGAATTGTCAGAAGCTTTACAATGATTTATATGGCTTCTACTATAAAATAAAGTTTTATATTACACGACGATAAAGGGAAACTAACCATCTCGTGAAGCATCTTTCACTCAATGGTTAAAATATCCCTTTATCGTCTTGTATAATAAATAACTATTACTGACAGTGTAGATAAAAATCTATGATCAGGAAGAATGTGAAGAACAACTGCCAGTAACCAGTCGAGAAGAAGAGATTCGAGATTCACTTTTATTCCTCTACAAGATGCTAGTTTTAAATTATAAATCCGACGTTTCGTCTCCGGTTAACCATCACCAACTTTTTTTTCTTATGGAAGTAGTTTTTACTTTTTTGTGTCATTTTATAGGGAATTTTTTTCTGATTTCAAAAATGTAACATCACAGTTTTTTAATATTGTTCTTGTTAAATCCTAGAAAACTTTGTCTTGGGATCTGTACGTATGTAGTTTCTTGCGTTTTTGACGTATTAATAGCGCTATTTCTGATTAAAAGAGTTTTGAAATCAGAAAAGAATTCTCTATCAAATGACACAAAAGTAAAATTCCATAAGAAAAAACAAGTTGATGGTTGACTGGGTACGAAACGTCAAACTTAAAATTTAAAAGTGGCATCTTGTAGAAGGAAAAAAGCTGGCTATAATAATGTTGTTGTTGTATTTGTTTGTGTATACTTTAAGTATCATTACGTCTATTCGCCTTTGTCTTTAAAATGATGGAAAGTATTTGTTTATATTCTATGATTATTATTTAAAGTTTTATTTCAAGAGTTCTGATGGTAAGAAAATATAAAAAAATGTACAACGCAATCTTTCCTTGGATTTGTCCAATTCAGTATCATTCAAATAACTAATAGTAACATTCCGCTGTGTGATGTTTAAACATTCAAATATAAAATTTTTTTTAATTCCCGTAGCTAGCATTTACACCACACTAATAGCTGTGTTTAGGGATTTTTTTGGAAAAACGACCACGAAAAACGGTTGAGAATTTAAGGGAATTGAGGGGAATTAGGGAAAATCATGGGGAATTAGGAAAGTGAATAGGAACTATAGGGAAATGAAAAGAAATTAGGGGGAATTAATGGAAAAAAAATTCACTGGTGAAATAATCCTCGACTATAAGTGTTTACCTCGGTTTTGCAATGATAACAAATTTATTACTAGAATAACCCATTCAAAACGGTTCAATAATCGAAAATGCCTTATAACATAACATAACATTTAATGTTTTATTCACGCACAGACGAATCTATTTATCAAGAAAGATTTAATGTCCACTTCCATGGTAAAAATAAATAAAGTAGTTCTTACCCGCATGTTCGGGGGATCGTGTAACCCTCCCCCACTAAGATTCCTCGTGATCGAGGGTCGATTTTAAAAAACACAGTCACTAACTTTTACAAGGAATTCACTAACGAAGATGATCAAACAGTATTGACGTATTGTGTTGGTAACAGTCTGTTATCTCTGCAGGAGATGTGCGTATACAATATCTAATTTTGTTAAAAAGGGTTACGCATTGGTGTTCCTACATTTTCAATAGCAATAGGTACAATACAATACAAATTAAATTTGGTCGACGTCTCACGTTTTCACGTATACGAGCGTCAAAATTACGTTTGGATCGAGTTGCCATTGTTATGCACAACATAAAATATTCACTAGGTAATAATACATTTACGCTGTCAGGATATGAAGTCGATAGGGATAGATTGTTACCACAGCTGAATTAATTCGAAATCTTGTTTGAATAAATTTTGCCACCCATTTGAATATATACCTAGTATTAAGGCGTGTCTTAGAAAATCGCTCGGTGAATTCCCATTACATCTCTGAGAATAATTTTGTTGCTATTAGAGGTGTATCCTAAAGGGTCAAACCCTGACAATGGTATGGAAGGAAGTAGTGATTTATCAAGCCAAGTAGCTTGATGATTTTCCATCAAGTAGGTACATATATCAAAAACTTAAATAGCTATTTTTATTTCACGTAATACAAGTCGTTCTACTTGACTACTTGACATAGGTAAGTAATATAAACTGAAAAGGAGAAAAATTTCATTTGGTGGAGTAGTCTTATTTGGTCTTTTGCCATATCCTCTTTATTTATACCTGTTTGTATATGTATATGTATTTTTTTCAATATCTATTTATAATTTGATCCTCGTGTTGCTCTACGTTATTTTGGATCCTTCATTTTATTCTAAAGAAGGGATCGCAATATTGCGCACAGTTCAGCTGTGAACATGCTTCCCATAGAAGAATGGGGCCAATTATATTAGAGTAAAAAACGCACTTCGTACTTTTGCCCTTGTTTTAGATCCGTCGGTATATATTTTTGTGTAATATGGGTATCCCCCCCCCCCCCCAATAAGTTTCCGATTTATCTGCTTTCCTTAACTACTTTTAATCATAAAATGTTTCCGATTTATCTGCTTTCCTTAACTACTTTTAATCATAAAATGTATTATGTTTTATACGTTCCACATCCGGAGCATAGTACCATGTTACCAATAAACCTTGGAAGTCGATTTCTAGTGCTTATATGTCTCTCGCGTCCTTACGAATACATCTCTACTAATTTTAGACCTTTTTCGGTATTTCCCCCAAGTATGATTGTCCTTCCAGCGATAATACTTTGACAAATATCATCTTTGTCTCATACAACATTTTTATCGGTCCAATTTTCAAACGTCGGTAACACACGGGAAATTTTACTTAAATAATCTTTGCAAAGACTCATCTGTGCAAGGATGAACGTAGCAGTCTCCTCCAAAAATCGACCTTCAAAACACTTCTCGATTGAAGATAAAACGAGCATTTTGAATATCTTCCAAGTTTATTCTCAAGACAAACCCAGAAAACTCGACGGCAAAAAACATAGAGTTTATCGCAAATGCAGCTGGTATTTTCCGTTTTTGTACACGTAAAGATTTATTTACATACATCTTGCCTTAGGAGTGTGTGTCGAGAGTGTTTACAAGATTCTTCGAGAATATAAAACGGCCCACGAACTTCACGCACCTGAAGTATATAACAGACCGAGTGCAATTTTGGACAACATCGATGTTGGAACTAATGTTAGTTTGCAATTGACTTGTGCTATACATACGTTTTGTTGGTCTATGCACTAAAATATATGATTATTATTATTATTATAAAAGTATTCTCGGACGCTTGATCCATTCGTTTTTTGATAGAAATAAACCGCCAAATTAAAAAAATTTTAGGAGCGTTACATGAAGATGAACACTTACCTGAATTGAAGCGAACCACATTGTGGATACTTGCGTTGATAGAATATCTTCCAGGATTTTTATTATATACTAAATCATATCTATAACTCTCGCCAGGAAAGATTGCCGGTCACAGCACACCTTGTGTCGATCTACAATCTATGTTTTTCTTAAGATGCGAGCGACTTCCGGAATAGGATCGTGCCAATGTTGAACGAAAAGTCTTTTTGTTCAACATTGACACGATACTATCCCGGAAGTCGCTCACATCTTTAGAAAAACATAGATTGTAAGCCGGGATCAAGTGTTCTGTGACCGGCAATCTTTCCTGGCAAGAGGTTTACCTAATTTCTCCAGTTTTTCGATTTGCGTATATTCCTTTTCAAACCATGCTCTTCTTGCCTTATTCGTTTCTTTTCTTAGTTCAGTGTTAAGTTTTCTGTACAATCTTTTCCTTTTCCGCGCGGTTTAACTTTCCTCCTTTCCTCCATCTTATTTATCATTTTTGTTGTTATCGCGGGTTTCTTTATTCTTGGCCCCTTACTGAAACCGACGTAGCTTTTACCAATTTTTATTACACCTTCCTTTATCCTGCCCCTATGTTTCCTCACACTTTCTTCCGCGCTTGGTGTCCTCTTTCTATTTTTTATCGTATTTCATCCTTGTGCAATTCTTTCAAATTCCCCAAATTCCATTTTCTGCTATCAGCAGCTTTCCTCACTCTTAGTGTTATCTCTAAATTTGCAGCGAAGCGAATGTGGTCGCTGAATATATCAGCTTCTGGTAGCCCATAGCCTTTCTTTGTTTACAAAAAAAATCGCAACCACCTCCGGAATACGAAAGGGAAATAGCTTAGGCCCAATCTCATTCAACACAGTATAATGGATAAAATTATAAACGAAGTAAAAAAAACTTGGATCAAAGAGGTGTCTATTCGAACCGATTAAATGAACATTCTAAGAACAATAACAGGGCACAGAATACAAGATAGAAAAAGAAATACCGAAATCAGAAAGAAATGCAAAGTTATAACGGCATAGTACGTTGGATAAGAAGCCGCATAAGAGAGTGAAACCAGCATATTACGAGAATGACAGAAGATCGATTAGCCAAGATAGACAGAAACAATAAACCACACAGAAGACCTATAGGCAAACCACCAAAGAAATGAAAGGACAGCTGGAAATCCATCTCACAGGAACCTCCACAAAACCAGTTCGAAACAGGCACAAGAATAATAATAATAATCTGTTTCCTGAATTGATCTCAAACCATGTGTCCGTAATAATCAAATTATTTCCTTTGCAAAACTCAATCAGCTTATCTACTCTTTCATTCCTTTCTCCGAGGTCGTATTTTCCAATCACTCCCGTAACCTCCTCTTTTCTCACACTGGCGTTCTAATACCCATCACAATCCTACCCTTACGAATTTTTTCGTACAGTTTTTTTCTATTTCTTCATCGTCATGATCACTTGTCGGCATGTGTACCTGGATGACGAGTATTGCTCTTAGTATCGCTTTTAGTATTGCTCTTAGTATCGCATCTACTTTCATTCTCTCATAGTCGTTTATTACTTTGCTAACACCTTCTTGGTAACCATAAAATTTGATCTACTTACTTCCAAAAAATTCGATCCAGTTTCATTCCTATTAACAGGAATCGCAATTTCTGATTAATCCATGGCATTTATATAATCCGAAAATTGGTTAGAAATCGTTTTCAATACAATCTAAATGAAGTAGATAGACATACCCAATCTTTGGACACCGCGTCTAGTTTTTATTCATGTGTGTTGCCAAGCAACACAACGAATTGAATAATATATCGGAAGATAGACAGATAGATACATTAACGGAATGTCTAGCAAAATGTAACGTTTGTAGAATATTCCATCTGTGGTTTTATAATAGTTTCACGAAATATTGTGCGGAATCGATTCAACTTTACCAACCAAGTAATTTGATATACACATTTTGTAGGTTTCATTTCATTTAGGTTTGAGTTGTTTATTTAAACATCGTTTGAAACCGATATTGACTTTAGGGTTAAATACAAAATTCCTATTTTGTTTTCATTTCCATATGAGCATTGTTTATTTTATTGAGTAACGAGGCCCGTCATTAAAGCCAAAAACGAAGGTAAAATGCTAAAATCGACTACAATAAAGTGCAAAACACTGAAATGTGATTAACAATAAACTTGAAGCCTGTACTGAATTTTACCAGTGCAAAAACAATTCGGTTCGCGATTTGGTGAACAAGTTTATATAATAACGAATACAACATTTTATTAATTGACAATTCTATGGCTCCTTTTTGCCACGACGGCTGTTACATTTATAAGCTGAACAAATAACCACGTTAATAAAGTCACAAACACAGTCTATAATTTAAAATTTCACTATTTAAGATAAAAATAAACGTTGGTGACACTACGACCTTTGGCACCAAAATAATGGCCGTCAACTATTTTATGTCACAAAATTCAAACGTTGGCGTATATACGCGTTATCAGTCCTCTCTCTTTCCTTGTCTAAGAGGCAAACTAAAATCTATCAGTGCAAATTCATTTAGCGACATGCGATAAAAATGGGAATGTACCCTCCCCTATTTATTTTCTTAATTTCTTTTTTAGGGGGATGAAATCGAATAAAGTATAATATACCGTTCTATTTTAAGGTTTGAGCCTAAAAATATGCAATGGAAAAATTTGTGCTTACATAGGCAAAAGAAGTAAAAAACGAATGAAATATGTAGCGCTCCATTATTTTAACGCTGGAGGGCTAAATGGTAAAGGTATCCCCCAAATTTCCCGCTCTCTCCTGGCGGGCATAATATAATATAAAGGTTATGTATAACCTAACTCGTTACAATCTTTCGAATTTACATACATTTTAGAAGAATGGAAATACATTAAATATTTATAATTATTGCGTATTGTTGTTGTTTTTTCATCTTTTAACATACTACTTTTTTGGCGCTGCCCATAGCAAAGAGTACTTTTTTATACGCTGTCAATGCCAACGCACAGACGTTTAAAGACAAACAGCGATGCGCGTTTAATTTTTCTTAGGACTTAAAAATCATTTGGCCCTTATTCTCACTTTGGAAGAAAACATAGTATATATTATGGGGAGCTAAGATGCTTTGGAAATGCGAAAACACAACCACGTTCTGCTTGATGATTCCAGTGGGTTTTAGGTGGCAGAAAAAGTAAATCGTTCCGATTTATTAGGTAAGATAAATGCCAGCATTTGAGTAGTTGATTTAGAATGAATAAGGATACGGAAAACTTGCAGGTAAGTTGTTTCTGTTTGCAAAGTACATACCCACTTTCATATCTGAAACTGAAAAGCATTCTAAGTTGCTTGGTTTGTTTAATTTTGAGTTTATTTAGAACGCAATTCGTCAGAAGAGAAAGGCACCCATGTGTATTTTACAGCAAGACAGCTTTTTACAATATTTGAATTTTATTATGTAAAGTGGTCTATTCAAAATCAGGTCGTAGCAGTTAGTTGAAATTCTTTTATTAGCAGGTTCACTTTTCAAATCAAGAGAATTTTACATTTGTAGTGAATTTCCACTGCGTTAAGTAGGAAAGGTTTCCCATGCCATAAATTATCTTACTCACAAACACACACCCGCAAGAAACACACAACCTATAAAGTACTGCCCCAGTTTAAATGCCGTCTAGGTAATTAATTTGTTTGTACTCATAAACTAAACGTTGTTCTCCGCTATAAGAAAATCTACAAATACCGTCGAGTGTTCATAATGTGACGTTTTATACCACAGCGCGCGTCTTTTGGCAAACAAACAGAATTAGGGGATGATCTCGCTCTGCAGGTGCAATGAGGTAGAGGGTTTTGAAAGTTTATATACCAAAGGTGATGAACATTCACTCTAACTAGCTGACGCTATACCACGACCCACGTAGTTTGTTTACCCTATAGTTTCAATTACAGTTGTCAGACCTGAAGTTAATGATGTCACTTTTTGTCCCTCTCAATTCAGTTCAGACCAGGATTCAGACTCTTTACACCTTAAATCTTTAGGCTTACCATGCCTTTTGTTCTATAAACAAAGAGGCTTATAGAAATTTCAGTGTTAGTTGCTCCCGAAATCGACCAAGCCGGTACCTCAATTTCTAGTAATTGAGCATTATGTATAGTTATTATTTACTAGCAGACCCAGCGTACTTCGTATCGTCTATCAATCGAATGTCCCGCTCCTGACGGATTTTAAAATTTTTATACCAGTTTACTAGGTTTGATCTAAGTATATTCGTGTGTCATTAGGTTACATATTGTTGAAACTTGTCCATTTTGATATGGAAGAGGGGAAATGACAAGCGTTCCTTATTGGCGATAAATTTGAAATTGACGGAAGTAGGAGTATTATAGTTTAATGGAAATGGTGTTTATTTAAATAGGAAAAATAAGAATTAGACAGTATGCTGTTCATCTCGCGACGGGAAAAAGAGCATGTACGTCTTTTACGCTAATTTTGTTAAGTTAGTGTATTTGAAGACACAGTTTCATCGAAATCAGAATAAGACGTGCAGATGCAGTTAAGTTAAGGTTTGTGCAAAGTTTAATGCGGTTTTTCCGTTTACTGAAAAAAGTTACGTTAATTTTGGTTGCATAGCGAAACCATTTTAGAACGTTTTCTTATTAACAACATATTGGATAAAATACAAAATTCTGCCTACTCTCTTTGTATTCATTCTTAGAAAAACAGGTACCTAGTTAGTTAATAGGATACTGCCCATTTCCTGGACACACTTTAATCCCTGAAAGTACAGTTTATGAGTTATGTAACGGCTGTGTTGCCGCATTCCCACGTATGTTTAAAAGTGTGTTTGTAAAGAAGCATCACTTTATTGTTCATTGGCGCTTAATTAAACGACATAATAATTATTTATTTATTAATCCATTACAAAAATTTAAAGTGTTTCCAGTATGAACAGCCATGAGAAAATAATTTAGTCCTTTAATTCAACAAACCGGGCGGCTCTAGGGATTGAGTTCAGTGTAATAGAAAAAAAGATGAAGTTTCCTCATGCTGTCAACGAATGCTTGTGTGCTTGAATTTCGCAAATCATTGTTACGCCCTGATTATGGACTATTAAAAAAAAAACTGGAAGTAATTTTAAGTTTTTCCTTCTTAATTTGTTATCGAATACTTGGGTGTGGGGTAAGAGCGGTAAATGTAAGGAACAAACTCCTCTTTTAAGGTTTTTCTTGATGATTTACTGCGTATGTGTCTTGGAATATTTTTTTTATTATACCTGAATCACAATCTCCGTTTTAAACACTCAAATGCGTGCAAAAAAAGGCCTTTAAAACACACGTGCTTTAAAGTTGCTAAGTAACGATACTTCAAGTATGACTTGTGAAACTGTCATCTGGATGAAATAAAAAATCCTCTTAGGTCGCTTTCTGTAAATGCAGAACATTTCTTTGGCTTTTGTACCCATCCTTTGGTTGAAGCTTTCACAAACGCACGTAATTTAGGGTATGCTTCCAAATCTGTTCCACTTTTTAATCGCAACATTGCTTGGAAGTTTTGAATGAATGCACCAAAATATAGAAGATTTAAATACCTTTGACACTTCCTTCATGTATGCCAGCATTATCGATTCATTTAAGACTGTATTCGTAAGTAACTTCCTATTCATCCATGGAAACAACTTTTCATATTCTTTATAATAGGCTTCACTGGATTGGGATTTTACACCTACCAACGTTTGTTTAGATTTTACAAGCGATTTAATGAACGGTGTATTATCTTTTTCAATGGAAATCGTTTAATTCACAAAGACGATGATTTTTATAAGCAAACGTCAAGTGACATTTCCATGGCAATCGTGAAATTACGAACACCCAAGCCCACTTAATTAGACATGTATTCGAGTATAACGTCAATATGACTTCATTGTATTTCCTATTTTTAAATTATACTGCAGGTATAATAAAAAATACTATAAGATACACGTGTATAATTGGTCTTTAAAGCACTTGCAACGTTAAAGGCACTCCGCTTTGCGTCGTGCCCTTAAACTCGTTGCGCGTGCTTTAAAGACTTGATTATACACTTGTATCTTAATATACTATTTTGTCATTGTCAATCAATTAGTTGTGTGTCTATTTGAATCTATTGTATCTACGACCCAGATAGAATTTGAATGTTCATATTTTTCTATTTTTGCCCAAGAGTTATCTTAGGTGATTCTTTGGAATTTTCGAAAGTTAATCGACGCTACTGAGTCTCCCAAATTATTAATTTTGAACCATTTTTAGGATTTTGCTTTTTAGCGAACGCCGGAGGTGGACGAGGAGACACCATAAAAATTAAGTTGCAATTTTTGAATTATTTGGGCTAGATGGACAGGCGTTTTGTGGGTGGTGTAATTGACCCGTCTTATAGTCAATTTCTTGCACCCAGTGACTATTTTTTTGTTCCCGAACCTCAAAAAACACTGAGAGGGCAAAATTTAGGAACAATGCCAATAACATATAGCAGCTGTTGAGGGCCATTTTGTGGAAAAACCAAAGAATATTTTTATGCTGGATTAAAGGTATTATTAAAACGTGTTATATCTGTATGCAAAAACAGAGAAACTGTGTTGAATAATAAACCTTTGTTGTTTTCATGCCTAGTCCGGGAATATAAAAACGAACCCTCGCACATTTGAAAACATGCATTTAGGAATAATCCAAGAGACAACAAGGGTAGGCGTAATGATTTAGGTAATGTAAATAGCGAATTGGACGAGCTAAAAGCATTTGCATTGTAATTTGATGAATTAAGGTAACGCAAGGAAAAGAAACAATTGGGGCTGACAGTAATAAAGTTAAGAATATTCTAGATTAATAAAAATATATTTACCTGAAACTGAAATAGTTTGAAGTGAAGATTTAAATTAGTTAAAGTAGTTAAAATCTCAGGAGGGATTTTTTAGTTTAGAAATGGAATTTAACTACCTACGTAACTTGTATTTAGTAGAAAAAGTGCCACTATATAGTTATAATTATTGTTATTTCCATGTAACTTATAAAACTATTGGATGTGTCATAAAATTTAATACATAAATATATAAATATGAAACTATTTTTTAATTACCCGAATCGTTTAAACAGGACTTTATTAGAAAGCAAAGAGATTAAAAAATTCTCCTAATCCACACTGTAAACTCACTTGATCCATTATATCGCCCCCTCTTTAGAACGTGTTTCGTCCCGAAACTCCAAGACTTCGGGCCGAGTATCGTGAAGGAAACCATACGTTTCAGCTTTAGAGCAATACCAATTTTTGGGGAAAAACAATTCACTGATCTTGGATACATCGAACCCCTTTGATTATACTTGCACACCAGGATTTCCACAGCGGTCTCGCGTAAGATTATAATAATATAATAATATAAAATATCTTTATTCCTCAATATAATAACATGATTGACAATAAAAAAAAAGAAAATTAAACTTGGTAAATAAATCACATTGAGAAATATTAGGGGTCCCATCGACAACGTCCGTGGTGAGACCTCCCTCATGTATTGCATATTGTATTCCCGCGAAAAGAGAATTAGAGCCAGACATTTATAATAAGAAAAACAAACAATATAATACTAATGAATAAAGCTGAAAAAATTACTCAGATTACTAGCAGTCTTTAAAGTTTGAGTTGAGCTGAGAATAAAACAACTAATTTCAGAGAATCCAAAAAGAAAAGCATATTATACGAGTATAAAACATAAAAAATCATGAGAACTATTTACGAAGCCACATAAAAACTAAGCCGTAAAGCTAAAAAATCATCCTCAATGTTTTCAGTAGCCAACAATAGTTTCTTAAGTCGCAATAAAAATACATTGAAATTACCTTTGTTGTCAATTTTAGCACAAAAGAGATTGTAAAGTCGTGGTGCATTACAGGAATAAAATTGTTGAACGAGGAACTGTAGCTGGTAAAGTATGTCTTAGATTATGCTGCTTATCAAAATTGCAAAAATTATTACTGTTTCTAATGTAAAAAAGTCTCAATACCTTGAAAACGTACATATGTCGTGGAAGGTAGAATTTTTAACTGTTGAAAAATTGGCCATGAGTGTGTCATTTTACTATTTCTAGTAATTACCCTTATTACGGCTTTCTCCAAGACCATTATAGGGTAAAGAGTGGAAGCATACGTATCGCCAAAGCAGCACAGCCCGTAATCTAACTTAGAACTCACAAGAGCATGATAAATATTTGTTAGAACATTTACTGGACAAACGTTCCTTAGGAAACTTACGAAGAACACCAAACATTTCTTGCTTTAATTTACTGATATGCTCCTTCCAAGATAATTTAGTATTAATGATTAACCCCGGGTATTTAATATTTTCGGTATTTTCAATTTGCAAACAAGAACAATTTAATCTGTTTTTGCAGTTTAAATCATGAAAGTAACACGGACTTTGGAAGATAATGTTTTTTTAAGAGAAAAAATTTGGTACTTAGTTTTATCACTCAACACCAATTAATTTTAACGAACCAGTAGCGCAGTAGTTCTAAGTCACATTGAAGTCACATAGCTTGAAGGGATGCGTGTGAATATTCAGTATATGTAAGAGCCAAATCATCAACGAACGCAGTGATATTGCCTAAAAAATTCCGATCACAAAGGTCATTAATATAAATCAAGAATAAGACCGGTCCCAGGATTGATCCTTGAGGAACTCCATGCTCCAATAAACCTTCCTCGCTGAGATAGTTGCCGAACTTCGTGTTCAACTTGAGGAGAGCAAAAATCCCTTCTTGAATTTCAGGGAGTAGTAACTACTGAGAGAAAGGGCAACCTTCAATTCTATTAATTTTGTCATAATTTTTGTTTAATTTGATCAATTTAATTTAACCCCACGCCTGACACCAAAGTAAAGTTTTTTAAAAACTAAATCAGAATATTACTGCAGAAAGTTTATTCCAGATTTTCCTAAATTTGCTAAGCCTTCAAATGAATCGTTTTATGAAGAACTCCATTGTAGTTTGTTACTAATTTACGTTGGTTGTGTGCCTAGTTTGTGTTTGTTAAATTCATTTTCAATGATCAAGGCCTTCAAATGAACTTAAAGCACGGAAACTCATAAAATTAAAATTCTCAACAGTAATTTGAACATTTCATAGTATATTATATATCAAGGGAGTAAAGTGTGTGTTTTAATCCTAAAAGGGTGCACAGAGTGCAACAAGCATCCGAGGGATTCGGACGCACTTTAATCCTGTGGTATACACGGTATTCTTTGTACTTCTACAATTAGGTCCAGCAATTTCACTGTGAAAGTCCAAATTTGAAAGAAAAAGGGTAGTTTCTTATCAACAAAAAATCTTTAGGTCTAATTTAATAGGGTACGTTTCTTCTTGTTAATGGATTTTAGTTAACGTCTGTCTAATGTAGAACCACTGGCAATAACCACAACGGCCGGGTCAGCGTTAGAAAGGGTAGGTACACTTAGATTGGGCATTTAATGGAACAAAATATAGTTTTACATCTTGACAATTCAATTCTAGTTATCGAAATTCATAGGCGCTTATCCTATTGAAAATAATAGAAGTAAATTTTTAATAATTTTGTTTTGTGGTTTGGGATTCGCCAAGAAGTTGTAATAGACCACGGAACAAAATTAAAGTATTCAAGGAAACTGCACAGAATTTACGTATTAAGCTTATTTTCTTCATTCGACCACAGATATACGTATATCTGTGATTTGACAAAGGAAATTGCATCCTTTAGGATTTTGGTCTTTAATAGGCTTCTCTAACAAATAAGAAATCAAATTATTGGAACCACTGAATTGGAATATGTAATTAGAAAACACGAAACTTGAGAAAGCGAATAAGTAACCACAAGTGAGCACATATAGAAGCCCCGAAACTTACATTTGACAAACAAATTCACGGCGTAACAAATTTGGATAGAATGCACTAATCCTATTGTTTCGCCCTTCAAGCAGGAGATCATTGTTCGTGTATGGTCTAGGTTCTGATTAATGTTTAAGGTGGTTTTTTTTTCTACGCATATAAGCGGGTAATAAATCCGGTACTCGTAAATAGCAAATAATTAACATTCGTCTAATACGTTTAAAATTATTTCACCCTGTGCAATTCGACCCTCTTTGCCGAATTTACTTACTGAATTCGAAAATGTGAAAATATTTGATGAGATTAAAACGACTCACTAATACTTTTAAATTTTACTCTTCGATATTCTATTCCAAGTGCAAATGAGATGTTCACGGAAAAGTCACGAACCGATCGATCAATTAGGTTTAAAATTTACATCGGTATTTCGAATTGCATTTTCCGGCTTTACATCACCACCTGATACTATATAAAGTAAATGGCAATATGATGAAAAGTAAATAAACGTTTTCTACAATTGAAAGATTTCCTATATAACAAAGTTGCATTTCTTGTTTGATACAGCTGTAATTGAATTACGTTTTTAATAATTCACTGTTACTGAAAACAAATCCAAACAATTTGTGAGTGTTTTCTTATTAATTTTTGACGAATGGCAATTTTTTTTTCTAATTAAGGGTTTTAATTTAAAATGTCGTTATGCTGTGTGCAAATGTATGAAGGGATTACGTATTGGTGGCATTTTTTGTTGAATAATACCTACAACCCTTGAATTTTCATGATCGGTCTTTAATTATTGGTTGGGCGATTTGAGAAAATCAAAACAGTATTTTTTCAAGGGTGAACTAAGTAAACGTTTCTTAAGATTTCGGTGTTTAATTCGCAGATTGGGATTAAACGTACTTAGCATTGAAGACACCGACAATACAGCAACAATTAAGTAGGTACTTACCAACAAATAATTATATTCTCTTAAGGAGGTCTGAATCTAACAGCAAATAATTCACAATTTGGGTTGACAGGGACTTCGTGGAGCGAACGACGCGAGCCGTTTCACCGATACTACTGATTCAACATCCAGCGTCCCGGCGCTTCCCCCACATTATCAGTATCTCAAGGGAAGTGCCAACTAATACAGATTGCACACATAAGTTTTTTTCTATAGGTAAAAGTTAGGCTGAAACACGCAAGTGAATCCTTGTAGAGTTTTAAGTGTACGGTTCTATGCATAATGAATATGAAAACCTCCCTATTTAATCGGTCAGAATGTAATTATTAATTTGCCAGAAATTTATCTGTAATATACGCTTCTCAGTTGCTTACGACGTTTAGCTTTTCCTATTATGGCGGCGGGACCGTTTTGTAGGTACGTAGTCTGATTTTCTGGAGGACAGGTTTTATAATTTAATTTTGATATTCTGTAAAATGCCAGGTTGTTGCGTTTCAAATGGAAAAATCAATCCCAACAAGAATTCAGATTGTTTGGAATATCCACGCGCAGAACGAACAAAGTGAAATTCGCGGACAGAAATGTCTACGCAAAGAAACTAACGTGTACGTTTAATGTTTTCAACAAAATTCATGTGAACTTAATTTTTGTTGATACAAGGACATGGAAGTCAGCAGAACAAATTTATTTACACAATTTTGAAATTTACAAAAAGAAACTATTTAATGCACGTAAAATTCTTTGAGAATAAAAACGGGCAAAAGAAATTAAGCTTAGCCGTAAATCTCGGAAAGCAATTTTGGCATTTGCATTTGTATTTGACTTTTATTCTTTGTACTTTCTTGATTTCCGTAGTTTAGAAGGTCTGCAAAGTTTCCGGGAATTGTAGAGTCGACCCATGAGTTAATGGAAAAAGCTTTGCGTACTGATTAAAAAATAACAATAGTGTATTAAGAGTGGAGACACTAAATTTGTGATTGAGATTAGAGACCGTACCACATTTAGAAGTTTAGTTTTTTTGCACCTACGTACGTGTAGTAAAAATAATTAAACTAACTTCAGTAGACTCAACAAAATTTATATTTCGCTCAACACTGTCTTGTAGAGCTCAAATAGTGGCAATGAGCAAATTTCCGTTTTTTCTGACATATCTTCGGAAGTAGTCCGAATTGTCTGGTTTTATTTACAGCATCATTTGCATATTAATGTACTTCTTGAATATTGCAGTTTGTATGATTAAATATACACGACACAGTGAAAGAACGTGTTTAATTAAATAAAAATACAATGCGATCAAAGATCAGTGACTAGCCCGCTCATATGAAATAAGACATTGGTAACGGATTGTCGCAATACATAGATGCTGCACCAATACTAAACATAATCTAAAAACCAAACAAATGTGTGAAAAGTCATTTCAATCTGAGATTTCAATAGTTTTTGGATTGTAGAGAAGAAATTTAATAAACCGAGGGTTCATGTGCACAATTTATTTTCTTTTACAAGTGTTCAAAAAGTCCACAACCATTATTGAGATAGGCGCTTTTGCAGCTCTATAAGATAGTGCTGAGAGATTTTCAATACAACGATTCGTTTAGGAGAAATCATCATCAAGTTTACTTTTTCATATTATGTGTAACGGGCGGTTACAAATTATCGATGATTCACCGTGTATATTCTTCTTATCCTTCGTTTCTCGCTGTCGCTAGCCCAGGTAAATAAATGGGTAAATAACAAGGAATAATTATGTCAATTTTGATCTTTGCAGATACTTATTGGTTAATTTCAACAAATAATAATCAACATTTGGGCAAGATATTACTACTGAAATTGATATTCGGTGTGCGTTTGAATTTTAGAACCTTTTTGTTCCTGTGAGTAAAGATTAGTGATTGTGATAATTACGAATTGCAAAAGATTACATTAATGAGAATACATTTATTTTAATTAAACGCAC
This sequence comes from Photinus pyralis, assembly GCF_008802855.1. NCBI lineage: Eukaryota > Metazoa > Arthropoda > Insecta > Coleoptera > Lampyridae > Photinus > Photinus pyralis. Next base: position 10,039,305 of record NW_022170663.1, read on the forward strand.
AAATAAAGCAAAAAATTACAGTTACGATGAACCTAAAAAGAAACCTAAACCTAAACTATCTAAAAAATTTTAATCTTTTGAAAATACTTTAGCACCCCAGTTCCCGGGTTAAATTCGAGCTTCGTAAATAAATTGTCATTGTTAGCTAGTATAATGGAGCGAATATGCACTCGCTTTGGTTTGCACTTTGACTGGGTATTATTGCCCTAAACACAATAGTTTTAGGCCGGACAGGGACAAGTCGCCGTCGCCGAGTCGCCGTCGCCGACTGGCCGTCGGCAACTCGCCGTCGGGCAATCTCGCCATCGGTCAACTTGCCGTCGGTTAACTCGCCGTCACCGAAAACAAAATAAAGATTATTTTTTTAAAATATTTAAATCTAACACTTAGATGTTTATAACTGCAATCAGTTTAGTCATATATTATTTAGCAATCTCGTTTCATCATTGGAATGGTGTAGTTATTTGCAGTATTGGGAAAGTAGATAGAGATCCAGATACATTTAAAAATCATGATCTAGATCCAGATCAAAGACCTACACTTAAGAAAGGATCTAGATCAAGATCCAAGATCCCCTCAAAACGATCTAGATCCTTTGATCGTATGCAAAATAGCAAGAAAAATTGTACGTAACCCCTTGTGAAAAAGACCTTCCTTGAAAATTATAATAACCGCCTACACCCTTTTAAGAATTCACTGGTCGCTGGTAACCCTCCACCTCTAAAATTGAGAAAGTGTCATTAGTCAGGAATTTTGGTGACGATAGTGATATTTCGGAACATCTTAGGGGGGTTAGCCCATAATTATGAAATGTAAATGTATCATGTATAACCAAAAATATTTTTGTAATTCTAGAGTGTTTTGTTTGATAAGAATAAACTGATTGCACTTACAAACATTTAGTAGTATTTTTTATTATTTATTCCGCTGACGGCGACTTGACCGACGGCGAGTTTGTTCGACGGCGGGTCGGCGACGGCGAATCGCCGACGGCCAGTCGGCGACGGCGAGTTGTCCTAGACCCGTTTTAAGCACCTTTTAAAATAGTTTGCAAGGGTGTAGTTGAGCGCGTTAAAAACCTGCAATTAGCATGCGAGCTTCACAACGGCTTCAATCGTACTCATTCAAATTACCGTTTTTCTTCGGCCAAAGTACATTCCCTCTATTCTAAATGAAAACTTACAACAAATGATATCTACGTTTACAAAACCTAATATACATTTATACAGTTAATTACGAAATTTTATTTCTTCACGCCCAGGCCAAAAAGCATTATGTGTAAATGAAAATATTCACACCCATTACATATGGCTGCAAAAAAGTACATACTTTGTTGAGTATCATTTTTTATTACGTATACTGCAACGAAAAAAACAAGAACTGAAAACTCTGTTGGTTACAACAGGATGGTGCATCCGCGCACAACGCCCTTCTCCGAATATTTATCGGACAAATAGAAAATCGAAAAATTTGTGCGATATGTATTCTCCACGATTATGGCGTTGTGCGCGAGTGCAGAGAGTTTTCAACGTTTGTTTTTTTGTACCGTAGGTACATCTATGTATTTATGATTAAAAATGCTATAAGCTTGATGATTTCTCAGAAACGAAACGTTGTATTGAAAATCTCTCAACGCTGTCTTGTAGAGCTCAAAAAGTGGCAATGAGATGGTGTTTTTAATTTTTCTATATCTGTTCAAATTTCGGACCTTCGGAAGTAATCGGAATTTTGAGTTTTTTTTACTGCAACTTTTTTCTAATTTGACCATCATCGTATCTATGGCTTCCGAGATCCACATGATATACATCCTTATCTTAGAGATTTTTGGACCCTCCTCACTTTGAACTGGTTTTTTTTTGTAATAGTTGATGCCATGCATTCTGCTTCTGTAGAAGATCTGGAATACTCTGCTTTCTAGATTCCCGTGAGATTGGACTCCCTCTCAGAACGAACGCATGTACGACACAATTTGCAAAATCTGTGTCCACGTTTTCAGTGGTTCTGCTGTTTTCTGGTATTTCAGACCAATGTTTGGTGTACCCTTTAAATATCGGAATACCCGCTTCGTAGCTATCCAATATGCCTTGGTGTAACAAGAGTTCTACTGGCTGAGGTAACTGACTGCGTGAGCTGTCAGGTCTCGTGAACACTGCCAAATACATCAATGGTCCCACCAGTTCTCTGTATGGTGGATGCTCCGAATCTTCAAGCGGTACCTTGTAGGTTTTTAAAATCTGGATTCCAATTCAACCTGCGTACTCATTGGTTTAGAATCCCCCTTTCCGGATCTGTCGAGGTTTAGATATCCCTTCTGGCACATTTCAATTCCATCATCAGTACTGGAGGATTCTATGGCGAGGCAATATAAGTTCGTAAACTTAATACCTAGGAAATAACGCCAGGAAAATTTGTTTCCTTTTTTCTTTTTCAAGTTATGGCACCCGAACAGCCCTCGACGTTACCCCTAAAAAAAGATTAGGTACTTGAAAACATTTTAAGAAATCTCGGCGTTATTGTCTAGCTAAAGCATTCACCTTTCACAGGAATATTCGACCCCTTCCGCATCTTCACTCAGGATTCAGATATCCTGGATCGAAATCAAGCATTTTCGGGCAACGAAACGGGTGTACTGTTCAGCCTTATGGTTAACTATTTTAAAATGGCTTCATAAGAATTGAATAAATCACAATTTTGCAGTTATTTAGTTCATTGCTTTACTTACTTATTCATTTATTTATTATCTCTCCCTTGTTCTGGGCTTTCAACAGGCTTGCGAGTGACCCGCATAATGCTTTTTTAGAGGTGCCCCTGCAGAAGGCCCATAAGTTGTTCTGTACTACTCCGGTAATTACCGTACGAATTAGGAAAACTGCAGGAAAACCTAATTCGGAGTAACTCAGCTACCAATAGTGATGTTCAATTACACGTTTTTTAAAGTGCGTAATATTACGTGTAAAATTACCAATTGTTTATGTTTTTTATGTAATTTATGTAGGGGAGAGGTGGGCAAAGTGGACACCTTAAGCTAAATTCACTTGGTATTCCTATATTTCTTCACCAATCATTTTGGTGAATTTTTTCTGGCATAATTAAACATTTTCGTAAGTGCGTTATTAGTGAAAAACAATTTTTTTTTATTTTAATTTTTTTATTAATAGTACATTTGACCACTTTACCCAACCTGGTTGGGTAAAGTGGTCAGTGGAGTAGGGTAAAGTGGTCATCTACAAAAATCACACAAGAACACATCATCTTGCTCATCGCACCCTTCGCACTCCTCGTGGGCCCACTTTAGGCATCGCTGGCACTTTAGTAAGGACATTGGGACGTAAGTGGACATTGGGTCGGGCAAAGTGGACCAGGGTGGGCCGCTTTACCCGAATGCGTTATTTTTAGTTTCATTATTTATTGCAAAATTTTGTGCTAACCAATCAAACCATCAGAACCACAGATTTATTTGTAAACATTTAAAGTAAACGTACCCGATAGAACACAATCCTAGATTATTTACAACACTCGAAAAACGATGATAAAAGTATGTACTTATTTTACATCAGAACACCACTTTTGACATTAACCTGTAATATCTTGACTCACATGTACACCAGCATATTCAGTTTTCTACAGTGTCTATAGTTAGTGAATCTACCAATTTATTTTAATATTTCGAAATTGTCACTAGATGGCAAGTGCATTAAATTATCGTTGGCCACTTTACCCGCCTATGCCACTTTACCCACCTCTCCACTTACCACTTTTAAAAAAAAACAAATTTTACAGTAAAATTACCAGTAATTTATGTTTTTTACGTAATTCACAAATATTTTTATAAAATTACCTGTCATTTATGTTTTTTATGTTTTTTTTTTTAATATTCCATAATACTTTTTGAATTTTGTAAGTGTTTGAAAACAAAAACACTTGTTAAATTATATATTTTGGTGTATTAAATAAAATACCCAAGCAGTAGGTATTTTGCCATCACGCGTCGTTTGGAGGAAGAAGTTCCAGATCGCGAATTAGATGCTGTATCATCGTCATTAAACCAAACTAGATTCAACGGTGAATCGTTTACGTTGGTAGTACCGTTGATGGTCTGTGGTAGTACCGATCAAAATGTATCAAATAGGTATTACATTTATGTAACTTACAAAAATTACGGTTTTTTGAATAAAAAACGTAACGTTACGTAAATTTCATAAAAGAGATAAATTACATAAAAAAACCGGCCTCTTGTAAGTTACGCGTAATATAACCGTTTTTTATGTAACTTACAAATCGTTATTTTACAATCCACATCACTAGCTATCAAAGACATTTTCGCCCTCATGTACCGCTTCATAATGAAAGAAAAAAGAACTAATATGCCAAAAAATAAACCACGTTTAGATAAGACGAGTGTGCAAAAAATAAGAATCGAAACGTCACAGTGTTGCCGGTTCTAAAAACCATTCTTACGGACGCTATACCTTCACATCTATAAAAAAACGTAGCGATGCCTGTGTTGCGTTGGGTGCGTTTCGTATTTTTAACTCGGCGAGTACATAAGCAAACATTTAGTGGGAGAGAGGCATCCTTCGACAGACTTTAGAAGCGAAACTATATGAGTTAAGCCCGGCATTTTGAGATCGCGCATATTGTATTGTAAAATTGAAATAATTACTGAATTATAAGGGAAAATTGTGCCGCTATTTCGACGAAGTTATTATCGTTGTTGTTGTTTTATTTTTATAGCTGTTCTGTTTTTTTTACATTAATTGGTCGTGATCAATTGTTAACAATTTTAGTACTCTTCTTATTTTCTTCTGACGTGTGTAAATGCCATCTTGCAACCATTCACACAAATAAAACGTTAGTATTATTTTTATTATAATTCGCTCGATTTTAAAGGTTTTTTTCTACAAACCTTTCATTGCTGTAATTTTTCGAAAGGAAAAAACCCTTATGCGATGATTTTGTCTCTCCATCTGTTCGTCTCTTCCTCGTCTAACTCTAGAACAAAAAGAGAGGCTTCTACTAGTTCATAGATCACTGCTATTGGATTTGAGCTGGTTTCCGAATGCGCTGATTGAAAAAATTTCCCGTAACTGAAAATCGTATGCGATTCGTATCTTGTTTACGATTTTGACCGTCGTTCTGCTAGAACTTCCCTTTAGTCCATTTTAGAGGCAAGTTTTTTTTACAAATTGGATGTCAATGTAATTAATAAATGCATAATCATCCAGCATATTTTATCATAAACAGAGAAATTATCGAGATGACCCTTAAAATTTACAATTAAAGCTTAACGGAGGGGCTTTGAATTTAAAATAATTTTATATTCAAAGGCAGGGGTGAATCTAATTCATTTTCCGACATCTGACGTTAGTAAATTCGATTAGCAAGAATGCACTACTGTACTTACTACAGATGCCGTAAATGTTTGGTCAAGTTTACATCGCGACCTCTGACCCAAGATAGCGTCAACTAGACTCTCGGTAATGATAAAATTGGCTGCACTTAGGGGTGTCAATGCAACTAATTCCGAATCTGGTGCGTAGTAATTTGCATTTACTTTATTTCTTATTTTTACTTTAGTTGTGTAGAAATACTCCTCTATATTACGCTGCAGTTTTCAGTAGAGCCATCTATTCGAAGAGTGTATAATTGTATTTCGCTAAAATCGTTACTTTCGCTTTCAAATTTAACAGAAGGGCACGTATCTTAGTTATTGTGCAAGGTGATGAAGCATTTTTGGCGGTTTCCACGGCGAAATTATACACTATTACAGTTCCTGTGCATCAACTCAATGTATTTTGCAGTTTCCCCAGCGCATTTTCTACCACTTTCCCGTGCTAAGATCTTGTCCCTCACACGAACGGGCGAAAAAACTTCCCTTTTCATCCCTATCTAACTTTTACATAAATTAGGTATACGAAAACGGAAAATAACGAACCAGATTTCTGAAAAAAGAAACTTTTTTGTTTCAAAAAGCAACCTAAAATTTTTATTAAAGTATGTCAAAACCATAATTATCATTTAAGATAGATCCAAATTACATTGAATTCTGTCAAGAAAAATTTTCCTTTGGGAAAACGTTTAATTTATTTGCTTTGAGCTAGAAACATGTTCTTTCAAGAATTTGGCAACTGGTTTTAATTATGAATCCATTTATGCATTTTTTCACAGTACGAATAATTGTATTATGCACTTCCAATTCAATAGCCCAAAAAGCGATGTGTTTAGTCGCACATGAATAATGTGTTCGTGCATAAAATTCCTCTCCTTATAGATCATAATTTTGTTCTTTAGAAAAGTCAAAATAATTACTACCAGTAGATAAACTCAATGACATAAATTCGATTCATTAGTTTGAGGTATACTTTCTTAAACGACTTTGTTAAACACTTCTTACCTTGTCCCTTGGGGGATTACCGACTATCGCACCTTCATATTTTATGTAGGTACCAATTCAGAAAATCCGCTTTCTTAAAACTACATCGGTTATATGTCAATATATTTTTTATCAAGCGACTATTTCACCTCTTTTTTAGTTTTCATTGCGACTGTTGAACACAGCGGACGTGTTTATTTGGTTGTGATTGTTTTTCGCTTGTGAATTGGGCAGGACCTACGGTTTTGGATTCGAGGTGACTTATTACGGCCAGTCTACAAATCGCATCTCACAGATAAGTTTTTGTTTTTGACATTAGAGTTTCCTTTTATTTAATTTTATCGTTGGAAGTTAGGCCGTAATTGTAGCGCCAAGGCCAACCTATTTTCTCTAACCTTTCCTGATTGTGAGTGATTCTCCACCCTATATCCGCAACGTAACCTGGCGTGATCTTATTAAAAAACGCCTCCCAGTGAATCTTGAAATCAGCCCAAACATTCTTCAAACCCTTGTGGGGATCACACTTAAAGAACAGTGAAGTAATTTGAGATTGCAACATTCTCCTCGATAACTGTGTGACCTTTATGTATTTATTGTTAGGTGATTTAAAACTTAAGCAATTGGGTGGACGTCCGGGGTTGACATTGAAGCTGGAAGGTACAAAGTTTGATTTTATTTTTTCGTAATGTCGCAATAGATCTTCTTTTAGTAGGTCTGATGTTAAGGGTAGTAGATCGGTTAGTTGCTCGGCAGTGATCCAGCTACCATTTTCCTTAAAGTCAGATATACCTAATTTTAAATCCGAAACTCGGGCAGTTTGCGGAAAATATCGGTGATATTGCAGTGATCGATATACCAAATTTGGTTGCAATCGTTTAGCCGAAAATGAGAGTACAGACAGATAGACTTACAGACCGATCATCGACTCTACTCAGGGAGGTAATACCTACCGAATGTGAGGCCTAAGTACGTGTGGTCTTAGTACATCCTCCTATCGTAATCCAGAATCCAGAATGTGTATGGCATTTTAACGGATTTTCTTGGCAATTAAAAACGTATTGCTGGTATTGAATAAATGTGTGTTACATTTCTATAAAGACAAAATCACTTGATCCATTTTCAATATCTTTATTCTTTTACATGTTACATTCATTTACATGTACACTAATTTACATCACATTTATAACAGGTTGTTAACAAAAATAATTCGGATTTGTTACACTCTGTTACGCTTTGAATGAGTAGAAGGATTCGTATATGAAACAAATTCTCACTATAGATATTGGTGTAAATTTTAAAAATGCTCTCTGTATTGATATGGTTGAATGATAAATATCGTTTAAACATTGAAAACGAAAGCTGGGAACCATAAAAAATGTTTAACAACTCTCTACGCGACTACAACATAATGTGCAGCTACTTTTAACGACCGGGACACGTGGTGTCATATATACTTTGGGAAACTTCCTCCTTAGAAGTGACACATCAACAGATATAATGAAAAATAAAGTATTTGTGTTAATAAATAAACTTTCTAAGTCAAGCGCTCTAGGGAGTGTAGGATCCCATATTTAAATATACAAAAATAATAGTATCCCGTACTTTGCTATTATCTTTTATTCTTTAATGCTATGGAAGTAGAAGCGTACAACACTTTTCCGGAATTTCAGGAAAGAAGTGAAAGGATATGCCGGTACTGCATACCTACATTCAATTTGGGAACAGACCGTATTTGCAATGTGATGTAAAACGCTCAAGTCTACATGGTCGCGTAAAACAATTTTATCAATAACATTTATTAATTATTATTTGTTTAAGATAGTATTTATATTTTCAACGTCCCAACGGTGTATAATATATCTAGTGTTAATCGTGGAAACAGTTTAACATATTTTATTATTAAGAATATTTTAACAGTTTAGTCTCTACGTGTGTGTTATAGAGAAGAGGAAGAGTCTACATTTGACGCAGTTTTCTAATAGTCTGCTCCCAAGAAAGTTTTAAGCTACATCACACGAATACTTATAGATTGTCTGGCTAGGGTACTAAAAGGATATGTAACACTAATATACAAAGACATTTCAACATTTACAATTTAAATGTCTTTCACAGAGTTATATTAAATAGAGGATTGTCGCGTTTCAGTGTTAGGCCATGATTATTTAGAACGACGAGCTAGAAAATGCCACTAGTTTGTATAAAAAATGCGATCACTTCATAAAAATATATATAAATAGTGACATTCTTTTTTTCAATATTTAAGTACTTTAAGGGTCTGCTACGCTACGGAAGACAGAACCTTTACAATTGCCATCGGCGTTATATCCAATGATAGCGTCTTAGGTGGGGGTAATCAATGATATGCAATATTCATCGTTTTTTGCAAAGTGTACACGGATATAGACAGACAGACATATTACACGACACCTCACCACCACTTTGACTAACTACAACGTATAAGACACGACACTAAATGCGATGAGACATTCGATAAGATTCTGTTTCGTAGTTTGACTGTCTCTTGCTGTTTGGATTTTTTTCCTTTCTGTTTCGTACCAAAAACGTCTTCGGCTTATGCGTAACTAAGGCACGTATAAATAAATATTAAAACGGATTACTGAAAATGTTCCCAGACGGTCACCTACACACACCGACATTCCAGACAGTTTTCTACTATGATATGCTTTCACGTTTCATCTTGAACTTTAAAAGAAAATGTTGGGGTGAGTGGGAGATGACACTTAATTTTCCTGTACATCCAGAAAATACCTATTACACAATTCTGGAAGGACCTGTCGTTTAAAAAAGAACCTTCAGTAAACTGATGACTGCCCATCTGACACTCTGTCTGGTTGATTAGGCCGTACGACTCGGCAACGCCTGATGTGGCCAATATGCTATCAGATCATAAGAACGTGTGGTATTACTTCAAGTGCATGCAGTGTAATGGCCTACCGTTTCAAAATTTCTTGTTACTTTATACAGTAGGGTAGAATTTGAATTTGACAGAGTAACTTAAAGGTTAAATTTAGTTAACAGTGTATGTACTGCACTTTATAGATACTTGATAATTAATAATTAAACAGTAAGAATCTTTTAACTGCACCTGGAATTTTAAAATTGACGATTTTTTTGACGCCGATTTCATTTAGAACCTCGGTATTACTAATTTGCGTATCGTGTCCTTTTCCGAATAAACCAGAGTTTTTTAACAAAACAGAGATAGTAAAAGGTATCCGTTGACAGTGGAAAGGTGTAGAAATGTGCTTGTGCAACTTAATTAGTAAAAGAAATGTGCAATTAGGTCGTATAATGAGCGAGGTGTTACTCAAAAGGTACATAAAGTGCGAACCACTATTGGAGTACTGTAGCTCAATATGGGTTCTTTCCAATTAACATTAATTAATTGAATTAGAGATATAATATTTGCTATATGAATCTGTGTGCGGTCTAATATGAATAAATGCAACAGATGAGAGCGTTGGTCAGTGGTGGACTTAATAAATTAAAGTTAGGGTTTAAGCCGCGCGTTCGGCCGTTAATTATTTGTTTGCTAATTATGCAAGCTTAACTTAACTAAAAGAATTAATAATTCCTGCTCTCATAATTGGCTCATATTTTCATTTTATCACTTCGTGAATATGCCTTGAAGTGTTCCGAAGAAAGTTAGACTGGTTTTAAGGTCGCGACAGTAAGGTCAAATAGTACCTTATATGTGGGTTCTGCAAGAAATAGATCTAGGCTGAACTACGCCTAATAAATTAAAGAGATTATAATTCGGTCAGTGGCGCCAATAGAGCCTCTAACTTGGTTCAATGTAGCGCTGTCAATTACAACCCCTAATACTAGTCCGCGTTCTCGATGTTAGTAGGTTCTGAGTACTGTCATTTATGCGTACGCTCATTAGACCGAAATTAAAAGGGGCACTCCAAAAGTGTGCAAAGTGTCAGTTCGTGCGCCGCACCGCACAGAAACAGAGAAGGAGGAAGAACTGGACTGCGGTTAAGAGAAGGGTAGAAAACATACCGGCATAAGTTTAGTACTATTGCTGGGGCGACGGAAAACTTGGAAAAAGGAAAGTGGGTAGGTATACTTATTGCAATTACATTCGTAGGTATCTACCGCAGGATGGCCACAACAAAAAAGCAACAGATTTTGTCTAATGACTTTATCACCGAATGTATTGAAATATATAGCTCAGTGCCGTGCTTGCGGAAAGTGAGAGGTCTGCAATACTCGAACAAGAAACTAAGAAATAGAAGCAGATCACGATAGGGTAATCAAAAAAATTAATGCGTTAAGAGGAGCATTTCGACGGGAGTTAAAAAATGTAGTCATCAAAAAAATGTCGGGGGATTCGTCTGTGTCGTTTGTGGTTATTTTCTTTACTACTTTTCACAAGCGATCAAGAGGAGCCTCGAGGAACTACGGAGGTAATTTTTGAAGAAAGTAACGGCACCACTTTTGAGGGTAGCGAAAACAGAAAAGTCAACGAAATGAAGAGTTAAATTCGATGGCAAGAAATTTATACATAAATATGCAATATTTTTTTAATGAACAGGAAGATGCAGATTTAATATTTTATGTTCTGCTCAGTAGTGTCCCTTGGCCTCCATCCTCTCCTCCCATTCCACTCCTGAGAAATATTCCATATATCTTTGCACCACTGTGTAGAGGTTTCTCAACTCTTATGTACAGAGTTGATGAGCTACGAAAAATTGTTCCTTACTAATGCAGTTCCTTGAGTAATATTTTTAAGCATAAATTTTTCCAAATGACAAAAGCCATCGTAAGAGTTAATTAAGGAATAAACCTAATTAACTTTTACGATGCCTTTAATTTATTGTTCCTCTTCTACTTCAAATAAAAGTGCCGACGGGCGCCGAATTGTAATTTAAACTACTATAAGTCTGAAGAAGGGGGGTGGTATAATAATCGATGTAAATATCCCTGTCTCACCGCAGTATGTAAGACTATTTCATTATGGTAAGCAAAGGATTGGGCGCGATAATATATGGCACGCATTAAGTAGGTATACGGCCACGAAAAGTTGGAAGCGGGCAAATACTGCGAAATACGAAATAATTAGTGTTAGAATTGATCATTTTAAAACCGGTTGGTCCTATAGTTAAGGGCTAAGTGAACTATCAAAGTGAGTGAAAGAAGAGATTTAGTGCCAAAATTCTTCGCCGATAAATAGAAAAGCTTCATTGTCGAAATTATAAAATTGACATTTGAATAATCCAGCTTTTTGTTTCCCACGCCAGCTACGTAAGATTTTCTAATTTTTATTTCAATACCGCAGATTTGTAAGATTATTTAATATCTAAAAAACAAATAAAAATATTTAATTAGATTTTTAGTGACTCCTTTTAACGATCTGATACATTATTGGCCACCTCAGGCTTGCCTAATGCCTAATCCGAGAGAGGGGATATTAGTCAATTTGCAATGTTATAAACGTTTGTAATTGGTGGTGATTAAAGCGGTACGGTTTAAATGAACTAGTTTAAAAAAATCAAGCTTCACTCTTATTAACCAAACCGTACATCACACTCTATTAACTATTTTCCATGGGGGCTAGCCTAGGCGAAAGGCATACTTAAAGTAGATGTTTAAATTATTCTTCCAAAATTCTAGACAACATAGATAAGTAATGTTTGAAAAGATATGCTAATGGGGTTTATCCAGATTGTCATCAATGTAGTCGTAATTTCTGATTTAAAAAGAAGACAGTGGTGGTTTTGCAGATAGTGATTCAAGGGATAGACATGGGTACCAAAAACACTATCGTTATCACTTGGATTGAGACACAATTACTCACAACTTTCCAACAGAATGAGGTACTGAACAAATATTGGTAAGCCTATCAAATTTGCTACAAAAGCCAAGTTGTTCGAGGTTAGGAGGACGAAATTATAGGATTGTGAACCGAAAGCGGCGATACCGAAAGTCGGCTGGGGAAAAATCGACTATGGACGGAGTCGAGCAATTAAAACGACAATTCCATTTTGAATTTTGGTCATATTCGAGGAGGTCGAAGACACCTATTCAAATTTTAATTTAAGTAAATATTAGAGCAAATAAGAGGAAAAGGCTGTTCCTGCAGTCTCACAATCGCTTAGGTTTTTGGTGATGAGTATAAAAATAAATATCGCAATTTTAAGAAATGAATACCAAGTTACTTATACCAAAAGGTTATCACAGTTTAAATACGCGCGCTTGTTTCAAAAAACCTCAAAGTATCGACGATAAATAACTTATCAAAAGAAAGCTTATAAAACCGTGCCCTTTTCTGGTCTACTCTCTAACCTTTGTTCTTTGTTGGATAAATAAGTTTAAAGGACCTTTGTATTCGTTTGTCTAATCAAGGCGAATCATTTGAATCGGATCCTAAAGAATGGATGGGGAATAAGGGGTACCAACCGGTTGTAATACTTGTTAGCGTTAATAAATCTAAAGCTACTTCGGCTCCGCCTAGTCCCAAATTATGCTCGAAGCCGCCCTGCCTTTCCCACAGCATTACAACGAGACTTCTGCCTAAAACGTCGCACGCCTGGTATTTTAAAGTTTGCTTAAAATGGGGTTCGCATGTGTGCTTGACGACTCTCGTCTTCTTCTTCTGCAACCATCGTTCGCCATCACGCAGGTAACACTTAACGTACGTGTCTGGAGGCGCCACTTTGCTTGGTATGTGCCTCGCGCATAGCACCTCAACCTCCAACTGTCCCTTGGTCATTTGCAGTCCCAACTTTAACTCCACCGGCTTGGTGCTGGACAAACGGAAACCACGAGGCTTCACCTGTCCGGGACCTAACCGTGGCGGCGACGTACGTTCAGGACTTGACGGCGGACTTTCCTTTGTAGTCTCCAGCACTTCCGGTACAATACTATTTTCACGCGACTCCCTTCCAGATGGCCCACTTGTCGATCCTAATACAAAAGCAACAATTAAACGTTTGGTGCGGACAACATTCATCTTTTCAAAAACACTAAGAAAAACGTGAAGCTTCATTTTCGATAAAACACCGAAATATCCATGCAGCTTATGATGTATTTCTCTGTATTTTAGGTATAGATCTGTTGGAGGCTCCTAATTTCTGGCTGTACGACCGTTACTAAGAGTTTCTACGCGTCTAACTGCTCCGCACGCATTGGGCTGTTCTAGCTAATAATTTTGCTACTTTCATGGAATAGGCTAATGCCTAAGTACGTCTATAAGAAACCAATAAAATTGCTACTTCAAATAAACATGTTCGAATTAAGTAACCATCCTTAAGGGTTGAAACTAAGGGCGAGACCTATTTATTCCGACCCCTCTTTATGCACAATTAGATGACGCGACACGAACGCCAAACTATGACAATTATCTTTTTTATGAGGCTTTTCCAGAAGCTCCAGATGCTGATGTGTGTTCTGATTATTTGTAAAAACGCGAAGGTTACAATTTCACTTCTGTTAATTTGGATTTAAGAAAATGTTAATAAAACGAAGCCTCGGCTAAACAAGTACATCATCTTCCTTTGGTTCTATCTTCTGTTGTCCCGATCTCTAATTTTTTGTCTATTTTAGACTCTCCAGGCCAATATCTAACAGAAAAATTCGTTTTCCCAAAATCATTAGGAAACCTTCATTATCATGCCTATTTTATACCAGGACATTGAAAATGAAAAATGAATTTCGGGAAAAATGTAATGCAAAACTCGTAATAGTATATTTCATTAGGAGTCCGGAAAGCAGGCTTTTTCCGTGCGCGCGTGGCAAATTCCCGTGTGAGGCGTAGTAATTTTTGTGGCACTTCAAATGTATTTGTTTCGTTGTTTGATTTTGTATACAGAGTCTAATAGTCATTTGTATGTAGTTTGCTAAGTTGGATAAACACTTCTTCAGTACCAAATGAATGCTTATTAAATTTACTACATGTTTAGCTATATACTACTTTAAGAAAAACTGGACTGTTTTCACGCTACCAGATCCGGACAGGTGGTAATTTTTAAAAACATAGTTTTTCACTCATCTTTTTCGTAAATTTTCCTCTTGTATATATATCCTGGTCCGTTCATTTTAGTTAAAACCTGTACAGTAGTAACCTCCCTGCAGTCCGAACAGTAAAAAATACAAAATAACTTTCCCTCCTCTCCTCATAGTAGTCGGTCATCATATCTATCTGCGCTGATATAGTGGTGTGTCCATGCTCTTATTAATTTATTATTATTACTGTGTTAACTGCAGGGGGGTTTTGTTTCTCTAGGTTGAAATAATGCCGACGATGAGAGCGGGCCACCCTGTAGCTGAAAAGTTACGTGCTGTAAACGTAATTTAGGTTTAGCATTATAGATTTCAGACGTCCCATCCTGTACTATGTTTTAATTTATTTCTTTAGGACCTATGAGACTCTTTGTCAAATGAATGGACATTTCAGGATTTTATTTGATAGTCACTGTAATGTTTAGTTTTTTTATTGTAAATTGTGAATCAGTAATTTTAATGATGTAAGAAGAAAGTAAGAAGAAGTCTTATATGGACAAATCTGTTGTGTAAAAGCTGTTAACGGACAAATTAATTGGACAGGTTTGGTAAAAGGGCACCTGCATTGATAAGCGCGGCATTACTTTGGCGACGTAGTTGGTTATTCGTTTCTTCATCGGCCATTAATGAGGCGGAAAAAGAGAGTGGAGGGGGGATTGCTTAAATAAGTGGAGCAAATTAACGACGCGGTTAAGTTAATAGACGTAGTCAGCCTGTTTACGTCAAATTTAAGTTCTGGCAAGTAGTCGTCACCGTGTAGAAAGATTTTTAATGTAGAAAAGTCTGTCGTCCATTATATGAAAGTGTTACGTTGATTTACAATTGTTGCAAGTACCCGTTCAGCCAATTCCCATTCACAATTTAGTCGGACCAGTCGTTGGAAGATTTAATTACAAGCGTCAAATAAAAATGTGAATTTGTTAAAGCTCTAAAGGCGTATTTATGCGCACTAATAATAATTTATTAGAATAAGTAATAAATAATAAGCAATAATAATAAAACTTAAAAGTAAAGGTTTAGGTCACAGAATTAAATAATAAGTAATAATAGTAATTTGGGAAATTTTAACTTAAATCTTATCACTGCGTATTACGATACCGGACAGAAACGAACTGTTCCAAATGTATTGAATATAGCGCAGTATAATACAGCAAAATGGAAATACGATTTATTGATTAACTCAATCTGACATTATATTATTTATTTCTATTTTTCAAAGCCAACCTATCTACAACACTCCGCCTCAATTCCTATCAATAATTTTCGATTAGGAATTGCAAGTTCAAATCATGATCACAATGTTCCAAAATAATTAATTTAAACGAATCAAATTTAGTTCATTTCGCAAAAACTCAAACGTCTTCTTTGGTAAACCTTTTGTCATGATGTCAGCTAATTGTTCATTTGTTGAAATGTACCTAACCTCAAGAATTCCTTGATGTATAAGATTACGAACAAAATTGAATTTCACATCAATATGTTTTGTCCGCTGCATTTCCTTTTCCTGCGATGATATCACAATTGCACACTGATTATCTTCATTCAGTATTATTGGTTCGTCAGGTGTCTCTCCAATTTCCATTAACAATCCACGCACCCACATGATTTCACATGCCGCTAAGCATAATGACACATATTCAGCTTCGGTAGATGATAAAGCAACACATGTCTGCTTACGTGTCATCCAAACCACAGTGGCCCCAAATACTTTTATCACGTTCCCAGAAACTGATTTTCGATCGTTGATATCGCCTGCCCAATCAGCATCCGCATATCCAATCAATGCAACCGAATTCTCCTTGTAACGATATTCCAACTTCAAATCAATTGCTCCCTTGATATATCGGAGGATTCGTTTAGCCGCCCTCCAATGATCCTTAGTCGCACATGATTGAAATTGACTCAAATAATTCACTGCCGCGGATAAGTCTGGTCTAGTTGTACAAGCTGCATACATCAAGCATCCAATCAATTCACGGTACGGTTTATCTGTAAGTTTGCTCCCCGAATCATTCCCCAATTTTAATTGACATTCTATGGGAGTTGAAATTGAATTGCAATCAGTCATTCCAAATCGTTGCAATACATCTTCCAGATAGCCACGTTGATTTATCCTCAAAATCCCATGTTCCCGTTCACGTTCGATGTTAATGCCAAGAAAACTTCTCGTTTCACCCATGTCATGCATTTCGAATTCCTTGGATACCATCTGTTTAATTTTTATGATCTCTTCGATATCTTCTCCCAACAAAATGAGATCATCCACATATAATAACAGATACACCACTTTTTCCTTATTGATACGAGAATACAAACAGTGATCATATTCTGATCGAATAAATCCATTCTCAAGTATGAAATTATGAAATCGCTCATTCCACACACGGGAGGCTTGTTTCAAACCGTATAATGATTTGTTCAATTTACATACAAAATCGCCCTGCATGAAACCATCCGGCTGTTCCATGTAAATGTCCTCCTCGAGTTTTCCATTTAAGAATGCCGTTTTTACATCCATTTGATGAATCTCTAAATCACGCTCCACAGCAAGAGCCAGCATTATCCTTAATGTAGCAATTCTTGCAACTGGTGAATATGTTTCATGAAAATCAAGTCCCTTACGTTGAGTGAATCCACGAGCAACCAGTCGCGCTTTGTACGACATCAACTTGCTCTCATCATTCCGCTTTCGAGAAAATACCCATTTGCAAGTGACAACAGAACGATTCATCGGACGCTCAACTAACTTCCAAGTATCATTTCGCTTGTGTGAGCTCATCTCATCATGAACCGCTTTCATCCATTGTGCCGCATCATCTCTCTTCGCAATCTCACCAAATGACTGTGGAACGTTGTCAACATATGCCATAGCATTTATTGCAAAATCTAATGTGTCAGTACTTAATGCAAATGCAGAGAAATACTCCTCATCACTATGACTCTTCGGTTTTTCCAAATCAATATAATTTCCATATCGTTTCGGAGGTTGACGCTTTCTTTGAGGTCGCGATGTTATATTTAGTGGTTGATCCTTCATTCCGGTGGGTTGATCATCATCTCGTACGACATCCGTCGCTACTCCGCCTGGATTAATTACTTCTGATCGACTATGATCTCTCACAACATCCACTTCATCGCTATCCTCAAGATCCTCCGCCTCGTCAACATCATCCATAATTGACTCTATCTCAAAGAAAACCGCCGGAGAATTTCGCTGTGATTCATCAAACACAACGTCTCGTCTTATTACGATATTTTTCTTCAATGGGTCCCACAATCGATAGGCCATTCACGCCGTATCCAACCATTATCATTTTCTGTGATTTCGAATCCAATTTCATTCGTAATTGGTTCGGAACATGTGCATATGCTATTGATCCAAAAACACGAAGCCTTGACATATTTGGTTTCTTGCCTGTCCAAAGCTCCACCGGTGTTGTATTGGAAACTATTGCACGTGACGGACTCCGATTCGTTAGATATGCTGCACAATAAACAGCCTCGCCCCAAAATGTCTTATCCATTTTAGTATCAGCAATCATCGAACGTGCTTTCTCTAGCAGGGTTCGGTTCATGCGTTCAGCCACACCATTGTGTTCAGGTGTGTATGGTTCGGTATATTGGATTTGAATCCCGGCATCATTACAAATCTGTTTAAATTGATTTGATTTGTATTCACCACCATTATCACAGCGTATTTTTGCAATCTTCTTTCCAGTGTGGGTCTCAGCGAACGCTTTATACCTCTGAAACATTTGCAAAACATCAGATTTATATTTAACCAGATATACGACCGTAAAATGTGTGTAATCATCAACGAATGTTACCAAAAACCGTTGTTCATCCCATGTGACAGGTGTCACTGGTCCACACACATCNCATGAGTGATACTACAAGCATTCGATCGTTTGTTTCAGCACCACACGCCTTCAATTCACGCACTAATTTGTCGAATGCTAAGAAATGTGTGATTAATTTATCAGATTCTGCACAACGCATTGTTAACATGCGCTTTCTGACACCAATTTCAGTTGCCACACTTGCCCGTTCAAAAATTGTTTTTAACGATTGGATCATCGAAAATGCCGTCGGTCTATCTTTCAAATATTCTAAATGCGAATCCGCAACACGTCTAGTGATGTGGGTCTTGCAGATTCTGTCTTCCTTTAGAATGATTTCAACCTTTTCACCGGTCACCTTGCTCGCCTCCATAGCATCTTCTTCCAGCCATCGTGCGACGCCCTTTTCTTCTAAAGTAATTTTCAAACGAAAATACCAATTGTCGAACTCACGACCCTCAAATTGTTTGAATACAAACTTTTCCTCATCAACCATTTCTATTTATGTTGAAATTTATTTCCGAAATTGCACAATTGGTCCAACTAAACTCTTTCGTTTCGCACCAATTCACACGCGATAGCCCATAACCTATTGAATATAGCGCAGCATAATACAGCAAAATGGAAATACGATTTATTGATTAACTCAATCTGACATTATTTTATTTATTTCTATTTTTCAAAGTCAACCTATCTCCAAACAATTGACATCTGTCAAGACTAGTATAAATGGTGGAAAAAGATACTATTACTTAATTATTATTGCTTATTATTTATTACTGATCCTTATTACTTATATCTGAGCATAAATACGCCTTCAGTTTCATTTCTTGAGATCTATTGAATTCATTTATTTGTTTGGTATGTCCGTTCTGTAAGCGGGTTGTGTACAGAAAAGCTTTATGTGCGCCTTATAATTTTTAACACAGGTTTTTTTAAAAATTTTTAGGATGGATGAAAATTGCGTAATATGTGAATTACCTCCTGGTAGTGAAACTGTAAGCCGTGACTGAAAAGGGAGTGTTGAGTGTTAATTTGACCAGGAAACACAATGTTTTCCGCGGAAGATTACGCTAATGCCGCCTACACTTTTAGCGAGTCTCTTATCCCAAAGAAAAGAAGGGGTACAAATAGTATCATGAGGAAAATAGTACCTATCCATTTTCCTTTAAATCATTCCGCCGTTCGTCCGCGGCAAGGATTGCGTACTTATTTCACTAGAAATTATTGGATCAAAGAGTCCCGCGAAATTTACTGACTAACTTGGGATTCAGTGCGAGTTACCACCATTCTGAAAATAGCATATCCTCCATTTACCATCACGATATCTGAAAATACTTTTTGCCAATATTTTATAATCCTGATTTTAATATTGCTACTCCGGACGGACGTAACTCATTCCATAGCTTGGGGCACTAAGTGTGCTACACCTGCATAAGGTTTACCAAAATCAGATGAAATAGAACCAATAAAATCCCCTCGTACTATTTTAGAAGTGGGAAAATTTCGCGTTCTCAAACTGGAGTCTTACGAAAATGTCACTTAAAAATGGGTTGAAGAAAGTGTTTATCTTGCACCCCATAACTGATGGCCATTCACTGTCTCGAGGACACACTGTAGATGTGTGCTAAACACTTTTCAGAGGAGGGCAGATTTTCGAATGGAAGAGTTTCATGGAATTGGTATGCAAGGAAATCAACTGAAATCAAACTGCAAGATTAAACCCCTTCCCTTTCATAAATCCCTTCCCCACCCCTCCCATTGCTGATTAAATGTTAGATATGCTTCAGAAGATGCCACTCGTCTTGGATTAACGACTTGCTTTGTAACAATCGATCAGCCGCTCTACCTGAAATCTCGGGAAACTGTTGCGGCTAATGCTCTCGAGTTCAACAATGCTATTGCCTTTCTAGGGGTGTTTTGGGCACACAATGGCAGAAAATAGACTGAAGGAGCTCTTTTGGACAAAATGTTAAGGAGCAATGCTTATAGCTGAACCGTCAGAGGTGATTTACTTGTACAAGCAGCACTAGAACAAATTATTCTCGAAAGTGCCACATTCTCTTCTGCAGACAAGCAAGTTATTGTGGGTTCCAGTCTAACGAAGAATGGTCCCCTGAAATATATAATTATATAGCACCCTTGTCGTGCGCCCAACAAATGTTTCAATATTTTCTCGCTAGTGGCCATTTTCCACCTTCACCTCTATGTAGAGGTAATACTGACCCAAGTGATCGCCATACTTTTGAGCAGTATATTGGTTTTGGGAACTTTCGTGTGATAGAACTGAAAATCGATGGGCCGGGTTGTGTTCTGGCATTACCATCGAGCAGGCATTGATGTGTGACATGAAAAGCAAAGGAGGACTGATACGAGGGCGAAGTTTGACTGACTCTACGTTGGCAAAATGGATTGCAGGTGCTGGAATTGCAGGTTCAATCTCTTCGTGTCTTGAAATTTTTGTGGGTGCCCACCAGGGTGCCCACAGTGTGAGCAGTGAAGAACTTGCGTGAATCGTACATCGAAGAAGATACCGAGAACAGAGCATAGCTGGCTGCTTGATTAGCGAACAGCCCTCCTTTTGCCAAACGTGACCACGCCAAACCTCTTTTGGTTAGAGTTATATGTAGCAGTAATATTAATCGATAGTAAGTCATGGAAATTATATCCTGTACAATCCGAACCTTCCTAAGGATGAACTTTGCCGACATGAAGTAATCTAAGAAAAATACTGTTGTCCCTCTGTCTATTATGTGAAAATTCATAATGAAGCAGTTGTAGTTGTAGATGCGTCCGTAATTTTTAAAACAACCTTAGCAAGAGAAGTGATGTGGATGTTGTAGACCTGTTGAAGTTCGAGTGATCTCCATACCCCACTCTGCTCCATATGAAGCTTTCCTTTTGTGCATGGATTCAGTGAACTTCAAAATATCTGCACTGTAGTGGAAGATCCTTCACAGAGTCAAGTGGAATCTTAGGACCACTTTCTTATGTTTCAATCACTGTTCGTCCAATTGTGCAGTGGTGTTCTATGGGTACGAGGGCATGACTTCCATAAAACGTAAAAAGGGATTATTGAAGGGTTATTGTGGATATTGAAAAGACCACTTCTCCAGAATGGCAGTTATTGGTGAAGACATAGATCTTCTCATCCCGCTAGTGGCTCGGACACCATCAAACGCAAATAGGTACCCGTTTAATTAAACCAGGTAGAGGTAACACTGACACGAAGACGTATTCAACCCTGCAACCTCAAGACAACCTCTCTTACTGCTCATCCATGGTCTTCATCCACTTTTATTGTCACCTTTGGGAAAAGCACAAACTCTATCCTGAAGAGTTTTCAAAAACTACCAGATGAGACCAAGGCAATAGCGGGGGTATTCTACAATCCTTCATCCACCAATCAGCAAGTGCCCTAAGCAGGAGAAGCTGCTGCCCAGATTTGTAAAGAAATGAAGACACCGAATTGTTCAAAGTATTATTTATTTCAATTGGGAAATCAATATTTTTCGATCTTCTTAAAAGTCCAGTAAGTTGCGACGTGTTCAATATAAATTAACATATGATATAATATAATGCTTGTAGGGAATTTAATTCTGTACAGAAAGACATGAGTGGTAAACAAATTTTTTGGAAATTACCACCCTTCCAGAGCTGGTAGCTCGAAAACGGTCCAGTTTTTTGTAAAGATGGGGTGAATTTAATAAGATATTATTTTGTAACTTTTTCACTACAGCCCATTGTTTTCGAGATATAAGCGAAAAACTGAAAAATTGATCATTTAAAGCCCCCCTCACCCCAACGGCACTTAGATTTTGAGGGAAAATTGGAACTAGTAGGTACTTTTATTTCCTCTGTCTTTCTTATTTTGACTGAACTAGGTAATACCTTGTCAGATCTACCAGAAGGGGCCGCAATTTTCTAAAATTTTGGGACGATACTTCTGAGATCAGCGTCAAAATTTGGCAAGTCCTTAGTTTGACAAACCCATTTTTGGCATTGGACGTGGTTATTGAACATGTTCTCCTACACGTACCTACGTTAATGTGAACTAGCAACGTTAAAACTGTACCCTATGAGACACACGTAAACAAATTTACGTTATATTTACGTAAAAGCCATCTATCAAGACAAAAGAAAAAACAGCGGAGTAGCAAAGGGGAAGTACAGTACAGAAGCACAAAGGAGGTTAGAAAACGAAACGTCCTTTCATTTACAGTCACAGATCGCGCTAATTAAACTCATCCTAACGCTGCTAAAAATGAAAGGACGCATTAGCGTAGTGCTATTGAAAGTCTTACCCAGAAATTGCGGCTATACGTCCGCTTTGTGTATTAAAGGTGTAAAGAAAAAGAAAGGATTACATTAGAAAGCGTGATTTGAAAACTGAGCAAGCACAATTTGATGATCTTGTAAAGAATGTTGATAAGGAAAATTAGTGTGAACGTATGACCTAATTGACAAAACAAAGGGATGGAAGAGTGATTTGGTAAAGAAAAAGAGCGCTTACGTCGATGCTTTTTATCTCCCGAGAAGCTCATCGTGCGACCCAGCTCTCCTTTCACCGCCTTTAGTGACCTCAGTATTTCTTCGGGATCTCTCAACATCCTTGTGCAACTGCTTCTACGGCGGTCTCGAGAGTAGGAGCTGGGCGGCGGTACCGCCGGCAAATCTGCTTCGGCAGGATCCTGTCCGGACTGAAACGAAGAACGTCGTGAGCCAGGCAGCGACTTTGAAAAGTCTTTGCCAAGTTGATAAACTTCCACTTCTAATTGCTCAGATTGGGAGGAGCCCCTACGCGATCCCCAGGCATGATCGGGATGCAATAAACTGGCGCACTCGCCGATTGAGTCAAGATCGTCGGAGGCGCTTCTTTGCGAAATAAAGTCGTTACGACGACATAGGCCAGCAATGGAACCTCGAGGCGAATTATGTGGCGATTTTCCCCGCATCTGCCGCGGATCTTCAAGCCTGCACCAGACCGCCCGATCGTCCAAAAACGCCTTTTGTAAGTCTACGCAGCATTCGCCTAAAAATGTTTGTTCATTCTGAGGGATTAAGTCCCAAAGCGTCACGTCTAGCGTGCGTTCCATGAGTTCGTCCCCTGGAACACCCGGGAAACTGAGGTTTGCGTTCCAAATTGGATTTTGGCTGGCAGGCGCAACTTCTGTTTGTACGCAATGTTGATCGTCACTGAAATGTGACAGTTAAATTGAATGTATCGCAGGTTGCAGGGAGGGATTACGTCAAAGGCATAAGGCACAATCTTGCGTACGCTTCGGGTTGAGAACCGTAGCCTAGGCTCTCGTCTCTTGGTGCCAAATCGTCCGCGGCTAAAACCGCGACAACCAATTCACGCCTCTCGTCATGGTACCAAACTTGGATTTGAACTCGACCAGACACTTGTCGTTCTTTGGCCAGCTGTTCCTGTAAAATACCTCGATTAGAAATACAGGCGAGAATATCTGATTACACAGACTGAAAGGGCAGAAATAAACATGCAACTACTAGAAGTACATGCACAAGTGAGAGCACTAAAAAGAAAGAACAGAAATTCGTGCCAGTTGGGACAGAGTGAGCAAAATATCGCGTACCTATTACAGTAATATCCAGCGTAGGGAGCTAACAACAACGAAAAGGGAGAGGAGTTGCTCAAAACTCGGGCGTCACTTAAATCACTTTAATAAGCTCTAATTACAAATGGACACCTGTCCCATCTGACACAAACAATTTATCACTACACACACTTATTGAGAAAAAGTTTTTAACATTTATATAACAGATTCAGACGTAGGTATCATCCAAAATAATCACCTCCAGGGCGCTCGCTCATT
Source organism: Photinus pyralis (assembly GCF_008802855.1). NCBI lineage: Eukaryota > Metazoa > Arthropoda > Insecta > Coleoptera > Lampyridae > Photinus > Photinus pyralis. The sequence continues at coordinate 10,063,382 of NW_022170663.1, forward strand.
TTGGATCACACTGGCCAATTTTACAATTTTACGCTATCGTTACATTTTAGAAATTTATATTTACAACATCAAAAACAGTAACTATCCGCATAACTCAACAGAACACATACAGGTACACATAAAAAACAAAATTACAGTCATCGACATCAACTAACAATGGTTTAGGTTGCGTTAAGCAACTGATTTTTTACTCTCTACCACGTTATCTACGGTTTGTTCTCGCTATACTGAGCAGATTAAGACGCTTAGTTGCTAAGACAATGATTTAGTTGCAAGTAAAAAATTTTAGATTCAGTTTTATCCATAATGAGTTATACGTACATATTTTGTAGTTTTATTTATAGAGGGAAAAATTCGCTTTATGGCCGCAGTATCAATTACTATCTCTTCCCTTCTTAGAAATGTTTGCTAGAAACCGAGCTTTTGGTCATCGTGAATTCATTAATATTAGAATCCTTGTCGTTTTCTTCAAGAGGTAAACATTAAAATGGTGTAAACATGGTCCATTCTGTAGCACCCCATATTGCTACTACTAAGGTAAATTTTTAAGAGTAGGGTGCTTTACCCTCTGTTTTGGAACAACTTTAAAACCTGTTTCTTAATTTCCGTGTTACACATAGTTTGTCCTAGTGAGCCGATAACTTTGTATCAGGAAGTTCAACTCACTCCTCATACTTGGAATCATTTGAAACTTATAGCATAGCTTTTGTTTATGTTCTTAGTACTCTCGCATGAACAAATGAAAATTTATACATCGCCATTTTGAGTAAAGTTTACGAAGTGATTAAGAGATGAGTTGGTTTTGGAGAACATTCGCGGCGATCAATACGATCCTATCTATATAAAAGAAGCATTCGCGTTTTGAATTTCGAAGCGACCAGTACGGCCCTCGAGAGAGATTATGAGAGCGATTATGGACATGGTATGAGATCTGACAAACATTTTAAGGTCTCTTTTCAAAAAAGTTAAATTGTTTTGTGAAGAAAGTCAATTTCTCTGTGGTGGAAGTGCTAGAAATATTATCTTTGGATAATAGAAGTTTCACCTTTGGTGTTAAAAGTGCGCAATACAATTTGGTTAAATCCGTGTTCTAATTAGGGGATTTTTTGTACGAGGAAATATTATTTTAAATCAACGAAAAATAACAATTCGAGTGCTACGATCGAATATATAAACTTAATCCGGCGGAGCGGTCATATCTTCTCAAAAACGCGCGGTAAAGACGACAATTATTCAGCTTTGAAAGAAGAATAAGCTCATTGTCTCAGCGCGTTCAGTTACGGTAAAGAATTTCAACATGAAACTTATCATATTTCGCTAAGAAAGATTTTTGCATTGCATTACGACAATTAAGTTATACGATCACTAGGGTTATCTGTGAAATGTATGACTTTATTCAGTAAATTCTGTGCTAGTTAAAAAGTTTCAACGAGTAATGAAAGTTTTCTGGTCAGTAAGAACGATAACAACCCCCAACGATCCGTTATTTTTGAAATTTTCCCCGGAAGCTACAAATTTTAATAAGATTTAAAGACAGCAACCGTTCTCCACCTTCCACCCACCCGACGTCTGATAATCGTAAGGAGTTTTCCACTGTGCAACCAAAACCGTCCATCCGGAATCCGACGGCAGAGAGAATGAAAAATTTCACTTAATAACGTATAAATTTTGAGTGTTTTACCCGATCACAGATCACAATCAGCAATGGTGTAATAGTTATTTACATAAAAATTAAGAAAATGACGAGGAAAATGATTCATTGCTCATTTTATACCTACTGACTGTAATGTATCGGGTGATCAAAAAGAACTGCAGACAGTGTAAAATGGGCGCTTTAAGTTTTTAATATTTTTTACTTAAGGAATTGGCAAACATGTTTAGAAGGTAGTTTATTTATGTATTAGTGATTAAATTGATCCACCACTGCTTTTACATAAATGACATTTGATATGTTATCAACGTTATAACTGTTTAGTTTTACGGAAAATTCAAATTGTCCGCACTACTTTTCGATCACCTGGTATTGTATTTTACACGAAATCGTCTTTTTTGATACAAAATTACACTTTTCATATAGAAACTTTGATTAATTTAGAAAATATTAGACAATCAGCCCTGTGATGTATCAGAAACGTCAAACTTAACGTGTACGTTATCTGCCAAATAACGTTATTTTACGTTATTTAAGGGCATATTCTGTATATTGTCGTTAACAAACGATATCGTAAAGGTAACAATTATTTCATCTTGAACGACAGCTATATTCAGTATCCCTGTTATATGTTATATGTCAGAGATAATAGAGAAAGTCGTTGCTGAACGATAACCGCTGTGTGACGACCTCGTTACGCGTTAGAGAGTAGGCCCCTTAGTATGGGAAAGATAACGTTTTCTACAGAAAACCTGCACGTTTAATTTAACGTGGGTGATACATCACAGGGCTGACTAACAATGTGACCAATGCGGTCTTAGTCCAATGGCAAGTACTTTGCCTTATATGATTGGATTCCTCAAGAAACAAGGGATGTTTAGAGGGCAGTCTCATCCCTAAATGATGGAAGTATAATAGCACGTTCGCGTGTTCTCCATAAAAGCTCATGTTAAATTGGGCGATTTTCAAATGCATACATTCCAACGAGAGGTCATTTTAACGTAGATGTTTTGCATTTTTATCCCATTAAAACATGCGGAAGAATGCAGTCAAGGTTTCAGTCGAGGCTTGATTCTCGTTGGGTCCGTTTCGGGTTTTTAACTCGGCGAGTGCGTAAGTAAAAATTAGGTCGGATATATAGATTCTTCGCCAAACTTTCGAAACAAAACTGTGTTTGATACAAAGCCGTATAATCGAAGGATAAGAAACAATTGTCACCCGCGTTAAGTTAGTTACCAAATTTTAAGGGAAAACTGTGCCGCCATTTCAACGAAATTATTTTCGTGGGTGCATTTTCAATTTATTGTGAGTTGCAATTATGAGCAAAACCAATAAGTAGGGACTTATGCAAAAAGGGAATTTCGTGGTGGAGCGGAATCGACATACCGACTGATTTTTTGTTGTTGCTTTGTCCGGGATCATAGCACATTCGACCACGTTAATTTAATCATTTAGATAGCAAGAAACATTATTACATATAAACAGGGATTGAAAAGGGGCACGCGCTTCTCTCCAAGGGATCTACAATGGCATTTTATATGACGATACAGAACACAACCTTGCGTAATATGACGTTTATATAGCTGGGGAATATATCCAACCGTTAATATGGTGTGAATACGTTACTTTCTTCATACGTTCGCGAAAAGTTTTGGTTCGTTGCATTATTGGCGCTATAGGATCGTGTTTAAATAAATTGTTACCACGGAAGCATTGTGGATAAAGTACAGTACGTTCCATTGCGTTAAACGTGGATTGGCTACGTACGATACAAAAAAAAGTTTATTAATCAAAATTGTGCACCTCTCTTGTGTAATAGATTCTGAATAAAACGGTAACCGGTACAAAATTTAAAGACAATTAATCCACGCTGTTGCTGGCTGTTTAAACCCTAAGTTATAAGGATGATTTTCCTAGTGCGAAAAATTCCAGTAAATAAACAAAGTTTAACTATGAAATTTCGAGATTGTATTGTAGAAGACGTTCCACCATCCAGCATCCTTTCAAAAGGAGAAAATTGAATATAATCTAGAGAAAATTTCGACGCATAGATAAATGTCAATTATTCGCATTGCGTCAAAATAGGAGTTGATCGTTTTGGGAATTTTGTATAAAAACAGTCAGTTTAATATTCCTAAAGAGGTCGACCCACGGGAGTTTATTCCCTGTTTGTATATTTTTTGTTAATGAACAGTGAACTGAATATTTTAATTTTTTTTCTCATTAATTGTGTAGTTGAATTTTAAGTTCATCCAAACCATTCCTTTGTGTGGGTTAAAATTTTATTTAGCATTACGAGGCGTATAAACTCGATTTTTGAATCAAAAGATCTACCGGGTGTTGGGGTAATTACATACAGTAAAAAATCTCAATAATTAATTAGATTCAAAACGTGATCACGAGATAGGGTTTGAAATTTTAATAAATTAATGAATTATATTAATATTTTAAATCACGGAAAATGTAAATAAAAGTGGAACGATTTTATTTTCATTAATATATCCAAGCAATCCAATCTACAGAGTGATCAAACCAGCGCATCAGATTTTAATCATCAAATTAGAAGTGGAAACAAAAAAGCAACCTTCTGCGTAATTAAAAGTTTACATATTACTGAACTAGCCGTGGAATTAATTATTTCATTACAAGAAATTAATTGTTATTAGTTATCAGAGGATAAAAATTTTATGCAAGTGTGGCTTTCAACGCCTGTAAATGTAACTAAACTGTTACAAGAGCCACTCTTAATAAGTCATTTGATATTGAGGCTGTAAAATCGCGAAACACGTCAACTTTATTTTTCAGGAGAGGAGGAGGGGGGGATACTTCTATCAAACCCATGCCAGCGTAATTAATTGCAAAACGCGTCCATTCCAGGAGTTGTAGAATCAAGATTTATATATCATTTGGGCTTCGTTAGGGGTGAAGATGAATAACCGCTTGAAAAGTACCTTCTCTTTGTAGCTCTGTCAATATTCTGAATAGACAAACCTGTACGACTATACAATGGCAACCGCACAGCGAATGAAACATTCTCCATCAGTTAACGCATACGATGGAAAGGGCCTTTGACGTTGTGGATTTATTATACTCTCCACAAGCATTATAATTATGAAACCAATACTCCAAACTCACCAAATTAAAGCGAATTTTTCCCTTCGCATCATTACTTTTAATTTATTTATTACAGGGTAGTAACCTTGCATGAACTTGAAATGTCACATGAAACACGACTCAAAAAAAGTGGTCTTCCTGTTCAAACGAAATCTTAATGGTCCCTTTGCAACACATACCTTTAACAAAGCTATAAGGGTTATAATATTCGTTGCAATGAACCTAATTAAATTACATCCATTAGAACTTTGGTAATTTCAAAAATATAAAAGCGTTCGAAAGGGAAGACGAGATTATGTACAATTAATGCAACCCTATTTCGGAGAATGTTCATTAGCTTTTGATTTATTTACATTTGGCGAGACGTGTCCCGGTTTGAAACATAATCTCACCTCTGTTTAATTACTTTGAAGCATCCAAAATTGCTTATTCCTGTTAAGAGGTAAATATGTGAATAGAGTTGACGTAAACCCAAATCAAGATATAGACTTAATTCATATATTTAAAATGAGTATCAACAATGTATCGATCTTAACGTCTATGTGACTTTCGCCATTTTATGATTGTTTTTTAGATGTATATATAGATATGATAGATAGGTCACTATTGTCGATGTTATGATGAAAGCCATAGTATCACCGATTTTAAATATGATATGTATTCAAAGTTACAATAAAATGGACGTGCATTACGCTGATAAAAACATTACAAACCCTGTCTCTGCTCAATGCACCTACTCATTTGTAAAGTGATCAAAAAAGAATTGCGATTGAATAGTGGTCAATCATCACATTATTATAGATAGTTTAGATACAAAATATACTGTAATTTTCATTGAAAAGGTAAAAAATATACAATAAAGAGATTCTGCTCAGATTACTATTCACTCTAATCATTGAATAAAAACACTATTTTTATTCAATGCTCTAATGCATCTATCTAGTTGGGAAGCCACAAATTTGTTTGCATACTTAATGTAGGTACAAGGCGATTTGACCGTGAGTAATCAATAATTAAATCCCCTTTTACATACACGATCTGAATGCGACGTATTCCATAGAACTAACTTAAATGTTTAACCAATACTGGAATACATTTAACAAAACTAAATCTTTATACCGGAGTCTTTGGCAATTTTCTCCTTGTCGGTGACGATGGCCCTCCTGCGTCTGCGTCTGAAAAAGAAGAAAAGCGTCATAAGATACAAATGTTGTTATTACAAACCTCTGAATTAAAAACTGCCACTTTTTGGATTTTGTGCAAAATTGTAGTACCATTAATTTTGGTTAGAAAAAGCACTACCATGTCCCTCACTAAAAAAGCGTGCTTTTAGAGCAGATAACCGGTTTTAATATCAGGTGAGTAAGTAATACAATGCATATCTATGATTGTTTTAAATGTATATATTACATATAGATATGATAGGTAGGTCTCTATTGTCGATGTTATGATGAAAGCTGAGCTATAAGTATAAGCAAAGAGTACGAGTATACCTACGTACTCTTTCGTATAAGGTACATAAATATTGAAGAAAAAAAAATAAGAGCAGTACCTTCTAAATAAATCATTATCACCAAAAAGACCGTGTTGGAGATTCTTCACCGATTTCTTCACATCAACCAAGTACCTACCTCCTGGTTTAAGCCATGTTGAAACGGGTAGTCAGGGCTACTTTTTTTTGTGTAACAAGTGGTTTTCTCCTATTTCGACCTCGCTGAATCTGATTATGTCTATTGCCAAGTCTTAAAATGGATCAGAAGGGAGATATTCGAGATGGCGTCCAATATCCCGGACTACCCTGGCGTATTCTCCGTCTAAAATGCCCGATTTTTACAGTTCAACGGTCTGAACCGACGATTTTTCGATGGAAGGGGTCAAAATTTAGGCCCGAAGTGAAAAACTGCGATTTTTCGACGGTCACCAGATGCAAGGTTTTCAAGGTGGCAGCTTTTGTGGGTGTCGATACGCTGGCTGACATAACAAAATGTGTAACATACTTTAATTAAGTGTATGCTTCATTTGCTTCTTCTACGGTAAGTCTTCCTGAAATCTTGATTTTTCCTATTTAGGTTATTTAAATATGTTGTCACTTGACTGTATAATGTATACCGGGTTGAGCCTAGCGCGACGCAGCATAGGGATTTCAATGGTAATTTCTATATAGTCAATTACTAGCTCCCCTAATTATTTTAAAGCAAAAGTCTAAATACGTTTTTTTAGAGAAAAAAATACTGCATCTGTTCATACTATTAGTTATAATTTTCCGTTTTTCAAAACCGTAGAAAACGGCAAAATAGAAAATTACATTTTATCAGTGACGCTTTGGAATCTTTTAACAAACTACAAGCGCATAGGTCCGTGAAGTTGCTCCTGGAAGTTGAACCAATTGTGTCAATTTACAATGTACCTGTTAGTTTTTAGTTGGTTTTCATTAGTTCTGGCAAGAATGACGTTAGTTTCTCTTTGGTACTAATGTTATCCCAAAATCAAAATTGTCCGGGCGTGCTTCATATTTTCCGCGACATGTGCTAGAATTGTTAGTTCAGAGGTAATTTTGGATAAAGATTCGTTAGTTTCTGTAAGTTTTGATTAAACCGTCGTTTGTTTTGCCTTATTTCTTGTAAAAAAAAATTTTTAATTTGTCCGGGAATACTTCACACTTCACTGGCAATTAGTTGAATTGTTAGTTTAAACACCATTTTCGATTGAATGGTGTTATTTTCTATAAGTTTTCATAAAATCGTCGTTTGTTTTCCCTTAAATAATTGATTAATCGACCAATTTATTAGAGAGTTGTTGATATATCCGTCCATCAAAAGTCATTTGCAATTAGAGCTTGCTAGGTAAGACATGGCACTCATTTACAAGATATTGTTTACACTTAGCTAATTGTTGAGTGTATGAGTAATGAGTTGATCTACAGTATCCAATAAAAATGTATAATTATCGTAAGCTTTTTTTTGACGTCATATGTAGACCCTCTCGCCCCTAACCAACACATAGATTTCGACACGTTTTGTACAAACGCTCCTTATTTTGTCACCAAGGAAAATTGAGTATATCTCCATTTCTAGATGGTTGATAGATGGATGTACGGGCATCATAATTACAAATTGAAACTCAGGGTAGAGCCTTCGCTACCTAATAGAGGCAAATAATCCACAATAAACATAATGAGTGAGTTTACACAACGTCAAACAATGTAAACTAACAAAACACGCAATATGAGGCTAGGATGGATGCTCTTCTTACCGATACTTGCCTAATTGCTCGCCAACTATAGGTCTTCCGTTGGGCAAATCGTTGAAGACTTCCCATTGTCCGTTTTTTGGTACGTCTTGTGAATGCTACGTAATGACCTGGTAGGTAGGCAACGATTCCGGAAAGAATGTAATTTTTCCCAAGAATTTAATATCGATTTTTGCAGTGCGATTTTTGCAGTGCAACAAAACCTTCTTTTAAGAGAATATTCATATTGCTTTCCAAAACTACCATTTCTTCTCTGGTATCATGTATTTTACATTCGGGTCTAGTACATCTTGTTTCCATTGTTACACTAGGACATCCTTGGGGCAATTTCCGAAGTAGAGTAGCGACATTTTCCCAACTACCATTGAAATCACTTTCTACTGTTGCAGCTGATGCGGTTAAATGTGGAGAACTCTTACTATTGCATGAGATAAAGAATCGAAAGGGCATATTTTGACAATACAACATTTTTATACAAATACTTTAATTTAAAATTAATTTTGTGTGGCAGATCAGTATTTTATTATACAGTTTTCATTCCACCATCAATAAGATCTTGTCAGCCTCGCTACCCACTTCTGACCGACATTCGACGTCCCGTTCACCCTCACATCGCATTTTGGTTGATTTCGCTAAAGACCCTCCACAAAATAGGACTCCATTTTTGGAAGCTTCTATTGGCGACACGAGAAAGAGAAACCGTGATTCGGGCTCTAAGAAACTTTTGGGCGCCGAAAGTCGACTACTCCTCGACTACACACGCGCCTTACAAAAGGTGCAACCACCTTTTCTATACTAAAAACCACATCTGGGTCGAGCGTTCTAAAAGACCGCTCGCGCGAGCGACGAGTTACAAGCACTCCTAAAAGTGTGCGGAAAAAACGCTCGGGAGCGGAAAAAGAAGTTCGGGAGCGGGAGAAAAACGCTCGGGAGCGGAAAAAACGCTCGCTTCGCGAAATTTAATGCTTAATCCTTCAGCGCTAAGAGAAATCTCGGTGGTTTACTAGCGGACTCATTTTTGACCCTTGCATTCGTGCTTTCCTTGATCCCAAAAACATGAGTCCAGACCCTTGAAAGCTAAAAATCGGACATTTTAGACGGAGAATACGCCGGGGAGTAAAAGCGTGATATTATTATTATATTATTATACAGGGTGGTTACTTGCGTCACGCATCATAGGGATTTCAATGTAAAATTCATACCATGCGATTATTGGCTCCCCAAATTATTTTAGAGCAAAAATGTATTAAGGTTTTTTGCAGAAAAAAAATTTTTACGTCAATAAACCGTATTAGTTTTCAATTTTTTACATAATAAAGACGGAAAATTGGAAAAATAAAACCCGCATCTTTTTCAATAATCTGCGATGCGATGGAATTATCTAAAACAAAAAGATGTCCAGTTATCAATTAGCAGCAGTTCGAAATGGATTTTATGATCGACTTGGTTACTGTCTTGCAGTTAATGGTGACTTATTCGAACATTTATTGTAAATTGTTATATTATGAAACCGTTTTTAGTAATTTGATATTTCTTTATGTTGAATTCGCTGTTCTAAATATAATACTTTTTGATAGAATTTGATTTGTTTTATAGCAGACATTCCATGGCATGACGGATATTGTAGTTTTTGTATTATAAAATTCCTTGGCATCACAGATTATTGAAAAAGATGCGGGGGTTATTTTCCCAATTTTCTGTCTTCATTATGTAAAAAATTGGAAACTAACGCGGTTGATTGACGTAAAAAATTGTTGTCTATAAAAAACCTTAATACATTTTTGCTCTAAAATAATTTGGGGAGCCAATAATGGAATGTTATGAATTTTACATTGAAATCCCTATGATGCGCGACGCAAGTCACCACCCTGTATAGCAGGTACCTACCAGGACCTTTCTTATACCAGTTATATCCTTAAGAATACGTGTACCAGTTTTCAAAGCGCCGTGCACATTATACGTACGCCTTTCTCCTAGCGATTTTGGAACAGATCCATTTTTGGCAATCCGTTTGTCCGTGTGCATGATAGTTTGTTTAGAAACGTGCGATCGCTTTGAAAATTGGTACACATGGTCTTGAGGATATAAGAAATGTCCCTATTGTTTTTAAGTTACGTAGACTATCGAGTCAAAAAGTTTCACTCCAGGATCGTTCGGTATTCAGTTGTATCGGATTTTTATATTTGATTTTGTGACCATGGAAACTTTCCCTAAACATTTCTAAATTGTTCTCAAATATTTGAATAACTTAAAAGTACTGCCTTTTTTTGAGGCCGGAAAAAAAATTGTCTGAGATCGACCGGGAAAACATTTTCTTATAGAATTTGGCCCGTAGAATCCATAATTTCAAACAGTTCCAAGATTGGGCTACTAGTTCAAAAGTTACAGCCCTTTGAATTTTCTTTCGAAATTGGTTTCTAGTCTATAACTTTTGATTGAGAAGTCTGCTCGAAAAAGTACGAATTGTTTTGGATTCTACGCACCAAAATTAATAAGAAAAAGTGTTTTCCCGAGAAATTTTGGTGCAGTCAATTTTTGGTAAAAAAGGAAGGTAATACACTGCCTTTTTTAGAGGCCCGACAAAAAAATTGTCTCAGATCGACCCGGAAAAAAAATTTTCTTATAGAATGTGGCCTGTAGAATCCATAATTTCAAACAGTTCCAAGATTGGACCACTAGTTCAAAAGTTCCAGCCCTTTGAATTTTCTTTCGAAATTGGTTTCTAGTCTATAACTTTTGATTGAGAAGTCTGATCGAAAAAGTACGAAATGTTTTGGATTCTACGCACCAAAATTAATAAGAAAAAGTGTTTTCCCGAGAAATTTTGATGCAGTCAATTCTTGGTAAAAAAGGAAGGTTAATACACTGCCTTTTTTTGATGCCCGAAAAAAAAATGTCTCAGATCGACCCGGAAAATAAATTTTCTTATAGAATGTGGCCTGTAGAATCCATAATTTTAAACAGTTCCAAGATTGGGCTACTAGTTCAAAAGTTAGAGCCCTTTGAATTTTTTTTCGAAATTGGTTTTTTGTCCATAACTTTTTATTGAGAGGGCTAATCGAAAAAGTACGAATCGTTTTGGATTCTACGCACCAAAATTAATAAGAAAAAGCGTTTTCCCGAGAAATTTAGGAGTAGTCGATTTTTGGTAAAAAGGGAAGGTTAAGTATTCAAATACCTTGCGAAGTATTCGAATACTTTACGAAGTGTCCAAATACTTTGCCAAGTATTCGAATACTAAATATTTGTGAAAGTATTTGAGTTACAAATACAAATACTGCTTCCATAAAAGTATTTAATTACAAAGTATTTGAATACTTTAAAGGATTTGAATACTAAAAAGTATTTACAAAATCGAATACTGCCCAGCTCTGCCCGTTTCAACCTGGCTTTAATCAGTATTGTCTTACCTAGGTACCGGTATGATGTTTACCTTTGTCTCTCAAAAAGTACCTTAAGACCATCATCGGCGACCTCGAGGATTTTTCTTTAGCAATGGAAAGTCAACCGGAACCAAATCCGGTTTTATTTGTTTTCACAACTTGTTTTATTAAATTAAAAACTTCTGCACGTATTGCGAGTGAAATTAGTGAAATATTCTCTAAAATAAAGTTTGAAAACAAAGCTTCGTTGGATTATAGCTGTCGATGTGTCAAACCTTTAAAAGGAACACTAGATTATTTAAAGGAAACGGGCAGAATTTTTTTGTAGAGTTGAGCTAGTTGAGTTCACGTACATCCCAGACATGAAAACTGTACGTCAATGCCAATTAGGTAATACATTATTGATTTCTTATCCACTTCTTAAGCAGTTTTTCAGAAACACTCTGAAAAATTTATTTCTGTGCATTTTTTCTATCGTCAATCTGATCGCAAGTTTTCAACACTCCACTATCAGATAAAATTGTTTTCAAATAGATCTGAGATGCTTTGTTTTTCTATAGAGTTTGAGAGCGACAACTACCTTCTGGAGAAATGGTTCACATTATTTACTTCATTAATTCGTTAGTAGAATACCGACACCTTATTCCCCCACGGTGAGGCACCTTGTCTTCCCAGCTTTTTCGTGTCGTGCCCTTGGGATTTTCCTAGTTACGGCATAAGATAGTGTGTATTTTGCGATAGCCTGAACCGTATAAAATTAAACTCAAAAACGCAAGGAAAATTCCCTAGCACGACCTTGCACCATAAAACACGGTCAGTCCTTAGTTATGTAACCGGGAAATCCCCCTTAACCAAGGTCACCGAATGCGCTTGAATAATTTACAAGGTTATAGGTATCTGAAGGCCATTTTGATTGCAAGATTAAATGTTTTCGTCATACGTTTTGAAAAACCCGCGTTTCTAACACGCTGTAAAAGTGATCGTTTCTATTGCTGGTTAGTATTCGGCTATCTTTCTGCGCGTTAACACGTACACAGGGTCATGACCTTTGACCAGCATCCTCCTCCTTCACCGGAAGGGGATAATTTCTACTCTCGTTTGTGGGATATGCCAATTTGTAGGGTTGGATGTATAATATTTTTAATTTGGTTTCTTTGTGTGAAATGTTTCCTTTAAATTCTCTTTTGTTTTATTCCTAGGATTATTCTATGGGTTCAATAAATAAATATTTAACTAAGAATTTGAAATTATTTCAAAACTAAATAAAATTCTCTTATGTGACAAGAGATTTTTATGCAACTTCAAGTCATATACAAAGTACTAAATTTACAAACGGAAATTTGCTTTGTTCCCGTATTGATTTTCGGATACGAATGAAATTACTTCCTTAAAATGTGAAATAGGATGTCACGGTAGCAAATCCGTATTAGTATTACACTTTTAGCTCAGTGAAGGGGTGCTCATTGTCGAAGCTAATCCTGTGAGTTGTAAAGCCACTGTAAAGCATACATGGGAATGACACTCGTCTTCTCCGCTGCTCTATTAAGAAGTAATCCGTTTTCATTCCTTTTTCATTGTTCAATGAACGAGAATTAAACCTCTTTATATTTGTCGAAGTAAAACGTATTCCGCACCGCGAACTTTTCCTCTTTTTAGCATTAAATAAATATTTAATCACTTAATTGGGCCAAATTGTTGTCCATATATTCCCATAAAAAGACAATCCTAATAAAAATATTCGTACGGTTTTCCCTTACCAAGACTGTGACCCACGTATACCCACGCTATTCAAAAATATCCCAAAATTCACAGTGTTTCGGCACTGTCTCAGGTCTCTGTCAGTAATCTCAAAAGTAACTGGTTTTTAACGTCGTATTTGGTAATGTCACAGAATTTTGGGTACACTTTTTCCCACAACTGGTCATACAGGCCAATTTAACAATTTTGACAGTTTCTGTCCCAATCTATAGTTCGTTATTATTTGTTCATAACAAAATGGTAAAACATTAGTATTACATTGAATTGATATCGCCGTTTTATACTTACCTACGTACAATCCTGATCCCACATCGGATAGCTTTCTTGCCATATTTACATTTGGGGGAATGGGATCGTCCAAAATATCGCACATTCGTAAGTCCGACGCGTGTTCGACGAGTAATTCGACCATATCACCAGTTCTATCCATTATGGCACAGACTTCCTCGAAGGAACGATCGATCAACGAAATTCCTCCCCATTCCAATACACGGTCGCCCTGTTGCAATCCGCCCTTTTCCGCAGGTCCACCGGGTACGGTCCATACAATGTAGGCGAATAATCTACCATCCAATCCGGTTTTGCCACCTACGACGCGCATGCCGAAACCTCGTGCTGAAACAGGCGTTAGCGACCTACAATCCTAGCACGGCAGGACTTACTCCTGTGAGCCTTGTCCGTAGGATCGCGTCGCAGGATCACTCTTTTCTGCGCAGCGGGTCCTGGCGTTGAATCAACGTCGTGTATGACGATTCGGATCGCTTCGGCGTCTATCGAAGCTTGCCGCCTTGGTATAGCCTCGAGATCTTCTAAAGCAGGGGTCGGGCGTGGGGTTACTAACGGCCGCAAACCCGAAATCTCCGGCCTGCGAAGACGAAGAGCTTAAAATGAAGGTCCCGCCCGAACAAGTACTCACAATTGGGATCCTCTCCTTCTCATCCGTCTATCTTCTTCCGGAGTTACTAGAGATGTCGGTCCGACGTCGGGACTTTGGGGACTGACCGGATCGGGCACTATCGCTCGAAATGACGCTTTCCGTCCCAGCGCGGGTGAGGGTACGTTGTTTGCTCCAGGTGCCGAAAATACATCGTATGCAGACGCACGTCTGGGCATTGGAGTCGGTAGACTTAATCCCGCGTCTTCAGATTCTTTTTTGGCTGTCGGCTTTACATCTTCTCCATAACTGTGTTGCCTTGTAACTCTCGATGCTCTACGGGAACGAGTGGCTTCTCTAGGCGGACTATTCGATCTAGAATTTACAGCACTTCTAGCACCACGATTTCCTCTGCTCCAATCTTGCTCCGTCGCTCCTTTGTTGTTACCGCCCTTTAGCTGAAAGTAAAAGAAGGAGTTGGTACAAATCGCTTTGAAGTTCTAATACCTTTTCCAGCTCCTTGAGCGATGCCGGGGAAACGTCGGAATGTCGACGTAACTCTGGACTACGCGGCGGAGCTAAACCTCCACCGGATAAGGTGGCCGATAATCCACCTCCGCCGCCTAGTCGTGCCTCTGAATGTCTACGTTGCAATTCCTGTACGGGTATATCTAGCAAACTTTCTGTCGAGTCTTGCGCTATTTGCGGTCGGGACTGTAACTTTCTCCTGCATACGCTGCATTTCCAATCGTCCGGTTCTTCGTCGTCCGGTTTCTTGCTGTAACTGGCGCAGTCTTCGCACACCCGCTGCGTACATTCGGAACACGTTCTATTAAATTCGTCGGGTTTAAATGCTTTTAAACAAACTCTACATGCACCCATACGGCTCGGTGGTTTTGCCGGTTCCGTCGTTGCCGGTGTTGGCGGTTTTTCTTCGGCCGATGGAGGGGGCGGTTCCGGTTCTTGATTAACTGTGGGACGTGGAGATATTTTTGTTACTGGAACAAAAAAATAACGGTTAACTGAAAATTTAACACTTGTTGATTTAGAGTGTAATAAATCTCATAATTTTTTGCTAAAACCGGATACTGAAATTACACGCGATAGAAGGGGTGTTCACACCATAATATCTTTATTAAAATCTCGACAAAAATAATACGTTTCTCATACACCATTTGCCGCTTTGTTTTGTGATCATTAACACGAAGGCATTTTTGTGGGTATAATAAAATAAGTAAAATGTTAAAACATGCCATATTTGCACGAGATACTGCGATATATTTGACAAAATGGAGCACTCAACAACGTGATTGCTTGGAGGGCATTCCCTAACGTTAACAGGAGAGCAATGGAACATACCAGAATAGTCATAATAACAGGTAATGGTCTTCTTTTATAAACTTAACAGGCCTTCTTATGAAGATTAATTAAGATCATTCTTTACCCCACGTTCCACCGACTTTCTATCTCGCTTCCAATGCATAACGCACAGTGCAAAAAAGAGACCAATTAGGAGTTCCGTCTTCAAAGGCCAAAAATTTACAATCAATACGTTGACGCCCTCTTCACGCAAAACAATGGATATTCGATGATGTGAAATTATTATCCACTCTATAAAATCAGAAACAATAAAATAAAAGGACCATAATTTTATATAGGTAGGTATAAATTTTAACAACTTTGTTTATAAGTCGTGCTAAAGAAAATGTGTTCTAAAACCGTTTATTTCAATAACTTACTCTTAAATTAAGTAAGATGTTTCGACATTTCGATATAAAAAGCGTTTCTGCACGCTTACCCCTATATTGCTTTTCGAAAGAAAATGATCCAGTCTTTCCTGCTATATATCTAAAAACGACCTAGTAACGGAAACTACTAACTTATTTCATTTTTCCGCACATGACAAGGTATAGATGTCGAATCTTCTGCAATTTAAAGGGAATTGGGTTTTACACATTGTAAAATTTTGAGACTGAATTGATAAAATTTTGAGACTGAATTGATAAACAATACGGCTCGGTAATGAAACTCATCGACGAAATTGAGTTACAGTAACTTCGAACAAGTTTAAATTACGTGAGGTAATTTCCTACGTGAGAATTCAATCATGGACACAAACTAAATTAGTTCATTCATGAAGAAATAGTGTTACTTCCACAATCGCATAATTTCATACATTTACCCTAATGATAGACTGAGAAGGTTAGGCTTAAAATAATTACTAATCGGATTGTTACTTATACGGCTCAGTAGACGGATCAAACTTCCCTATCTGCACTGGAGCATCAGAAAATATGGAAACCTGACATAATCTCGGTGTCTACACCCTTATTTGCAACCAAGGATGGCCGAAGGTTCTTTAGAAACCATGCGTGTATAGAAAAGCGTGATGACTATAGCAAATTATGGTATGTCACAATCGCGGAGAGCCAAGTTCCACCTATGAACGAGTTGGGAATTTTTCAATTCCGTACCTATGTCCATTGAGGAGACTTTAAATTTTGTTTTAACACCAAACATTTTCTATAAACCTCTATACAGTTAACTGCATTATCGGTTCTATATTATTCGAGTATTGTTTTTAGTATTAAATATCTGTTTATTTGAAATTCTCAGTCCTTTTCATAAAATAAGGTGTTACCCATCTATAAGAAAACTGTTTAAGTTATGCCAGCAGTATACAGTGCGTTGAAGATAATAATTAATGAACAGTGGGGCGCGACGAAAAAGGCAAATTTTTTTAAATCTTCTTGTAAAAAAAAGTTGCAAGAAGAGTAGACTAATAACCTGTTTTTTCAAAATTTAAAAAATATTGTGTCACGCCCACATCAGAAAACTGATAGGTATGACTTCACTATTGACTCACAGAAAATTTGGTTAATGTATTTCAATTTCTAGCCTCGGCCCCGGGGGGTTAAAAATGTAAAAATGCATTTATCTGCAGCTCTTCGCTTAATTTGAAACTATTCAGATAAAACTATTAAATTGTGTTGAGTTCCAAATTAACATAGAACTCACGACGAGGAGGTGGCCGCATAGTAGTAGTAGTAGTCCACCCTCCCGCCACGATATTGCACATACACTTACTAAGTTACTCATTAGTTTTCCTCCTCAAAAAAGCTAAATATTGACTTTTGTTCTCAAACGAAGGCAACATTGCTCTTACTTTTCTCTAGTGTTCACAACTTTGGAAGATGCTTCAGTCACTAGTTTTACGCACCTTTCCACGATTTATGTGTGACACGGAAATTAGGAAATGCATTTTTCCTTGTTGAAGCAATACTTTTCCACTAGTTTTTTGTAATTGGAGGCTCTGTGATAATCGTACTGCTACGAAACAAGTCTATTAGGCAGATATAGTCAGCTGCTTCAAAGTTTATTGCAGGAGGAGGGGAGAGGTAGGGGTAGTTGAAAGCGAAAAGTGTGATACAGTCACGTGAAGAGTTGTTGTCCTCATGTGCTTTTATTGTGACTATTGGGGCTGGTAGAGCAGATAAGGTATAACCGTGGGTATACCGGAACTGAGCCCTTACCCTAAGGTGAGTGACCGGCACATAACTACAGCTTTATCACACCAGTAGGATTAGCACAGCAGCGATACACATGCACTGATAGGACTTTTGCCACCCAACGTGGGCGCGTGGAGTATTATCCAAAAACTCAATGCTCAAGACTCAAGACTCGTAACGTAAAACTTGAAATTCAAGTTTAAAAACTCAATACTTATTCAAAACTGAAGAATCAAACTCGAGACTCAAAGTCCAAACCTCAAAACTTAAGACTCAAACCTCAAAACTCAAGACAAGAGAGACCTTAAAAACAGAAAATTGCTTTACACACTCTAAAAGCTCCTAAAGATTTCAAAATCCCTTAATATTTGAAAAGTAAGTCTGACTATTATAAAGTACTTGACTAAAAACAATTGAACGTCATTGGAAATTCGTGGAAACACTAAAAAAACAATAGTATTGAGAAATCCTAAGGTCTCATAAACTTTCTTTGAGACTATTACCAACCCTTAACGACGGATAAAAAGCTTTAAGAGTCTCCATAACCGTCCAGTCTTTTCCAAGGCCCTAAGAAGTAATTTAGGGGACTTTTATAAACTCTTTAAGGCTTTTGCAACCCCTTAGAAGCTATTTAGACCCTTAAAGACTATGTAAAGGCTAAGACTGCTTACACATTGTTGATTTTTAGCTGCGCGAAGAACTGTGGCAGGCTCTAAATACCACACCTTTAAGGTGAAACAATTAGTGATACATAAAGGACCTTAGACACCAAGTCCTTGGATGATCTTACAGTTTCTTAAACCTTGAACGCGTTGACTTATTTCAGGAAGTACAAGAAAGGATAAATCGAACGGCAATTAATAAAAAAATTATAGATCTAATAAACGGAATACATACAAAAAACAGACATCATTAGAGGGACTCACAATATCTACCTTAAAGGAAATAAAGGAGGCGACAGGCGTAAAGCACTGGAGGGCAAAGAGAAAACGCTACTGCGGGCGACCCACAACACCCGAGACGATCAGCTAAAAATAATCATAGACAAAGCCAAAGGGGTTGCAACGGATCAGTGGGGGATAAGGGAAAAAAGGGCCACTTACTAGATACGAGATATTAACCGGATAACGAAAGCAGAAGAGATTAGGAGAGCCGTGGAGGTCCTGGGGAAAGAGGAAGTTGATAAAGTTGATTTGTCAAAAATTAGGGTAGCCAAAAGCGGACAGAGATCCGATACACTCAGAATATCAAAGGAGTGGGAAAACCACTTCGACATCATACTAAGGTTATGAGGTTGGAATCACGAAGTGTAACATGCAAAAAGGGCGGAAGTAAAAAAATGTCAAACATTCTGGGGGCTCATTGGAAGGAATGTGTACCCATGAACGCACAGTCAAAAATAGATGCCCAAAATGTGACGAAGAGGGAAGATTATGTGTGGAGTTCGGCAGGGATCGGTGCTTGGCCCCACCCTGTGGAGCATTTTGTGTAATATGGTCCTGAAATGCCAATCGGAGCGCGCAATTTACCGATGATTTGGCTCTCATTACAATCGGGAAAACGGCTTAAGCTGCGAAAAAAATTCCGAGCACGCTTTAAAAAATGTTTATATTATGTGGATGGACAGAGACTTAAATTAGCAGCTCACAAAACAGAGGCGGTTTTCTTATCGTGAAGAAGGAATGCGGGTGACGTAATCAATATCTAGACAAAAAGGTGATTTTTTTCTACACCTAGACGCAACTTCGATAGTCATGAGCGCAATAGAGCGTTGTCATTGTCACTCGGTATGGTAGGAAACCATGAAGATGTCTTTGTTCAGACAAAAGCTCCTGGCGGTGCAACTGAGAGTATGTCTCCAGATTGTAAGCGGGTACAGTTCAACGAGCGCTGATACGTTCCCCGTGATGACCGGCAGCATCCCTTGGGATCTCGTAGCTTAAGAGAGGTGCTGTATCTAACTATCTACGAAGGAACGGATCCGAATAAAGAGAGAACAAAAACAATGGAAATTTGGCAACAGAGATGACAGGAGACAGAAAAAGGTAAATGGTAATGACGTTTTGTAGCCTTGTTCTAGGTGCGTTTATATTTTTTTCAGTTTTGTAAAGCTTTATTGTTATCACACCAATAAGTTATTAATCGCCCTGTGATGGATCAGAAACGTCAAACTTAACGTGCAGGCTAATTGCCAAAAAAACGTTATTTTGCGTTATTTAGTGTAGGCCAAATTACAGATAACTTAAGCGTTAAGTTTAACGTTAGTATGATACATCAAAGGGCTGATTATCATTATTACCTGAACGTTTCGATGACGGTAACTTGGAGAAAAATGGACATCGAACTCGAATAAAACTGAAGGCTAATCCTTTTATACTCATAGCTATCACCATTACATAGTAATTTCAATGTAACGAAGGGATTATGCAAGAGGACAATAACAAATTAATCGACGTAAATGTATTTATCGCCGTCCATTAGAGGACTCATAACGAATTAATGCTGTGGGGAGTTTGCAAAATTAACTTCGCGAACCCTTATATCATCACGTAATTGTTGAGTTAAAGGAGCCGTGACTTTATGGTTTTACTCGGGCCCAATTCTTGCGCAAAGTGATCAGATGTATAGAATGTAACTTAATTAGTAGATAATCGTTTGCTAAAATTACGATCAGGGATGCTGCGACATACGTATGGGTTGCGTAAAAATGTGTCTGCGGACCCTGTGTGACAATTAATTCGGTCGGAGGTAAAATAGGCCTCATCGTTAATAAATAATTGTCAGACTTACAAATCTCTAGGTTTGTTTAAAGTGGTGCATATTTTATCCAATGCGGAACACGCTCGGTACATAACATCGAGGGGTTGCATTCGTGATGTACGTTTAAAATCCACTTAATTTGATTGACACTACCATACCTGTCATGCCCCTTTTATAACTCTACGTGCTAACGACAAGGTACACATTTTCATTATAGTCTATCGATCTGGACCACAACCTGTTTAAATTATTGTGATTCGGATATCAAATACTTTGCACAGAAGAGACGACACCCACCCCAACCCGCACAGTCATAAATAAAGCAACAGTTTATAATATTAATGGTTATGTAGGATGGCCCGGAACTGTAGCAACTTCAAATTTCTACCAAAACATGTTCTCTTCTATATTTTAAACATTAAAAATCTCGTCACAGAATTCGATTATGTTTCAAAATTATTGAGGGACTCTCCAGAAAGATTAGAGCTTTAATCAGAACTTCAGGGTAATCATGCAAAAAAGTTACTTAAAAGCTTTCCGAATCCCGCTGCACAAGAAAATCTGTTTTGGATTATAGTTAGTGCATAAGTAAAAATTCTCAATCTTTTTCTTATTGTAAGTCCGTCTGATCTGAGTCCATGAATTAGATAAATAACAACATTGGTAACTCGGATGGAAGATGTCGCTGTCCAACTTAACTAAAACTTTGCGGTAGGTGTATCTTTTATGATTTACTTGACATTGTAGTCCCAATATAAATTGGTAAAGTTTTATTTCATTTTGGGCGTGTAAGAAGCCCTAGATTTATTATATGAAGGTAATGTAATACTTCACCCCGAGCTTCACCCTGATTCAAGCTAATGCTTTTGTTATCGAATTTGGATTTCCTGCTGCATTCATGACACTGAATGTATACGTAGATATATGGATAACGTAATTACATCAGTACGACATATTTGCGATCGGAAGTAGGTATAATCAAGCATAGCCTCTTCGAGTCACATTCGTATCGTTAGACAAAAATGGGGGGAGGGGGGGTTGTTAGCTTTCATAATACTCAAACTTTGGTTATTTATTCCAAGCAAGCAGCACGGCTCTAAATGAGACTTTAATTCATGCTCTCATTTTAAAATCATGTCAACTAAAAATAGAAAACAGAGGTGTGGAAGGGTCACGAAAACTATTTTTTTGCTAATTTACGATGTGGAAACAAATACCAAACCGTACTTTGATTGGCCCAGTTTGCGTGCGTTTCCTAGACAGAAATGATGCTAGATAGAAATAGAAACGCATTATTTTTTTATTTTGTTGGATTGGTACCCACTCGCTTTTTTACTGTCAAACGGTATGCCGTCAAATCAAACTACACCTAACCTGTAAAGTGTAAATAACGTAACGAGGAACTTGGCCGATCTTGTATTAAATTCCGATTAATTTTGAATGTATACTCCAAAGAAGTAAAACTTTTTTAATTTTACTTAGCGTAGTAAATAATATGCCAGCCAGTAATACCATTCTTGCTTACTTTTGAACTCCCTTCTCGGCCAGCCAGTTTTCCAAAATTTTGTACTCCCCTCGTACTTGTACTTTCGATTTTACAGGGCAGTAAATTAAACGTCGCTTCATTGGCAATCTCTTGGATCTCTGGTGAGGAGGGTACAAGAGACGTGTTTGTCATCCGTATTCATCATACTTCCGGCAGAAATGAATTATGACCAAATAATTAAAAAGTTTGAAGTTTGAAAATAAGGAATCAGGTTAGCCAACGTGAAAATAAATGAATGTGTCTATAACCAAACATACACGTGAATGATAGTTTAAACAATTCCTAAACAACGCCTACAAGGCAATATTTATAATTTGTATAATTTATTAATTTAAAATAAAAGTCGAAAATAGAAAAAAAAGTATAAAAGCACACGTGTCATTTGTCTACCTTGTCGCAAAACTCGGCTTGCCGGCATTGCCGCTACGCGGCTTTATGGCGGCAAATAACCTTCGTGCGACAATCTTTCGTCAAATGACCTTGTACTTTAATATAGCTATTTCTACACCCGAAACAGCAATTTTTTATGAAACAATAATTTCTTGGCAATTGTAGAGATGACTGCGAGAGGAAAAAATCAGTATTCCAATTCTTTAGAGAAAAGCATTGTGTTCCATAAATGGCTTCTTCATGAGAATATCAGAAGAAAAAAAAAACATTTCGCGGAACGGGTTTCAAGTTATTAAAGGAATTTTGATTTGTGAAAATTGCCGGTCGTTTTCCTTATACAACGCATCGCCCTCGGTAGTGACTCATTTTCGAAACCTCTCAAAGTTCCAGTTTAATTTCGTCGTTCTCACATCGTTAATCTAATGATCGGAAGTTCATTCACATTTCAAGCCGGCCGAAGGCGATCGTTTATTTTTGTTTAGAGATGTATTGGAATTGTTCGCCTTTCCGGTCGATCTCGTATTTTATAATAATTTTGGAATATCTGCGAAACGTTCGCAATTTGTACGTGAGTTTGCAAAAACGCGACCTTTCAAACACATATTTGCGAAACCGACGTAGTAGGGTTAGGTAATGATCGTTATGGAAAACCTGCAATCATTTGTGAAAGTCCCCAGCTAAAAACAATCTTGGTTATAGGCGACTGAAAATATGAATCCATTTGGTTGTGGCAAACCATTTAGCTAGGTGTAGATTAGATGAAACAATGAAAGATTCTCTACACTAGATAGACACCGCCTGTATAAATTTTAAATGCTCACCTTTGTCCGCAGGATAAGTCGACAGAGTCAATGTTTTTACCACAATAGTATCAATTATTTACTGCATTTACAGGCACGATATTAAAACAATGACTTCTTCTATCGATCAAGCGCGGCCTTGTGTAGGCGTATCGCATTCTTTCGCTCTTCTCCTCTAATTTAAATCACATCCCAGAACAATTGCAAAATTTATTTTTATTTATTATTTTTAATATTTTTTAGTAGTCAATAATAAACCAAATTTTAAAAAATTATCAAGACAAAATAAAATAAATACATTGACATAGAAAAGAAAGCGTACTGTAACGTAAATTTAATTACGTGAGTTATTTATTTACAATTAATTTACAATAAATTTATGACAGTCTTGAAATGAATTGTGTTATAACAGTTAAAATATTATTTATCACTTAAATATACGCAATTTATAACAGTGCGAACTATTTACTACTTTGGCATTGAAATTGGAACTGACTGAAACACAATTCGAATTGCTTATATAGCATACACCCCTGTTTCTCGAATGTTTTTGAACACCACCAAAGGAGTGTTCTAGAATGTTCTCGAACAAAACACGTCATATTTCCCGGAGAGAATGCGTCGCATTGTTACCACCGTAAATACAAACGGTCACATCCGCTTTCGTTTCATATCGTCGATGACTAATCTTTTATGGCGCCTCGATGTCTATCGGAATTTCTAAAATTTTCGCTACATAAACTTTTCACCTTTTAAAAAAAATGCAGAGAAATTCTTATACTCACTCTTCAGACAGTACGAGTATAATATATAAGTACGTAGTTATACAGGGTTTCCGGGACCGATCTATAAGAAAAATCTGAAAATTTCAGAATCGAAAAAGGGTGAGACAACGGATCATAAAAATTGCATTTTAGATGGTTTAGAACTTTCATCCATTAGGGAGTTTTGTTGGGTGGTAATACCCCCAAGTTTTAATTTAAATATTGCAGCTTTTGTCCATGTTTCACCTGAAACCCATTCCCGGTCTTATACCACTCGATTTTCTTTCTTTTGGGGGTTTGCAAAAATTAGAGTGTTTAAAACAAATCGAGAAACAATAAATGATTTGAAGAAACCACCCACATCACTAGGGATCTACGTTAAAGGGTTAAATGTCGTTGATCTTTAATGAGCATTTTTGATTTTTCAGATAATGTTTTGCTCGCTCCTTTTTTTGCGCCCCAAAAATTCCAGCGCCCTAAGTTCCGGCCAGGGTCCCGGTTTTGTGGTGAAATTTGGATTTCTTCTTTAATTTCTTTCTCGGCAACCATAAAAGTTACAAAGAATAAGGGTGGCACGTTTTTGAATATGTTTTCGGGTATGCCATCCGACTTTTAAAATTCTTTTTCAAAATTCAAAAAAAGGCGCACCGCTACTTGGAGGGTGAAAAAAAAATCTGATTTCGACGAAATTTGGTATATGGGGTTTTTGAAGATGAAAATCACAAATCTGGAATTACTTTACTGAGAATTCGAAAAAAAAGTGCCACTGACTGCAATTCTTTCCCGGACTACGAAAATGGAAAGAATTTCACTGAATTTGTTGTGTTCATACCCTGGTACATACATATACTTGATAAGGAACAACATTGTCTAATTTACGAAAAATCGTAAGAAGTAAGAAAAAATCGAGTTTTTTAGATCACCCACCCACCTAGCACTGGTCTTCAGTTTTAATAATCTTTATTGTCCAAACAGGTGTAATACAAAACCCTAGAATAGGACAAAATTATAAGTGAGAGAGTAAAAATTAATGAAGTAACTAACTCGTAAAAAAAAATAATAACTAAGTAATATAATTAAGAATGATAGGTAATGGAGTGTGAAAAATATCTACATGACTTGAAATATCATTATAGTGATAACACATTGTATAAATCGGTGAGCTTTGTCTGATATTGGTTCTACATCTTGGCAATTGAAATGTGATTTTATTCCTAGATGAGGGACGTGGTATATAAAATTTTATCGAGTTATGTAGCAAATTGCAGTCAGTTAGGTTGTGCACAAGCTTATATAGATAAGTAACAGCCATTCGCCTTCTCCTAACTACTAGCGGGACAAGATCAAAGTTTTCTAGCATAATTGCCTGGGGGTAGCCTCTTTCCGGGTAGTGACCATCCTTGCGGAAACACATATATTTAATAATTCTCCTCTGCACATGTTCGATGTCATTTTCGTACTTTTTGTACAGTGGACTCCATATGATTGCTCCGTATTCCAGTTTAGGTCGAACCAATGTTGTGTAGAGAGATTTAATTGTTGCGATGCTGGAAAATTCCGCGCTGACGCGTATAACATACCCCGCTACTTTCATTGCTTTATTTACCATGTCATTAATATGAAACGCAAACGTTCAACATATTATCAAAAGTGACGCCTAAATCTTTGACCATGGTGACTCTATTTAACGTTTCGTTGGCTATTGTATATGTATAACGAAGAGGTTGATTTTTTCGTGAGTATGACACCACTTTACATTTAGTAATGTTTAGGTTTGAGTTAAGCCACGAAATTTTGTTGACAGAATTTTGTCTGAAACAGAAAGATAAAAAGATAGTGAGAGAGAATTTTCGTTGCGTTGCATCTGACCTGTTACTGTAAAGAACCTTTCGAGTAATTAACGAAAATCTTAAAATTAAACCACTTTTGGAATAAGGATTATAGTTTCCAGAATAATTTTTCCGCTTTTCATTTTTTTGTTATTTTGCAATATAGCTAGTATGTGTATATCTATCATTTGTATACAATTCTAGATCATTAAAGAGCGCAAAACCCAAAATACACTTACACCTATTCAAGAATAGTCCCTTATTATTGCAAGCAATTTATCGTATGCGTAGGTAAAGATTCATTAAAAAATATAAGGGTGTATAATACAATACAGGACCTGAACACCCTCTAGAAGGGGAAGTATTTTCCAGACCGCCATAAGTACTTCTAAAAGTTTGTAACGCCTGACCAACCATACTACCATCTAACATTAACTACAGTATTATAGGTTCTTTATAAACCTTTTCCTACCATTGGTTGGGATTTCTCTGTGGAAAGAGTACTTAGAAGACACCGAAAAATACCATCAAAATCATAATTCTTTATTTTCCTCAGCATAACGAGTCTTTCTAAGGTCTGTATGCAGTATACTGGACACTATATACTGTGATTCATGCGCTATTATGTTACAATATTAATATTAAATCTGAAAAGTTACCAAACCATGCAATGTAACGGTTAAACAATGACAGTGTATTTTTCAAAATGTGGGTTCATTGTTAGAAATAACTGCATATTTACCTTTATCTTGGGCTGTTAAAAGGGATGATGATAGTGTCTGCTTAAGTTTACCGAAGGTGGTGCCACTGTCACCTCCATCGGTGGCCGTCCCTCCATCAGTTGGTTCAGCAGTCACCATCTAAAACAACAAAAGTACAGTTGGTGGTTGCATCAGCAAACTAGATTGTCGATATACAGAAAATCAAGATGCTAACCCCTTTTTGGCCAATTTCGACATATTTTGATCACCATAACAAACGCAACTGCTGAAATGGATTATGTTTACAACCCCCTCTGCTCTACCGTACGGGAGATATGGGTTGTTTACGTTCAGACTTCCGTAGGGTAGGGTTACTTATCAAAAGCGAGAAAATTGAATGCTTGGCTCACGGAAGGGTTCAGGAGCGGTGCCAACAATTTCGCGGTAAATTAAGTAAAAACCAGTGAAGTTTTTAATTTAAGAAACAAAATTTCCGTGAATTTCTTTCAGTAGCTACGATGCAATTTAGAGCTAAGACCAGCAGCTGTAATCTTCATCGCCGGACTATTATAAGGGAAAGTAATAACCGCAACTGTAGTCGTCGGTATGGCAAGTATTGCTGAAACCAGAAAGTCTACGTGAAAAAATAGCAAACAGTAAAACAAAATACCAAAAAGCCACAATAATATATTAAAACGCGTTTCAATAGCAAGACTGTCATCATCAGCGAACCACTCCGAAACGATAAATTGCTTTGTTTATCCCCGGATATTTTAAAATTGTAATTCAAAGAACGGAAAACGCAATGTTTCAGTTTTTTATTAATTACACAAAAAAACAACTGGTAATTTGAAAATAATAGCGCCAATACATTTTGATTCTAAATCAAAATAAAAATGTTGAATTCGTGATTACATCGTCACCCCACAGAATTACCAATGATTCGTTTACATAAATGTGTAAAAACGGCTGTTCGAAACAAAAAGTTCTGGTCTTGTATTGCGCATTAATTTGTTTTTGTAAAGAAAACCCGTGTGACAATGACGGTTCGGCAAGAAAATGAATGTCGATGGAGAGTAATTTATTTCGCCCGCGACGTCGGCGACCGTCATTTATTCTAATTCCCGATTTTCCTAAGTTAGAGTTTATTTTGTCAAGTGAAAAGTATGAAGCTCATTTAGGAAACAAAAGTGAAAGGAGAAAGATCCGGAAATTCTGATAATCAATTTAATTACGCTATCTTTATTGAAACTGACACATTTAACGCCCGCCGAGTTTAATTTATTCAACGTCGTATTCAAAACGCAATTAAGCTCGATATTATGAGAGTAGGTAGCAAAAAGTGGTCATAAGCCGTTGATTAATTTTAGTGGAGGATTGCCACCACGATTTCTTTCAACGGAAGAAGCACTAAGTACTTAGAGTATAGTAATTAAGGTACTCGAGGCGCATAATTGAGTTTTTGCATTTACGGGATCAAAACGGCTGATTAATATGCTGTATTTTTGGGAACAGACGTTGTTCATTTGCTTGTTTAATATAAAATTTCACTTTTCATTATGAATGTGTATGTTTCGAAATATGAGTCTGCTAAGTTGACAGGAAGCCGGAAAAGTAGTCAGGTGTACTCCGTTCAATAGTTATTGTCCAAGTACGTGGCAATGGAATGTTGTTTTTAGGTTTAATAAAATTAAAAATCCCTGTCGGAATCAGCTGTGAAGAAGTACAGGAGGGATCTAATTTGACTATTTGAGGTTAAACATGCAATGTTGTCAGTGCTTTCATACTTTGTTTGCCACTAGACCTAATATATTTGTATATCGGCGTCATGGATACGTAGGTATCAGTCAATTGTGATTTATAAAATTATAGTCCAGTATGCGGAGCAGTCAGAATGGCCGATTCCTACAAAAGGTGGTGTACACGATTTTATCATTTTAAATGGTCCATTTGGGTCCAAATAACATGTATTTGAAGAGTGCACACCAATTTTTTCCCGGCACAACTTTTGGCAGCCAAAAAACCTCAAAATGTTCGAACTTTTTTCAGTTTTTCGCTTAAAACTCGAAAACGGTCCATATTTTACTAATAACATTTCTTTGGTAAATTAAAGAAAACACAATACTGCGTCGATCAAAAGATGAACAAACAAAATCGGTCCAATAGAAAAATGTTTACAAGCGATCAAAGAAATCCCGTAAGCTCCCCGTCAATTCCTGGAGATCCACGGAAATCCCTGAAATCGGATATAAATCCTCAGAAATCCTTTCGAAATCTTCTTAAATTCTTCCCCATACTTGCTTTTGACACTCCATTCCAATACTTTACTACCGCCGCTTTTTCATATAGATTTATTTTTGAACGAGCCAAAGAAAGCTATTTCAGTGACAAAATGCAATTGGAAGGTAGACAAGGAAAGTCAGATTTTGACTTTTTCCATGTGAGAATGAAAATTAATTTAGAACGATCTCATGGGTCAAAAAATTGTAGTTCACATGTCATATTTTATCAGCAACGACTTCATTCGGTACGGCAAAACAAATATTGAAAGGTAAAAGTGACCGCATGTGCAGATAAGCGCATTAGGTGATTAATCTCTACCTGCTTACGTTATCGCCCCTCCTTCAAAAATATAACTTATGACCAAATCATTCGATCGTGTTAACGCGAAGTGCAGTGCATCTTGTGCGGAATGGTGTCCAAAAATTCCAAATGGTTCGAAGGAGAGTGCCTAGTACCGAAATCAAGTAAGCCAAGGGTGAATTTTGACAAGCACAGATTAGATACCGCGTAAAATGCAGTAAGTAATTTGGATTTTTACATTTAAACATTGGGCATACAATGCAAAATGATTTCGACAATAGGTAAAGTGTGACTAAATATTGTGTATGGAAATTTACCTCCACACATGTAATAACTGCCGTTAGTTTCAATCAATCATTTTCCAAATCAAAAATTTCTACACGACAATTACAATCATCTTATCTATCCGAGTCTACAATTGGAAACACATGTGCGATCCATTGCGTCGGCGGCGTCGGCATTTTAAACAGGTGTTTAGAAGTCTGTTGATAATTTCATTCTTAACAAAAACCGCACTTGCCTTTTTATTAGATTTAATAATAATTGTCGCAGAGTTTACTAATTTTGAATTAATTTGATACGAGTGAACCAAATACCTTCGCAAAATGAAATTGCTTGAAATCGAAACGCATGCAACTCAAGATTATTATGTGTCACCTCATGCCTAAAAACTGTACGAAAAGGGTGACTAGCAATTTCATTCTTTCTCTCTGTATTCATGTTAAATCCGGGTCCTTATTAGAGCCATTCAATTGGTCCAAAAATGCATTCAATATATCAACGTATTCACAAACTTCTTTAGAGTTGAAGAAAAGTGGATTTCCATTTTTCGCATATTCAGACCAGATAATTTTGTCTTGTTTCTTTTATTATTACTTCTTGCATGAGTGTTTAATGGTATTAGTCTTAGTAACTATGACAAATGGAACGATTGAACTTGCGGCTATACTCAGGTTTCGGGCATGCCTTTCTGATCTGTAAAATTCCTACCCAAGGAGGTGCTTTATTGATCCCCAAGGGACGTTGTAAAACACATTAGAAATACTGTAGAAAATTCAAAGTCATTAGCCCATTGCGTAAAGACGTGGTTTGGGTAAGTGTAACATCTAAAACGACAGTTTTAGAGATGTTTTAAATTTCGGGTGCTCCAACCACGCTCATTAAATTTGATATGAAAATTAACTACACATACTGTAGTTGAAGCGTGTTAGTGAATTTTGGAAATGAAATCAATATGCTGGTAACGCAACCACAAACGATGTCATTTGGGAATAGAAGTTTTGATGTGTTTTTTAAAGACAAGTTTCTTACAATTTAGAAATAACCTGAAATAATGTAGAAAGTCGAAAATGTCCAAAATCATTAGTAACTTGAACAAAAGACGTGGTTTTGGCAAGCATTACACCCAAAACAATGTTCTTAGGGACTTTACAAGTTCGGGGTTGCTTTTTTCATGACGCAGCACCTTACAATTTATATGAAACTTTCGCTTGCCAGTTATTAGACAAGGGGTAAGGCGGACTGACCTTTACGGCTTAAACGTCACAAATGCCGCTGCTTAGCGACATGAGGGCATCAGTTGCAGTGAAAGGGTGGTGTTGGGAGAGCCATTCAAGCAATTTGTCTTGTTCATTCCGGCTCATTCAATAATTTCCAACACATTTCAGAAATTGATCCAATTTTTAATTGTTGGTACTTTTTGAACTCGGAAGTCCTACAATCTTTAGGAAGGGGGTAGTGAATTTTATCGTTCCTTTAGGAGACAGCGCATTAAAAAAAAGGTTACCTCAGTTTTTTAGAAAAGTTGGAAAAATGGGTGTTCATTGATCGCTTTTAACAATTTTTCAATCAACAGGGTTTTGTTTTCTTTTTTTTTGAAGAAGTGTTATTCATAAAATATGGCGTTTTCGAGTTTTAAGCGAAAAACTGAAAAAAGTCCAAACATTTTGAGGTTTTTTGACTGCCAAAAGTTGTGCCGGGAAAAAGTAGTATGCACTCTTCAAATCCATGTTATTTGGACCCAAATGGACCATTTAAAGTAATAAAATCTTTTACACCACCTTTTTCAGGCCAAAATTATCTGCATACTGGAGTATTAAGCAAATATGCCAAAAATCATAAACTCAGATGCGAAAATGCAAATTTTAAAGGCCTAACAGGCATTACAAAGCAGACCTAAGGAAAGCGGAAACCTTAGCTCGGCTTAGTGACATTTGGGATGCATTAAACTTAACTTTTGGTCTAATTTTGGGGATTGTACCATTCTAGGTATCAGAAAAAACCATTGAACGAATTATCCGGCTGGATACTTTTGAATTGCAACCTTTTAGTCAACGACCTAAAACTGATGTTATATATAAAAATTTTTCATTTCGGGAAGATTTGCAACAACTGATTTGGAATTATCACTCGAAAAATGAACACTTTGGCTGGATTATTAAGGGAGCGCGGGAAAATTTTGATTTTGATAAGGGGAAAACTATTTTATATAACATTCTAAAATCAATGGGTTATAAATACAAACACGTAAATGGACGTAAAATTCTCTGTGAACAAAGACATGTTGCATCCAAATTACGTTTTTGCGGAAATTCTTGCAATACCAAAATTCTAGTGAAAATAGGACATTCGTGTATCTGGACGAAACCTGGATTTTTCAAAATGGATCCAGCGCCCGAAAATGGGTACACGATTCAGAAATTAAAAGTAATCCGTCTATAATTGAGGCTTTGAGAGCCAGCATGGTCTAAGTCCAAAAACTTTGTTTTTAGATAAATTAACCTAAAGTTGCACGTCAATTAAAAAATCCTGAACATAAATATAAACGCTTTTTTGTGATAATTTTATTTGTGAAGGTCTAAATAAAATATATAGATTGGAAGGTAGTTTGATTTTTAAAATTTTGTTACCTTTTTGACCTTTTTTGTGACTTAGACCACTATGACTTTCAATACTTTTTAATATATGTTTTGGTATACCACAATAATAGATTTTTTGCTCTGTAATAATAAGAACAAAAAGTTATTATACCTTAAAAAAACGTTGCAATGAGACACAATAAAATTTAAAACGTTTTTAAAAATTTATTACCAAAAGAGGAAATAAAACATAATTTATATGAAAAATAAAAACACGAGTATATTCCAAAACAATGGGGAAACTAACTGTCACCATCTTCTTCTTCCAATTCTTCAAGTGGTCCAGGATCTTCAACGTCACAATTTCCAATTACATCCTTGAAGTAATTGTGATGAATCTGAGGAATAAATTGAAAAAGTTCTTCCATATTTTTCTTCTTTTTATCATTAATTTCAAGTGGGCCCTGATACAGAGACGAAAGCTCGATGGCCTTGAACATTTTAGGAGCACCTCTTTGGTTTGGCAGTAAACTAATAGCATTGAAAGGATAGTTTTCATTGAGCGTTTCTTTATAAAAAATTTTGTACGTGCTACGGGGGTTCCTTCTGGACTTGAAAATTACCATCGGTTCCGCCCGGCAAGGCAAACCGTCTTCTTCTCAGGCTGCTCAATCGATAAAAATAAATGCTCCGGCTAATTTAAATCGGTGGGCTTTTAACTCTTTTGAAACTGCGTAACAACCTTAACCTGCCGCCTACCAGTCTCCTGCCTCAACTCCTACTCCTCCCTTTCCTTCCCCTCGTTCTTCGTTAAAGACAGGCACATTGAAACCAAATAGATAATATATTGAAATGAGATTAGCGATACAATCAACAATTTACAGGGATCTAGCAGTTCTTCTATTCTACTTGTAAAAACAATAGCTTAACAATGACAACTACTAACTAAAAAACCTTAACAGGTGAAACTAATTTACTCAAGGGGTGGCCATCCTCTACAGTTTGAAAAAAATGCAACAACAGGTAATCAGTTTTTAATCCAGCGTGGGCTGGGACTTATTTAAATAAACACAAAAATTTATCCTACTCTTTGGTAATCGTTCATTGGACTTTAATAAACAATCAAATCAAAAATTTTTTTACTATAGCTTAATTACCAAAAAGTGGAATTTTACAGAATGTTACAAATTTAATTAGACTAACCTTTACAACATTTGTACAGCCGATCTTGTGAACTGCTCTTTCCTCTGGTACAGGGTGGATGTGATCTGACACTTAGTCTCTGTGACTTCCTAGGGGTTGGCTTGAATTTAACACACGGAAACCAAAAATCCACGGTGCCTATCCTTCCTCGGAACGAAAGCAAAGTTTAGTGTTTGAACGGAAACTTAGTCCCGGAAATCCTTCGCGTGGCGAGTGGGAGACGGCTAGTTGCCAAAGTTTCTACACAGCACAGTGTATTTAATTTTTATTTTATTAGTTTATTAGCTTTGACCGCCTGCGGAATACAGATTTTTGAGTTAGCGGTACGGCAGAACACAAACTTTTATGATCACTATCCGACGGGAAACTGTGATGGTTCAAAGTATTATTTCACCAGCTCTTCTTGGGGCAAATATCTCTCCGAAACGCAGCGCTCCTTCGACAAATGACCTTACGGCACTAGTAGGAAATTCCACCTGGGGCGGATCCCGAAATTCTGCGCCTTGAGGACTAGGGCAGCACTTTGAATTATATATCCTCGAGAAAACACAACGTATCCTAACGCGATTCACTGCATCCAAAGTAAACTGGGATGAAGCTCAAGGGTTCGCCCAAATATCACCTGATTAGAAACTGGGTCTTCTTCGCCAAAAAAATCAACACGAAAAGAAAATAACACTTCGGAACGGGTGCAAAAAGCACGCAACTGGGAGCAACCGAAATAAGCCGGTGGCTCAAACCGCCAAGTGTACCAAAACTTTCGCTCAAGGTACGTGTTGACCGCTTGAAGTACTAACCGCGAGTCTTCTTCAAAAACGATCCCCTTCTTCAGAATTGAAATGAAAAAACCACACCCAAATTACCATAAAACAAAAATGGCTCCCGCTAGAACTTCTCCCATTGGTTCAGATAAATAAGACTTAACCCACTCTAACTTCGTCATTAACCTCAAAGAACTGCTGACCCAACTGATCTCACGGTTTTCTGCTGATGACGTGGAAAGGCCTTATCTGTTGACGGCTCGATGCTACATCCGCTCCTTTTCTCGGTCCAGACGGCGCCAACGTTGATAAACTAACGACAAACAAACTCGCATTACTCATGATGACGTCAATCAGCTTTGCACTCTTCCCACGACGAAATTAAATCTGAGCGAAATTAAATCTATCGGACCATAGTCTTGAGCGAACCGAAATGCCCAAACACAAAATTTCTAACCGGAACAAATAATGAAATATACAGGGTGCACTATCATGACAAGAAATTCGAAATTTTTTAATGAAATTTGGCGCGAAATAAAACCACTCGTTACATACGGCTCAGATTTCTTGAAGTGCAACCATTGAATTTGTAACCACGCATACTTACCTGAATCTGATGGCTCTGATGATGAGTAATCCTCTGGTTCGTACTCACTTTCACTAGAAGGAAATGGCTCACTTTCAGTATCACTACAACTCATTTTTAATGTCGACAAAACACATTTCACCATTACAAGAAAAATGCACTAATAATATATCTGCAATTCCATTTAATGGCAAAGTGGTATAATTGACATATAATAGGCAAATGAAAAATAAACGTTATTATGCAGATCTCACTAGCGCAATCTACAGGTCTAATTTAAAAGTGAGATTTTTTAAATTTTGTCACATGGTACTTTTCCCCAATAACATATAGAGGTCGCTGTTATCTCAAAACTGCAATTTTGGGACTTGTACCACTTTGGCTTTCAACGCCTCAATTAAATCAGAAGGGAAGCGCCTTACTGTTTTGCATTCGGGGTCTCGTTTTGGATCTTTGGAAGGGTGTAATCTATTACAAACTTCAAATAGTAACGATAGGGATTATCACAAAACCATGAACGGGGAGATTTTTCAAAATTGGGTGGTTAATCAATTACTTTCTGCTCTGAACAAAATTCAAGGTAAATGTGTGGTGATCTTGGACAATGCACCGCATCATTCGGTGCAGTTGGAAAAATTACCCTCACGTAATTGGAAAAAGGATCAGATGCAGGATTGGTTGATTAAACACAATGTCAAAATTGAGGGCAAAATTACCAAAAATTATCTTCGGAGTTTAATTGAACATTTTAGGAAAGACAATAACAAACGTTACGTGACTGACGAGTTTTTGAAAGAGAATGGGCACGGAGTTCTAAGATTGCCTCCGTACCATTGCCAGTATAATCCTATTGAAATGGCATGGGGGTTCTGTAAAACTTACTACAACAAGCGTATAAATTCTCAGCTTTCATCCAAGGACAAGGTTAAATATTTATGGCTTGAAGCTCTTTCAAATTGTACTTCTGACATGTGGCAAAATTCTTGTAATCATTGTGAAAAACTAATTTCGGAAAACTGGGTGAAATATATGGGAAATATTTCGTTTGAAAACATTCCAACCTTCATTATTTCATTGGAGGAATTTGAGTCAGAATCAGGTATTGATAATGATTCAGATACTTTCAATGAAACAATGGTCGTGGAATAGAGGGTTTTTATACTCAATAATGAAACGTATTGAGCAAGTTGTTTTTCATGAAATTTATACGCATTAAACTATAATAAAATTTCACAGGGGATCACCTAAGAGGTAAGGAATTTCCACTTCCCCTTTAACTTCGGTTTCCATTAAATTACACTCAACGCATACAATTTCGTTAGACGAGGCACGATTATAAATGGAAGGTATAAAAGGAATCCAAAATAAGAAATATAACCACTAGGACCATTTATCAACAGTACATCCACTAACACGAGTCAGAGATACTACATCATAAAATAGGTAAAAGAAGGAAATTGAAGAAGTCGCAAAGAAATACGAAGAAAATAAATATTTGTTCTCGTTGCGCGAACGTACCTATGGCAAGTGGGAAACTTTATTTAAAAATAAAATTAGGAATTGCGGGGAAATTATCGCGTTTCCAATCGGGCGGAATTTATCCCATTTCCACGCTTGGAAGATTTACAGATGTAACTTTAACTTCAAGAGGTATTAACAACTTAATAACATCTTTAACTAAAGTGGTTTTAGAATAGCTCACAAATTACAAAGTGCCACCATCATTCTTAATTAAGGGTGCCGGCGGAGCACCTCTACTACCACATTGACGACTTTGTTAAATGACATTTAGGTTACAACTAGACTGATTCATTTTAGGGTAACTAACGTTCGTGACGCTGTTTATTTAGCTATTCCGCTTGCTTGTGGGATTTTACAATGGTTTGAAGATTATTTTAACACGTAGCGCGTGTAAACGCGGGTAGGTTAACCTAATATTTGTGCAAGTTTGCGGAATGCGTAAATGTCCTCTTTTGGAAAGTTTATGGTTACGTGTAAGTGCGCATTTTTTACTGTAAGCGCCACTGTATCTCTCTACTAGTAAGTTTATATTGACTGTGTTGCGCCTCAAGATTTACAAATAGCCCTCCGGATCTAAGTTCGTGTTGCTCCTATGCATTATATAACTACATTTGCGTATGATTTGATAAATGTTTAGATCAGAAAAGCGATATTTGCTGTTTTCAATCAGGTGATGTTCCAATGCTGTGTAGATTCAGTCAGAAATGTCAGTGCGTCTTATCTATAGGAATCGTTACATATTGATTTTGCTCAGGTTTTCCACTTTGCTATAAATTTAGCGTTTTTATATGAAACGAAATGAGTCGCTGACGATACATCTACTCTATTCAGTTATTAGCTGACGGCATGAATCGTATGAGAATGGTGAATGGATGGATCTGGGTGATCACTGATCAGCCGATGGACCTCGTTTCGGTGGAGTGTGAATGAATTTAATCGCCCATTCACTTTCACAGTAGTCGATTATTTTGACCCATTGTATGTAAATGTTGTAAGGCGAAGGTAGAAACGCTATGGAGTCTTGTTTACATGCCTTGCCCTTCGAGCTGTTCATTTGGAGATTGCTACCGTTGAGACGGTTCATGGCGAGACAATGTTGCTCAAGAATCTGGGAATGATAAGGAGTGATAACGAGACAAACTTCATGGGTGCTTCGGAGGAACTAAAAAAAACTCTTTTTGAGTTAGATAAGAACAGAATCTCGCGTACTGTAACTATGGAGGAGACTGAATGGTCATTCCTCCAGATAGTCCCCACAAGGGTGGAAGCTGCGAACAACTTGTTGGAACAGTGATAAAAGCAGTTTGGACTGTTTTCCATGAAGTGGCTCCAAGGAAAGAGGTACTGAAAACCGTAATGACAGAAATGGAGAACTCCGTTAACAACCGTCCTCTTACGCATGTATTGAACGATTTGGAATGCAACTTGTTAATTGAAATTGATTCATCGAATAAAGATTCAGGAAAATTTGTACATGATAAGAGCTCAGTGGCGTCCAGCTCAACTCCTTGCTATGTATTTTTGGAATAGATGGACGAAGGCGTATCTCCCTAGATTGGACACCAAATGGGTTATTATTTAGATGAAAATAGGAAGAAAACTCTAAACCGCCCCCCTCCCCCACACTTCTTATTTTTTTTAGTGGTTTCGACGTGGCCGTCATCTTCTGGCTATAAGTTTTTAATTTTCTTCCCATTTTCATAGATGTCCACCCCATTTTGAGTAGTAACATAACATGGATACTTCCGATGTGATTATTTAGAGTTGTAGATATCTGAATCATTTTGGGTCCTAATTTTTGGCGTGATCGACGTAACAAATGGCCTTTTGGAAGGGTAGTGAAAGTGTTCCCTGTAGAAGATGGGAAATTCAGGGTGGTGAACGTGAGTTCTAGCCACTAGTGGAATCTACCGCCGTCGGCCAGTTGTGAAACTTTGTGGACTCAGCTTCCAGGAAATGTGGAAGCAGAGGTAGTACGGGTGTGGGTAAAACCCGGACCCGGACCCGGACCCGGACCCGGACTTGGTGGGTAAAACTCGGACCCGGACCCGGAGCCGGACTTGGTAGGTAAAACCCGGACCCGGACCCGGACTCGGACTTAGTGGATTCTTTCTTTTATATTTTCGTGCATCGTAACATTAAATCCGTTATAAGGGGCTTGGTAGGGTTCCAAGCATTACCTTTTTCGGTTGGATTGAACCCTTTCTGTGCGTCAAATGCGTTTGGCTCATATTTTCGAAATGCACAAAGAAAGTAGAAATTTGTTTCTTTTGTCAATATTCCTTGTTGTAGTCGCTGTATTAAGTTTTATTTTAGGCGAACGTTAAAGCGGAAGCGGAGCTTATTTTCGCTCGTTCTTACACGATGTTTGTATACGCGCTTTAACTTTAGAAGGAATTATTACAGTACGAGGTTGAAATCGTCATAATATGTTCCAGATCATAAAATAACATCCATATCCCTCCACAAATACAAGAAATATGAACAAAATTGCGCCAGGAATGCGGGTTGGCACATCTTGGTAGCCGTGTGACATAGTAAACATTTAAATAGGGGAATTTGTACCTAGATTACGGCGCAACAATAATCTTCTATTAAAGAGTTTGTTTTGGAAACCTTCTAGCTTTCCGGAAAACTATAAAAAATGAAAAATAAAGGAAACGGTCAAAAAATGCATGCACATACCCAACTTCCTTTAAACTATTAAAGCGATTTTTCTAAAAATTTTAATGTGGATCCTTCAAATCTAATCTGCCCATGCGCACACCCAACTTTCTTATTTGTAAAGGAATTTCTCTGAAGCGGCAAATAAATAATTTTAATCACAGATGCTTCTAGCAAAGCAAGCATATCTCATATTGTAAAAATCAGATGTGCGCTTGCGCATGCTGCGCAATGTCAATTTCCTTATATGTAGCGACATTTTTTTGAATTTTTAACCAATGGTTCTTCTACTGCAGGGAACATATCGCATATTTTAAACATCAGGCGCGAGCTTGCGCACGCTGCGCAATGCTAAGTTTCTTATTTATAAGAAAACATATTTTCCTCTACCTACACATAAATAGTCCGTTATATGAATTTTCGGCAAGATCTGATCGTTCATGGAAAATGGACTCAAGTAACTCCCCTTAAGGCGAAAACCGCTTTTTCATTTTTGTTTTCGTTAAATTAGGCTTATCTTTTTCTCGTAGTAAAACACTACAAATCACCGACAGTTTTTTTGAACATTACAGACGTTCCCGTAAACCGAGTAGGTATTGGTTTATTGGACATGATACAGTCGATCTCAGTAACTTCCAATAAAATATCGAATTAATATACAGCGACATTCACGCAGCTTGTTCGTTAAAAGTTTTTAAACCTGCAAATGAATAGAAATTGAAATTTGATTTACATTTGACATTTGCCAAAACCTATGACAGATAGGTAGGTACTTAAATTTTAATTGCGTTGAATGCAGAATAAACTAACGCATAGGAAGAAAATAGAAAATGTTACGTTTCTATTAAAAAAACACCAAGATGGCACTACTTGCGGGGTATTTATGGAAGGAGCACCATCTTGAAATTATTTTATATTTCAATTCGCAATGGTCGGTTATGGCTGTAAACCAAATTTCAAGTTTCTATTTCAACTACAAGTTTAAAAACTTCTAACGAACGGACTACGTGGATCACCTTGTATGAATAAAATGTAAAGCTACTATAAATTAATTAGATTAAATAGGGTTAGGTGCTCGGTACCTAGGAACTATGTATGAATAAAAATATATTTACTGCGGGGGAAATTTTTTGATCTTACTCGATAAATCGTCGTAAACCTTCCATGACATGTCACATTTTCGACTTATTGCAACAAAATGGTCAATACCACCAAGAACTGTCGGTGATTTTTTGTGTATTACTTATACGAGAAAAAGATAAGCCTAATTTAACGAAAACAAAAATGAAAAAGCGGTTTTCGCCTTAAGGGGAGTTACTTTAGTCCATTTTCCATAAACGATCAGAACTTGCCGAAAATTCATATAACGGACTATTTATGTGTAGGTAGAGGAAAATATGTTTTCTTATAAATAAGAAACTTAGCATTGCGCAGCGTGCGCAAGCTCGCGCCTGATGTTTAAAATATGCGATATGTTCCCTGCAGTAGAAGAACCATTGGTTAAAAATTCAAAAAAATGTCGCTACATATAAGGAAATTGACATTGCGCAGCATGCGCAAGCGCACATCTGATTTTTACAATATGAGATATGCTTGCTTTGCTAGAAGCATCTGTGATTAAAATTATTTATTTGCCGCTTCAGAGAAATTCCTTTACAAATAAGAAAGTTGGGTGTGCGCATGGGCAGATTAGATTTGAAGGATCCACATTAAAATTTTTAGAAAAATCGCTTTAATAGTTTAAAGGAAGTTGGGTATGTGCATGCATTTTTTGACCGTTTCCTTTATTTTTCATTTTTTATAGTTTTCCGGAAAGCTAGAAGGTTTCCAAAACAAACTCTTTAATTGAAGATTATTGTTGCGCCGTAATCTAGGTACAAATTCCCCTATTTAAATGTTGACTATGTCACACGGCTACCAAGATGTGCCAACCCGCATGCCTGGCGCAATTTTGTTCATATTTCTTGTATTTGTGGAGGGATATGGATGTTATTTTATGATCTGGAACATACTATGGCGATTTCAACCTCGTGCTGTAATAATTCCTTCTAAAGTTAAAGCGCGTACAAACATCGTGTAAGAACGAGCGAAAATAAGCTCCGCTTCCGCTTTAACGTTCGCCTAAAATAAAACTTAATACAGCGACTACAACAAGGAATATTGACAAAAGAAACAAATTTCTACTTTCTTTGTGCATTTTGAAAATATGAGCCAAACGCATTTGACGCACAGAAAGGGTTCAATCCAACCGAAAAAGGTAATGCTTGGAACCCTACCAAGCCCCTCATAACGGCTTTAATGTTACGATGCACGAAAATATAAAAGAAAGAATCCACTAAGTCCGAGTCCGGTTCCGGGTCCGGGTCCGGGTCCGGGTTTTACCCACCAAGTCCGGGTCCGGGTCCGGGTCCGGGTTTTACCCACCAAGTCCGGGTCCGGGTCCGGGTCCGGGTTTTACCCACACCCGAGGTAGTACCGAAATGAACTATTTTGGGTTTTGAAATTCTTTCATGTAGATTTGTTTGTTCAAATTATAAAATGTTAAGATTGCGTTATTTGGAATTAAAGAACATTTGGTCGAGCGCATTTAAGCCTTATCTGCTCGAATGCGATAAGGACGTTGTTATCGTGATTTTTGGGACGCGTTTAGCGCTAATAATAAAGGCTACAGGTAGGCGTTTTCTTTTGCGCTTAATTTTGCCGTGAAATAGGAACACTTCAAGCGCTCCTTATTGGTATTACATTGGATTTAGCGGAAGCATGAGTATGGGGGTTTTGTGGAGGTGGTATGCATTAAATAAAAGAAAATGACTTCAATGACTAAGAAAGGCCTAAGGCGGCTGTTTCGCCGTACTGCTATTGAAATCACGACGGGTTAAAGAGTGTGCACGTCTCCTTGTCCGGTAATTTTATGAAATAACTGGATTTTCCGTTTGTTTGAAGACGCAGTTTTCGTCATTATTCAGAATAATCTGTGCAAATGCAATTAAAGTTAAAGTCTTATGAAACGTTAATGTTGGTCTTTCCGTTAACGAAAGAAGTTACGTCAGTTTGTAGTGGATAACGAGCCCTTTTAGAAGCCTCTCTTGCTTAATAAAAGTTTTGAACAGCCATCGCATGGAAAATTAATATTAATCAAGCCAGTTTGTGTTGCCATTGTTGAGTAGAAATGTGGTGAGGTTTTCTTGAAGTTTTCAACGAGAGTTTTTTGCATCAGTCGGAATACCGCACGACCGTCGTTAGGACCAGATTAAGGACCAGACGTTTGAAAGACTAAGGAATTTTCAGATTTTCTTTTGATTTTTCTGATTTTTTTTCGATCATTTAAGCGTATTATATACGCAGGGTTTTAGTACACAATAAACGGTTTTTATAGGGAACTATGTTGCTAGGGAATGAACTATTCCACAGACCATTTTCTGTAATATTTCGCTGTTGTGTAAAAACGTCATGTAGACGTTATTTCGGTCCAAATGTAATGACGGGATATCGTGTATGTGATAGTATTTTAATTTTATTAAGTAAATTTGGGGATTATTTACGAATAAACGCAAGGTTGATTTATTTTATTTGAATTTGTATGTCAGTGTTTGTTTTTTCTTTTAGAACTGTTGTGTGGTTTTTCGTTTTAATTTTATCGTCATTGTAATTAGCTTTATCAAGCAAAAATTTATTAACGCACATGTTCTGGTGCTGTTAATGAAGAAATAAGGTGTTTCGTAGAATTGTCGGCGGAAGGGGGGGGGGGGGCGTTTGGCGCGTCCGTTGTGATTGGCGATTTATTTGAGATTTCATAAGGGTGGAGATTATCTTATGGTGGAAGTGGCGTTCTGTTAAATACTGGAGACAACGAGTAAACGGTGGCTAGCTGCTATTAGTTTAAAAAGTCCATAAATTTGTTTACGCTAAATTACGAGTAGGTCAATCCTATTTGTTTAATTTTATTGAAGACGCAGTTCTTCATATTTTTAATAAATCTGTGCAGAAACAAGTCCACCTAAGTTCTTCAGAAGATAACGTGGGTTTCGATTACTTAAAAAGTTTCATACAGTTGAAAAAGCAAGCAGTAATAGTGCACAGCGAGGTCTTTATTGTCAAGGTCCTCTTCCTATTAAAAGTTAAAAGTTGCTACCTTCCGAACAGCTATCGAAAATTTGTCATTTTATTCAAGAATCCAGTTTTTGTCATTAAGTTCAGTGCTATCAAGAACAAGTGAAGTTTCCTGAAGCCGTCAGCGAGTGTTTGTTTGAGAAAAATGATTTTAAGATTTCTTATTTTATTTGTACGGGGCAATATGTCCAAATGGGCTTTGTAAGCTTTTCTTTCTTTCAACGATTTTGTTTTAATTTTGTTTTATTGTGTTTCGGAATAAATGTTTTGCATTGTCAATCAATTAATTGTGTATAGAATCCATTTTGCGACCCGGATAGACAATAGTAGACAATGATGACTATAACCCTAGTTATTTAAAATTTGTTCAACCGTTACTTTTCGAGAACACCTTAATCCCTTAAAAAAAGGTAAAAGGCACTACTAAAGATAATTTAATTCGAAAAGCATATGCTTCTCTCAGAACTGAATATTAATGCGAATCCACGTGAAATCGTATATCTTCACGCGATTTTTGGTAGTGAATTTATTTGGGACGAGTTCTTAGAGGTGGTAAACATTCTCATGAATAAATTATGAATGCGATTTTACTTCTAGCGAAGTCTATCGGACGCGAATCTTTAACTGGTTACGAGAAGCTGTGGAGATCTAAAGGAGCTTCCAAAAGGCTTCGTCAAATGTTAACAAATGCTTTTTAATTGTTGCAATGTACTACCTATCAAAAGTGAAAAATGAGAAAGTTAACTTTTCAGATGCGAGATAGACGGTAAGCCGATGGAACAGATTCGATGGTCCAAAGTAATGACTTAAACCACAGACAGAACAAGTTTACTTCATTGCAATATCCGCAATAACTTGTAAATAAGTCAAAAATTATAGTAGGTACGCTGACTGTTTTAATAATGTCGCTCCATTTAATATTAAATTGCTTAAATCATTCCGTTTATGGCAAATTAAAAAATCACATAAAAACTTGTTGACAGTCGCACATTACGGTCCTTTAACAACCCTAATAAAGGACACCGTTATTATGTTATAAAAACAGCGTCCTTTTATTGCTTCCTAATGATCACAAGTTTCTATTAATACTAGGATATGTAATTGATGTTTGAAATAAAATTGCGCTTTCAGGAGATGTAACCGAGATATATTTTCCTAATGGGGCATTAAATGAAAGTAATTGAATGGCTTTAACGTGTGTTATCAGCTTGGTTTCATTCGGCCGGTTAAATTAAAATGCGACCTGTATAAACTTTTACCGGCGGTAATTGAATCGTATGAATGTGAAGTCGACCTTATTTATTTATGAAGTGCTCCCCGAGGTGCTCCCACCATTTTATTCTATGTACACAAGTAAATCACCCGCTATTAGTTTTACGAAGATGACACTTTGTTTTCCCTCGAATCTGAAAATTTCTCATTACGCACAGTAACAGCTCGGTCGGACTACTTTACGTCCATCAAACTTAAATCTCCCTTAATTGATGTAACTAAAAAACTAAGCCCCCAGATCTTCGGCTTTATTACAAGCACCGCTTGGAAATTGATTTTTTCAGTGGATGACATCGTAATTGCTACAGCAAGCATACTTAACTTCATTCTACTTGAATTGCGGATTAAAACTTTTAAACCTCGCCTAGTGTAATGAGCACATTTTCAATTTTGGAGTCTTCAGTCTATCCAAAACAATTTAATTCACCTATAAGTAATTGAGCTCCGGCATTACATTCCCTGTAGCACCTGACCCTGTTGACTGTTGATGGAGTCTCGACTGGGTGAAAGGAATTATTTCTAATGCTCATTTAGTACTTATTTTGAACGTCATCATAAAATGAATATTTTAATCGAAAGGGGATTCGCACTGTTATTGACAACACGAGTGAAGGGAATAAAAAATCACTATTAGCACTACATTTGAAATTTTGGTTGTTATGGTACTTTGTTTACGAAACATTAGAAATTTCTCTAAAAAGTGCTACAGAGAGGAATTCGTCCAATTTAGAACGTGAAAGTATACCTATTTAGTCAATATAATTCAATATTTCAATATACTCGTAAGAAACAGGTCACACGGAATTTTGCGATCCGTCAAGTTTCTCACCGGAATCGAATTCTTCGTGCAAAGTTGAGGTGACATATATATGCTCAAAATTTGATCGGTTCACTCCTTTGCCCTTAAATTTTGCACCGATGACATCATGAGTGAAGCGTTTTT
Source organism: Photinus pyralis (assembly GCF_008802855.1). Lineage (NCBI taxonomy): Eukaryota > Metazoa > Arthropoda > Insecta > Coleoptera > Lampyridae > Photinus > Photinus pyralis. The sequence continues at coordinate 10,108,211 of NW_022170663.1, forward strand.
TTGTCGATTTTGAGTTACATAGGGCGCGGGCACGTCCGTAACGTAAACTTTCAAAATTTTCCATCCGTATGTGTTGGAAACCTTTTGTCGCCACGAAAAGGCGTAGTTTCCTTAAATTCCTTATTATGAGAATTTTCCACCATTTAAAAAAAAATTAACCGTCAAACTGATGGACGAGTCCATTTCAAGATAAACAAAGGGGTGCTTCAATTCTTTTTTTAAATCAGGATTGGAACTTAGATCCGTTTTAACTGTTTTATAATCCTTTGATTTGCGTGATTCTGTTTCTAACTTTGAATGTATGTTGTTTTGTTACCAGCTTGAAAAAAAATAAACCATATTATTATTATTATTATTTATTATCACGAAATTTTGATGTAGTTTTTCTTCGGTCCATTGGTTGGTTCCAGATCTCTGCCTGAGATCAAAGTAAATTTATTAGATTTCTTTAGGCGATCGATTTCGATATGCTATCATCGTCAGGCCGTAGCTAAAATTATTAAAATAACCAATATGTATAAAAAAGTTACAATAAATAGGTACAGTCAGGTAGGTAACAGATAAAAAGATAAATTGGCACATTACAAAATTGAGAAAGGATTAGGGTGAAAAGCGAATAATGAACTGTCATAATCTTTATTACTTTATCATTCAACTCAAGATGGAACACTTCATAGACAAATGTATTTATAGGTTTTTTCGGGTTCGAGGTTTCTGATGTCTTCAGTACTTTTTTTCACGATTTTTACTATGCATTTTAATGGAGTTTAGTCGTGTCTATGAACAATAGCATCCATTTTTTAGTGACAGTGAATGGCGAATGTCAATGAAATTATTCAATTATGGGTTATTAAGGATCACTATTGAAAGTGTCTTTTTTTCACGAATTTGCTCGAATCTAGGGTTTTAAAAAACGGAAAATTATAAGTAATTGTATGAACAGATGCAGTATTTTTTTCTCTAAAAAAACATATTTAGACTTTTGCTCTAAAATAATTAGGGGAGCTAGTAATTGGCTATAAAGTAATTACCATTGAAATCCCTATGCTGAATCGCTCTAGGCACCACCCGGTATACACTTTTGCTTATTGCCTGGGTCATCATCTTGTAAAAGGTGGGGAGACACATGATTGGCCTATAGTTTTTTTGATCTTATGTGTTTTTTCCTTTAGATATACATATTTTTTTCCTGTTGTTAGCCATTCTGGGGTATTTTCTGGGTTCCTAATGAGTAGATTGAACGTTTTACATACAAGGTGGCCATTTGAAAACGAAACAGTCTATTTTGGGGACCTCAAAACATCTACGAAAAAATCCTTTGACCCGTCAATTTTTATTCAAGGGGGAACCATTTTTTTCTAGTTTCGCCCCCTTGAGGGCAAAGCCCTAGCGGGGGTGACAAGCGCCCCCAAAGTTTTTAATTGAATGGGGGGTCGAGTGATACCTTATTTTGAAGGTATTTTTATGTGGATTATAACCCTTAAGTTTTAAATCGCTACTAAGTTGCCTAGCCGATACAGGGGCTAATAACAGTTACAAGGGGAGCACCCTTGGTCCAGTTCTCTTTCTACTTTACATTAACGATCTACCACCAGCCATTATTAATGGGTTTACATTCATGTACGCTGACGACACAGCAGTAGTTGTAAGCGCTGAGAACCCCGACTTAGCTTTGCAAAAATTAAAAAGGGTTGTTCACGAATTTTTAACTTGGTGCAGTACTAATAAACTGAAGATAAACTCCGACAAAACAATAGTCATGAATATGACCAAATCTACACAGAATCACCCCTATGAGATTTTCATTGAGGATTCACTGATCTCTTGTAAACCACATAGCACGTATCTTGGTACTATAATTGATTCCAGTTTGTCGTGGCTTCCTCAAACTGAATACGTTATAAGTAAGCTTAACTCATCGTATTATCTGTTATCACGACTGAAACAACAATTCGATGAAAATTTGTTACTTAAAGTTTACTACGCGGTTGTGTATCCATATTTAAGCTATAACATTACATGTTGGGGAGCAAGTACACATACTCACAGAGAATTTATATTACAGAAACGTATAATACGATTGATGTACAATCTTAATTACGCTCAAACATGTCGGGACACTTTCAAAAATCATAAAATAATGCCACTGCCTTGTATATATATCTTTAAATTACTTATTTATCTTCATAAAAACCAACACAAATTTAACAAAATAAGTCAAATTCACGATCACAACACCAGAGGTAAAAATAAAATCTTGATTCCAAAACACCAACATTCATTTTATAAAAAATCTCCGTTTTACACCGGTTCAGTATTATTTAATAATCTGCCTGAAACTCTAAAAAAAATGAACCACTCCCTTTTCAAAAATAGAACGAAACAAATATTACAAAATAATTCTTTCTATTCAATAAATGAATTTGTTGATTATATATCTCTAGGTAATAAAAACCTAATGACTGGATGCACCTGAATTGTTAGTCCACATTTTTCTGTTGTCCATACATGTTTTGTTTGTGATCTGACGTTTCTGTAATTGTTATTTACAATTTTTAGAATTAAAGATTATTATTATTATTATTATTAAAAACGTGTCAACATTTTCTTATAAAAAATAATGTTTGTAAATGAATTCATTAAATAAAAAAGATAAATACAACAATAAATACAAAAAATGTTGTTTTCCTACATTCTGAACCATACTTTTTGTTGTTTTTTTTTCTTTTTAATACTCGTAGGTACATATCCCAATTCTGCAACGGAAATCTTGGATATGGTTAAGAGCATTACTATAGCAGCATTTTGAAGTTTAATCGTGATTGTCAATTACTGTTGTCAGATCGTACAAATAGCGCTTTAAAGTTATTTACACCAATATCGACAGGTCCATCGTACATTTTGGAATTGGTTCAAAAATTTAGGGAGACTGGGTCTGTGGCTAATAGAAAACGTGAAATGGATAACTCAGTAGTACCTAAATGAAGCTTCAGAAGTGGCTATTGCAGGTCATATTGTGCAAAATCCCACACTGAGCACAGGGAAATTGTCAACAGTATCTGGTATTACTAGAAGCAGCATTCAGAACATATTAAAAAAACACAAGTTTCATCCGTACAAAAAACCGTCGCTATTGGGCTGATTCAAATCCCGGAATATTTCGTGAGGTGCATACACAACATCCCGAAAAATTGAATGTTTGGGCTGGCACTTTTGGTAACCATATCGTAGGCCCCTTCTTTTTATCTGGTAATGTAACAGGAGAGATGTGCCTAGAATTTTGGAAAATACGATTCATCCAGCACTAGTGAAGATATTAGAAAATAACAACGAGTACTTGGAAAATCGTCTAGTATTTCAGCAAGATGGTGCGCCACCCCACTATGCTGCAAGGGTTCGTCAATATTTGGACCAAACGTTTCCAGGACAATGGATTGGAAGAAGAGGAGCTATTGAATGGTCTCCTCGTTCTCCTGACTTAAGTCCGTTAGACTTTTTTATGAGGCCATTTAAAAACTACAATTTATGCTAGTTGCCACAAAGAATTAGTTGATGAATGTCGTCAAATCACCTTAGAAGTTTTTCAAAATGTACGGGAAAGGTTCGAACAAAACCTGTATTATTGTATGGAAGTCAAAGGCCAACATTTTCAACATTTATTTGATTGATTTTAGCTTTAAGAACATAAAGTAAAATTGATTTAAAACTTAAAGATTATAATCCACATAAAAATACCTTCAAAATAAGGTATCACTCGACCCCCCATTTGATTTAAAATTTTGGGGGCGCTTGTCACTCCCGCTATGGCTTTGCCCTCAGGGAGGCGAACCTAGGAAAAAAATGATTCCGCCTTTAAATAAAAAATTGACAGGTCCGCGGATTTTTTCGTAAATGTTCTGAGGTCCCCAAAATAGGCTCTGTTTCGTTTTCAAATGGTCACCCTGTATGCGCTCATGTAGTAATATAAAATTCTTTGAAACAGAAAGTTTGTACCATATGCGGTTCAGGTGTCTTCCAATTGTGAGTTCTCCTTCTGTTTTTATTTCTTGTTCAGTTAGATCTATCCATCCTTCTTCCTTAATGCCATTTTCAATTTTCTCTTGCCTGACCCAGCTTGCTTAAGTGTTGTGTCTCCTCTCTTTCGTATATTCCTCGCCAGTATGTTTTTAATTGTTCTATTTCCGGTGGTCGTTCCATTATTACGTTGTTCTCTTTGTTTAGCATTCTATAGAACTTCTGAGTGTCTTCATTACACATGTATTGTTTGTATTGGTCCTTTCTTCTAGTATATCTTCTAAGCCGTTGCGCTTTAGCTTGTACTTTCATTTTCAAATTTGCGTCTAGACTGTCAATTGGTATATGATTGCCATATTTCTTAAAAATGTCTTTGGCATGATTTAAAACTTTTTTGGTTGGTACGCCTTTCTTAAATTCTTCTATCGTGTGTTGTATTCTTATTTTCCAACATAGGTTCCTTATAGATTTCCCTTGCGCTTGTTGTTGTTCCCTTTTCTCCTGCTACATTGACTGCTCCTGCATAAGTTAATTGAGTTTATTATCAATGTTTTCTTGATTCTTCGTTATTTCAAATAGGGCTTCACTGACTTTTTTAATCTTATTAACGGTTTTAGCATTAAGGCTGACTTTATTAATAATTTGCAAAGTTTGTATACCTTGATATTTCTTCAAGTTTTTGTAATATTTCATTTTTAATTTGTTTCACATCTTCAGATATTGGTGTTTCTGTTTCTCTTTTAACTAATTTCATTCTGTCTCGTGCCTCGTCAGATGCTTCTCCACTAATAACGTGTCTTTGTCTCTCAGTAAACGGACTATGAATAATTTTTGAATCATCATGCTCTTCTATGTTTTCCATTCCTTGTAATGTTCTTTTAACTTCTTCTTCAATTGTCATAATTTGTTCTAATGTTAACGTCTTCTTATTAAAGATGTATCTTCTCTGGTTTGCTAGTGTCCTTCCATTTAGAGTCGAAAATAAATTTGAGTTTTTCATTTAGTCCAAGTTAAATAGCTCTAAAATAATTTATTTAAAAAAAAAATTAGTTACCGGGCGAACCCGGATTTTTCAGTCAGGTGAAATGATTAGAAATTGGGAAAAAATAATTAAAACAGCTGAATTTTTCCGCGGGTGAAATCCCGGGGGTTGAATGGGGTGGTGTGTTTTGCAAATTGTGGCTAAACTATTCATTTTAAAAAAAATTTCAATGTAAAAGTTATAGAGATTAAAAAAATGAGCAACTTTTGTATCTGCACTATTTTCACATAACCTCCAATTTTCCTAGAAAAACACGGAAAAACTGTTGTTTTCGTTTTTTATTCTTATTTTTGCGAAAAAAAGTGCTAGGGGTTTGAAATTTGGAGGAAACCTAACTTGTTTTATGATAAAAAAGGAGATAATTTTTTGGGATCGTAAAGGTAAACCGTTTCCAAGATCTCACGATTTCTGAAAAAAAAACTCTTTTTCAAGGGGCTGAAAAATCTATTTTTTTTCAACATACAGAGGTGCGCGGGGTAGAAAAATTTTCGTAAGGACTTACATTTTAATAATCAAAAATAAAAAACATATTTCCAATAGAAACATTTTAAGAAAAGCGGCAAAAACTGGGGGTACAGGTTTAAGATATACCATTTTTGACATAGTAGGTAAATAGCTTTTTTTGCAACTGAATTAACGTATTGGATCCGCGCTAATAAAAAGTTTTTGAAATCTGTCTTCTCTCTCCTCTTTAGTGTTGCTAAAACATTTTCTTTTGTTTCCTAGTGCCCAACTGCCTTATTAAATCATCTTTATTATTTCTTTTTATCGCAATAAAAGCAATTCGAAGTAAAATTGAATTCTTTTGCTTGCTGCACAATACGTTCACTAACTCTGCTTCCTATCTGTTTTACAGCTGTTGATCGTTAATTTACAGAAATAATGAATAATAAAATCCTCGCGAAGTTTATTCCAGGTTTTACATCTCAAATCATTTGCTTTGGCCGGTAAAACTAACGATCTTATTGCAGATTTTGCAAGTTTATCAACAGGCCCAACGCAATTGCATCAGCAGGAAGAAGGCTCAGTGAACAAAAACAAATTGTTCAGGAATCAGAAAGCAAGATAATTCGATTTTTATTGCGGTAAAAATGCAGAAAAAAGAAATAATAAAGATGTTTTAACTAAAACAGTTGAGCATAAGATAGCAAAAGTGAATATTTAAGCAAGCATTAAAGAGAAGCAAAAAGACAGATTTCGAAAAAATCTTATTAACATCCAACACGTTGATTTATCATGTCAAAAACCGTGTACCTATATCTTAAAACTATTTTTCCAGTTTTTGTCGAATTTTTGCTATAGGGATAATATTTTTTTATTTTTGTTTATTAAAATAGAAGTGTTCCCGAAAATGTTGTTACCCCGCGCACGCACAAAAAAAAATTCATTTTTCATCCCCTTGAAAAAGGTTTTTTTCAGAAATTGTGAAACTCGGAAACGCTTCAACTTTACGGGCCCAAACAAATTGGCTCCTTTTTTTATCATAAAACAAGCTATCTTTACTCCAAATTTCAAACCCCTGCGACTTTTTTTTCGTAAAAATAAGAATAAAAATTTTAAAAAAAGGTTTTTCCGGTTTTTCTAGGAAAATTGGAGGCTATGTGTAAATAGTGCAGATCCTGGTGCAGATACAAAAGATGTTCATTTATTCTCTATATCTTTTATATTGAACATTTTCGCCTAAAATGAATAGTTTTGCCACAAATTGCAAAATATCAGTTTCCCCCCCTTTCAACCCCCGTGATTTCACCCGCGGAAAAATTCAGCTGATTTAATTATTTTTTTGTTTGGGACTGTCAGGATTTGATAACTATCAGGCATTAAAGATTGAGATGCGTTTGGAGGGTTTCGCATATGTTATACTACACTTCATACTAATAAAAGTGTGTTTTAATGTCATCTAATTCCAAAAATTGTGTATCAATCTCACTCAATCCCTTTCAACTTGCAGAATTGGTTAAATATGGCATATCAAGATCGAATTAGAGAAAAGAAGGTTTTACATTTATTCAGAAGATTTGAAAATGAAGTTATGAAGTCGTTACGCCTTTATACCTCTAAAATCGATCGCACATAAAAAATGTGTTATGATGAAAAAATTTTCCTCTTGTATAAATTTTATATCGAACATAATCTTTAACCTCCTGCCTTCAACATTTTTCAGGGAGTAGGAAATCGTATTATAAATTAAATCCCCCTACTAACAGTGAACCACGCCCTATCAACTTTTTTGTTTTATAAACATTGCTAAAGCCCCTGACAACCTAAAAGAGGAATTCGAGGTGCAAATAAAAGCGCTTTCGCAAGGGAAACTCTTTAATTAATCAAGCACCGGTTAAGGTTGCCAGTGACATTAATAAAGAATTATAATAAAATCGGTGCACGTTGTGCGAATTTGGAAAGCTTCAATGTGCGAGTACTTTCGAACACAACTTCTACGAGTTTCTACATCTATCACGCGTACGTCAACTTTCTGTCATCAAATCTTTCTTTTTAAAGCTCTCCATGATAGATGCCCTACAAATGTGTGTAGCCACAAAGCTACAATGAAAGTTAAGCGAGTAATATTGTGTCGTTCTGTCACACCATTTTCCACTTAATTAGATGCCATAATTAGTAATATTTTCCATTTAATTAGATAGAATAATTAATTTGACTTTGTGGATAATTATTATTTTTGAAACAAAAGGTCATTTGTGTATCACTATTTGCTGAAATTTCAATTCTACTTTTTAGTCTATAAGGCTTGAAATTGAGGAGAATCAGAAGACAAAACGAGGTGCAGACCAAAAATCACTGAATGCTGTACTTCAAAGTTCCAGTAAAAGTATTAGAGGGAATTAAAGGGGAAATAGAAAAACTTATAACACAGAGTAAGATAGTCTGTGCTCATACCAAACTAATTTACAGCAGGAATTACCGTATCTTAAGAAAGTTTCCTAGGTTTCTTGGTTCATCTTTATTATGATCCAACCATCTTATTCGTCGTGTCACTTAAATTTAATTACGTGGTTTTACTTATTATAATAAACTAACAATCAATTTATAACAGTCTTAAAGTGGATTAATTTATAACAATAATTATTTATCACTTACAATTTATAACATAACACAAGTGGATCGAAGTTGGAACTGCACTCGGACCACAATTATATTTGCTTATATAGCTTTCTAGAATGTTCTGAAGTGTTCAAGAATACTTCAGAATGTTCTAGAACAAACACGTTATATTTCCATGAAATATTGTGTCACATTCCCCTTTGTTCTTTATCGCCGATGCCTAATCTTTCATGGCGCCTCGATGTCTATCAATATTTCTGGAATATTCGCTACACTACTATATCTGCAACGTCATAGGTACAGCTCTTTTAATTTTTTGTTAGTGGTAAGGAATAACTTGTTCCTGTTTTGCTATTGCCCAAGCGTAAGGCCTCGCCGGTCTAATAGTTTTGCACACTCGAATTGTGTGTCGATGACAGTGGGTCGCCTTGTCTCTGACGGTTTTTAATCAAAAACTTTCTTGAGTATTCTCCGTTCACTTTTACCATATTTATCGTATCTTGAAAGGCAATGCTTACCTATCACATTAATTAACTTCTAAGGTATTCCAAGGCCCTTCAATTCGATGTCTAGTGGGCTTGCTTAAAATCAATACACAGAAGGCGTGTTTGGAATTTGTAACTGGTAACTTGTCTGCATTTCTTTTGCTACAAATATTTGGTCTACTACTGATCTTCCTTCTCGAAAGCCATATTGGTATTCACTTTAGTATCTTTTCTGAGTAGGTTTGCTGTTTATGCAAGTGGCATTAATCAAATTGAAATATCGACCAACTTCATCGGAGTAGCTTCGAAGAGATTGAAATGAGGCCGATAATTAAGAATCTTCACCGTAACTTTTCGTTAATTTACCAATAGCATTAATTCATTCGTTTAATTCTATTTTTATAATTCCGCCCCTAAACGGTTATTTTCCCTTTAAAATTTTAAAATTCATCTTATAAATTTTAATTATAACTTTACGCGAAGCGGCAAATTTTTAATTAAACATCCAAAAATGGATCGAAATAAATTAACACCTTCCCCTTATTTGTTGAAAATTGAAAACTTGATGGAAACTAGTAGTGCTGTGGCGTTATAAATTTTTGATTAACAAGCCGAACCTTGAGAGGTAATTAATATAAAAAGCCTTCAAGACGTGCAACGCTTGATTGAGTTTTTTTATATACGAAGGACGTGGATTGTTTTGACATACAAAATAGCATTATTACGTGCGGCAAAGTCGCTGCAATATAGAAACGAAAAACGAGAACATCAGAAGCGTATATACTGAAAAATCCTAGAGATGTTTGTGCGCCTTTTCAGTTTTACGTCATCCAGACTGATGGGATTGATCTGAGGGAAAGAGGTTTGCTGTTTGCTATACGTCGGCGTCGTTAAAGTTGATGGCTGGGCTTTATTTATAGATAGAAGTAGTTTCATTTGCATGTAAGCAGTTTATAGCTAACATACAAAGTATGTGAAACGTTTATTTAATTTTCCAGAACATTGAAGTAAGAATCCTATTATTTAATAAGAACTTTGTAAACTACCAACTGTTGTGGAATAGTTATTTATTTATATCAACGACTTATTTATATCATTCTCCACATCATTATCAATTTATTGGAAGGGGTCTTTTTTATATTAATGCTCGCCGGTCAGCAATTGTATGGAAAACATAGGGCATCAGGTGTTATGTGACCGGAATTTTCTCCTGGCGAGCATAACAATAACATAACTGAAATATCTATAAGGGTGTGATCCGGCGACATGAGGATGTCGTAAACGATAAAAGCTTTGGTTACAAATAAATAAAAAAATTAACGGTAGGAACTACAATGAAAGTTTTGAAAATTTTATTAGTTCGTTCACTACAACGAAAATGCTAAATTTTGAAATTTTCTCGATTTCCCTAGATAACTGTTATTTGAAGGAGGTAATTAGATGATTATTTACCTTTTTGATTTCAGGTAGGTTTAAAATAATCAAAAAAGACAAACATTGGTGGAGGAATTTTGCAAATCATGAAATGCGGCTTCAAACTTCAAAGTTTAAGTTCCGAACTTGAAGTTAGTAAGTTTTAATCGCCCTTGAATAAAGGTTTTTGCTTTATACCTTCAAATATTTAGCTTAAAATTTGTTTATTGATATTGTGATTGTGACTAAACTCCCAGCGTTTAAGCGTACAGTTTCAAATTTAAATTGAAACCTTTGCTTAACAGTTTGAAGGTTTCAAGCTAGCTTCAAAAGTTTAGAGTTTCCGAGTTTTATGATTGGGCTAACTTTTAATAATCGAGAGTAATGTGTTTAGGTTTCCCCGTACTCAAAAACTCACGTTAAATACCAAGTGGGGTACAAATGCACACCATTTTTTTTTATAAAGTTGTTCTTTTACTTGATTTTACGATTTTATCAGAAACTAAATATATTCTTTATTAAACTAAACAATATATTTTAAATAAGTATATGTTATTTATTAACAACATAAACTTAAGTATATAATAAAGAAATATACTATATTCCCTGTGTCCAAGATAAGGATGTCTGAATGTCTATCATGGGGATCTCTGAAACCATGGAAGATACAAAGAGAGCCACATTTTGAAAAGGTTGCGCAATTAAAGAGTAATTCTCATGCTGTAAATAAGAGCATAAAATTAAGATATGCCAAAAAACCGAAATTGCCCCATTCCTTTTTGATTTTTTTCTGATGTTATTTCAATAAATACAAAAAAAATAAATATGGAACAGAGTCTCATTGCCACTATTTGAGCTTTACAAGACAACACTTTATTTGGAATAATCATCGTCAACTTTCTTTTTTATCCGTAAAAAAAGTACATACTGTGTTCAGTAGCATTTTTTATTACGTATACAACGATGTATGGCACAAAAAAAAGTTGAAAACTTTTGCACCTGCGCACCGCACCCCAGTCGTGCAAGAATGCCTGTCGAACAAGTTTTCCATTTTCCAGCGTGCTCCACAAGTAATAAGCAAACTTGTTTCCAGTTTTTCTAGTACAATAGGAGCAAATGTGTTATTGCTTCTGTAATAAAATTGGGCTTTTCTATTTGTCTTTATGTGTCCTTTATGGTCGAAAATTGGCAACTACATGTAGCTAGACATGTAGTCAAACCTGATAACACTTTTTGTATATTACATTTTTTTCTATTTGCTCTGGTAAGTAATGGAACCTTCACTCACACACTACTATCCTTAGTAGTATAAGTAGTATATAAAATTTGTATTCAATTAATGATTTCGATTTACATGCGCATCGTAATTACAAGAATTACATTTTAAAACTTGTAATCGCACGTATCCATATTTTTTATCGTTAACGAATTCGTTGGTTCTTTGTTATTAGTTATTAACGCTCCTCGAGATCGTTTATAATTTTGTATTGATGTCGGTCTGTCCGTCTGTCGCCCGTAGGCACGATAACTTTGTGTAGAAACGTCCGATTGCTTTGAAAATTGATACACATATTCTTAAGGATATAAGAAAGCTCGCCATTGTTTTTCAGTTCAGTAAACTACAACCCAAAAACTGCCCACACCTAAAAAAAGGGTTTCTTTTATAATTCTTGTTACAGATTGTCCGGCTTTCGATGTTAGTAAATATTCCTAACTACGCAGATAAATAAA
>NW_022170663.1:10120055-10356525 GCF_008802855.1 Photinus pyralis
TATAAATAAGTCGTTGATATAAATAAATAACTATTCCACAACAGTTGGTAGTTTACAAAGTTCTTATTAAATAATAGGATTCTTACTTCAATGTTCTGGAAAATTAAATAAACGTTTCACATACTTTGTATGTTAGCTATAAACTGCTTACATGCAAATGAAACTACTTCTATCTATAAATAAAGCCCAGCCATCAACTTTAACGACGCCGACGTATAGCAAACAGCAAACCTCTTTCCCTCAGATCAATCCCATCAGTCTGGATGACGTAAAACTGAAAAGGCGCACAAACATCTCTAGGATTTTTCAGTATATACGCTTCTGATGTTCTCGTTTTTCGTTTCTATATTGCAGCGACTTTGCCGCACGTAATAATGCTATTTTGTATGTCAAAACAATCCACGTCCTTCGTATATAAAAAAACTCAATCAAGCGTTGCACGTCTTGAAGGCTTTTTATATTAATTACCTCTCAAGGTTCGGCTTGTTAATCAAAAATTTATAACGCCACAGCACTACTAGTTTCCATCAAGTTTTCAATTTTCAACAAATAAGGGGAAGGTGTTAATTTATTTCGATCCATTTTTGGATGTTTAATTAAAAATTTGCCGCTTCGCGTAAAGTTATAATTAAAATTTATAAGATGAATTTTAAAATTTTAAAGGGAAAATAACCGTTTAGGGGCGGAATTATAAAAATAGAATTAAACGAATGAATTAATGCTATTGGTAAATTAACGAAAAGTTACGGTGAAGATTCTTAATTATCGGCCTCATTTCAATCTCTTCGAAGCTACTCCGATGAAGTTGGTCGATATTTCAATTTGATTAATGCCACTTGCATAAACAGCAAACCTACTCAGAAAAGATACTAAAGTGAATACCAATATGGCTTTCGAGAAGGAAGATCAGTAGTAGACCAAATATTTGTAGCAAAAGAAATGCAGACAAGTTACCAGTTACAAATTCCAAACACGCCTTCTGTGTATTGATTTTAAGCAAGCCCACTAGACATCGAATTGAAGGGCCTTGGAATACCTTAGAAGTTAATTAATGTGATAGGTAAGCATTGCCTTTCAAGATACGATAAATATGGTAAAAGTGAACGGAGAATACTCAAGAAAGTTTTTGATTAAAAACCGTCAGAGACAAGGCGACCCACTGTCATCGACACACAATTCGAGTGTGCAAAACTATTAGACCGGCGAGGCCTTACGCTTGGGCAATAGCAAAACAGGAACAAGTTATTCCTTACCACTAACAAAAAATTAAAAGAGCTGTACCTATGACGTTGCAGATATAGTAGTGTAGCGAATATTCCAGAAATATTGATAGACATCGAGGCGCCATGAAAGATTAGGCATCGGCGATAAAGAACAAAGGGGAATGTGACACAATATTTCATGGAAATATAACGTGTTTGTTCTAGAACATTCTGAAGTATTCTTGAACACTTCAGAACATTCTAGAAAGCTATATAAGCAAATATAATTGTGGTCCGAGTGCAGTTCCAACTTCGATCCACTTGTGTTATGTTATAAATTGTAAGTGATAAATAATTATTGTTATAAATTAATCCACTTTAAGACTGTTATAAATTGATTGTTAGTTTATTATAATAAGTAAAACCACGTAATTAAATTTAAGTGACACGACGAATAAGATGGTTGGATCATAATAAAGATGAACCAAGAAACCTAGGAAACTTTCTTAAGATACGGTAATTCCTGCTGTAAATTAGTTTGGTATGAGCACAGACTATCTTACTCTGTGTTATAAGTTTTTCTATTTCCCCTTTAATTCCCTCTAATACTTTTACTGGAACTTTGAAGTACAGCATTCAGTGATTTTTGGTCTGCACCTCGTTTTGTCTTCTGATTCTCCTCAATTTCAAGCCTTATAGACTAAAAAGTAGAATTGAAATTTCAGCAAATAGTGATACACAAATGACCTTTTGTTTCAAAAATAATAATTATCCACAAAGTCAAATTAATTATTCTATCTAATTAAATGGAAAATATTACTAATTATGGCATCTAATTAAGTGGAAAATGGTGTGACAGAACGACACAATATTACTCGCTTAACTTTCATTGTAGCTTTGTGGCTACACACATTTGTAGGGCATCTATCATGGAGAGCTTTAAAAAGAAAGATTTGATGACAGAAAGTTGACGTACGCGTGATAGATGTAGAAACTCGTAGAAGTTGTGTTCGAAAGTACTCGCACATTGAAGCTTTCCAAATTCGCACAACGTGCACCGATTTTATTATAATTCTTTATTAATGTCACTGGCAACCTTAACCGGTGCTTGATTAATTAAAGAGTTTCCCTTGCGAAAGCGCTTTTATTTGCACCTCGAATTCCTCTTTTAGGTTGTCAGGGGCTTTAGCAATGTTTATAAAACAAAAAAGTTGATAGGGCGTGGTTCACTGTTAGTAGGGGGATTTAATTTATAATACGATTTCCTACTCCCTGAAAAATGTTGAAGGCAGGAGGTTAAAGATTATGTTCGATATAAAATTTATACAAGAGGAAAATTTTTTCATCATAACACATTTTTTATGTGCGATCGATTTTAGAGGTATAAAGGCGTAACGACTTCATAACTTCATTTTCAAATCTTCTGAATAAATGTAAAACCTTCTTTTCTCTAATTCGATCTTGATATGCCATATTTAACCAATTCTGCAAGTTGAAAGGGATTGAGTGAGATTGATACACAATTTTTGGAATTAGATGACATTAAAACACACTTTTATTAGTATGAAGTGTAGTATAACATATGCGAAACCCTCCAAACGCATCTCAATCTTTAATGCCTGATAGTTATCAAATCCTGACAGTCCCAAACAAAAAAATAATTAAATCAGCTGAATTTTTCCGCGGGTGAAATCACGGGGGTTGAAAGGGGGGGAAACTGATATTTTGCAATTTGTGGCAAAACTATTCATTTTAGGCGAAAATGTTCAATATAAAAGATATAGAGAATAAATGAACATCTTTTGTATCTGCACCAGGATCTGCACTATTTACACATAGCCTCCAATTTTCCTAGAAAAACCGGAAAAACCTTTTTTTAAAATTTTTATTCTTATTTTTACGAAAAAAAAGTCGCAGGGGTTTGAAATTTGGAGTAAAGATAGCTTGTTTTATGATAAAAAAAGGAGCCAATTTGTTTGGGCCCGTAAAGTTGAAGCGTTTCCGAGTTTCACAATTTCTGAAAAAAACCTTTTTCAAGGGGATGAAAAATGAATTTTTTTTTGTGCGTGCGCGGGGTAACAACATTTTCGGGAACACTTCTATTTTAATAAACAAAAATAAAAAAATATTATCCCTATAGCAAAAATTCGACAAAAACTGGAAAAATAGTTTTAAGATATAGGTACACGGTTTTTGACATGATAAATCAACGTGTTGGATGTTAATAAGATTTTTTCGAAATCTGTCTTTTTGCTTCTCTTTAATGCTTGCTTAAATATTCACTTTTGCTATCTTATGCTCAACTGTTTTAGTTAAAACATCTTTATTATTTCTTTTTTCTGCATTTTTACCGCAATAAAAATCGAATTATCTTGCTTTCTGATTCCTGAACAATTTGTTTTTGTTCACTGAGCCTTCTTCCTGCTGATGCAATTGCGTTGGGCCTGTTGATAAACTTGCAAAATCTGCAATAAGATCGTTAGTTTTACCGGCCAAAGCAAATGATTTGAGATGTAAAACCTGGAATAAACTTCGCGAGGATTTTATTATTCATTATTTCTGTAAATTAACGATCAACAGCTGTAAAACAGATAGGAAGCAGAGTTAGTGAACGTATTGTGCAGCAAGCAAAAGAATTCAATTTTACTTCGAATTGCTTTTATTGCGATAAAAAGAAATAATAAAGATGATTTAATAAGGCAGTTGGGCACTAGGAAACAAAAGAAAATGTTTTAGCAACACTAAAGAGGAGAGAGAAGACAGATTTCAAAAACTTTTTATTAGCGCGGATCCAATACGTTAATTCAGTTGCAAAAAAAGCTATTTACCTACTATGTCAAAAATGGTATATCTTAAACCTGTACCCCCAGTTTTTGCCGCTTTTCTTAAAATGTTTCTATTGGAAATATGTTTTTTATTTTTGATTATTAAAATGTAAGTCCTTACGAAAATTTTTCTACCCCGCGCACCTCTGTATGTTGAAAAAAAATAGATTTTTCAGCCCCTTGAAAAAGAGTTTTTTTTTCAGAAATCGTGAGATCTTGGAAACGGTTTACCTTTACGATCCCAAAAAATTATCTCCTTTTTTATCATAAAACAAGTTAGGTTTCCTCCAAATTTCAAACCCCTAGCACTTTTTTTCGCAAAAATAAGAATAAAAAACGAAAACAACAGTTTTTCCGTGTTTTTCTAGGAAAATTGGAGGTTATGTGAAAATAGTGCAGATACAAAAGTTGCTCATTTTTTTAATCTCTATAACTTTTACATTGAAATTTTTTTTAAAATGAATAGTTTAGCCACAATTTGCAAAACACACCACCCCATTCAACCCCCGGGATTTCACCCGCGGAAAAATTCAGCTGTTTTAATTATTTTTTCCCAATTTCTAATCATTTCACCTGACTGAAAAATCCGGGTTCGCCCGGTAACTAATTTTTTTTTTAAATAAATTATTTTAGAGCTATTTAACTTGGACTAAATGAAAAACTCAAATTTATTTTCGACTCTAAATGGAAGGACACTAGCAAACCAGAGAAGATACATCTTTAATAAGAAGACGTTAACATTAGAACAAATTATGACAATTGAAGAAGAAGTTAAAAGAACATTACAAGGAATGGAAAACATAGAAGAGCATGATGATTCAAAAATTATTCATAGTCCGTTTACTGAGAGACAAAGACACGTTATTAGTGGAGAAGCATCTGACGAGGCACGAGACAGAATGAAATTAGTTAAAAGAGAAACAGAAACACCAATATCTGAAGATGTGAAACAAATTAAAAATGAAATATTACAAAAACTTGAAGAAATATCAAGGTATACAAACTTTGCAAATTATTAATAAAGTCAGCCTTAATGCTAAAACCGTTAATAAGATTAAAAAAGTCAGTGAAGCCCTATTTGAAATAACGAAGAATCAAGAAAACATTGATAATAAACTCAATTAACTTATGCAGGAGCAGTCAATGTAGCAGGAGAAAAGGGAACAACAACAAGCGCAAGGGAAATCTATAAGGAACCTATGTTGGAAAATAAGAATACAACACACGATAGAAGAATTTAAGAAAGGCGTACCAACCAAAAAAGTTTTAAATCATGCCAAAGACATTTTTAAGAAATATGGCAATCATATACCAATTGACAGTCTAGACGCAAATTTGAAAATGAAAGTACAAGCTAAAGCGCAACGGCTTAGAAGATATACTAGAAGAAAGGACCAATACAAACAATACATGTGTAATGAAGACACTCAGAAGTTCTATAGAATGCTAAACAAAGAGAACAACGTAATAATGGAACGACCACCGGAAATAGAACAATTAAAAACATACTGGCGAGGAATATACGAAAGAGAGGAGACACAACACTTAAGCAAGCTGGGTCAGGCAAGAGAAAATTGAAAATGGCATTAAGGAAGAAGGATGGATAGATCTAACTGAACAAGAAATAAAAACAGAAGGAGAACTCACAATTGGAAGACACCTGAACCGCATATGGTACAAACTTTCTGTTTCAAAGAATTTTATATTACTACATGAGCGCATACAGGGTGACCATTTGAAAACGAAACAGAGCCTATTTTGGGGACCTCAGAACATTTACGAAAAAATCCGCGGACCTGTCAATTTTTTATTTAAAGGCGGAATCATTTTTTTCCTAGGTTCGCCTCCCTGAGGGCAAAGCCATAGCGGGAGTGACAAGCGCCCCCAAAATTTTAAATCAAATGGGGGGTCGAGTGATACCTTATTTTGAAGGTATTTTTATGTGGATTATAATCTTTAAGTTTTAAATCAATTTTACTTTATGTTCTTAAAGCTAAAATCAATCAAATAAATGTTGAAAATGTTGGCCTTTGACTTCCATACAATAATACAGGTTTTGTTCGAACCTTTCCCGTACATTTTGAAAAACTTCTAAGGTGATTTGACGACATTCATCAACTAATTCTTTGTGGCAACTAGCATAAATTGTAGTTTTTAAATGGCCTCATAAAAAAGTCTAACGGACTTAAGTCAGGAGAACGAGGAGACCATTCAATAGCTCCTCTTCTTCCAATCCATTGTCCTGGAAACGTTTGGTCCAAATATTGACGAACCCTTGCAGCATAGTGGGGTGGCGCACCATCTTGCTGAAATACTAGACGATTTTCCAAGTACTCGTTGTTATTTTCTAATATCTTCACTAGTGCTGGATGAATCGTATTTTCCAAAATTCTAGGCACATCTCTCCTGTTACATTACCAGATAAAAAGAAGGGGCCTACGATATGGTTACCAAAAGTGCCAGCCCAAACATTCAATTTTTCGGGATGTTGTGTATGCACCTCACGAAATATTCCGGGATTTGAATCAGCCCAATAGCGACGGTTTTTTGTACGGATGAAACTTGTGTTTTTTTAATATGTTCTGAATGCTGCTTCTAGTAATACCAGATACTGTTGACAATTTCCCTGTGCTCAGTGTGGGATTTTGCACAATATGACCTGCAATAGCCACTTCTGAAGCTTCATTTAGGTACTACTGAGTTATCCATTTCACGTTTTCTATTAGCCACAGACCCAGTCTCCCTAAATTTTTGAACCAATTCCAAAATGTACGATGGACCTGTCGATATTGGTGTAAATAACTTTAAAGCGCTATTTGTACGATCTGACAACAGTAATTGACAATCACGATTAAACTTCAAAATGCTGCTATAGTAATGCTCTTAACCATATCCAAGATTTCCGTTGCAGAATTGGGATATGTACCTACGAGTATTAAAAAGAAAAAAAAACAACAAAAAGTATGGTTCAGAATGTAGGAAAACAACATTTTTTGTATTTATTGTTGTATTTATCTTTTTTATTTAATGAATTCATTTACAAACATTATTTTTTATAAGAAAATGTTGACACGTTTTTGTAACTGTTATTAGCCCCTGTATCGGCTAGGCAACTTAGTAGCGATTTAAAACTTAAGGGTTATAATCCACATAAAAATACCTTCAAAATAAGGTATCACTCGACCCCCCATTCAATTAAAAACTTTGGGGGCGCTTGTCACCCCCGCTAGGGCTTTGCCCTCAAGGGGGCGAAACTAGAAAAAAATGGTTCCCCCTTGAATAAAAATTGACGGGTCAAAGGATTTTTTCGTAGATGTTTTGAGGTCCCCAAAATAGACTGTTTCGTTTTCAAATGGCCACCTTGTATGTAAAACGTTCAATCTACTCATTAGGAACCCAGAAAATACCCCAGAATGGCTAACAACAGGAAAAAAATATGTATATCTAAAGGAAAAAACACATAAGATCAAAAAAACTATAGGCCAATCATGTGTCTCCCCACCTTTTACAAGATGATGACCCAGGCAATAAGCAAAAGTGTATACCGGGGTGAAAAAAAGACACTTTCAATAGTGATCCTTAATAACCCATAATTGAATAATTTCATTGACATTCGCCATTCACTGTCACTAAAAAATGGATGCTATTGTTCATAGACACGACTAAACTCCATTAAAATGCATAGTAAAAATCGTGAAAAAAAGTACTGAAGACATCAGAAACCTCGAACCCGAAAAAACCTATAAATACATTTGTCTATGAAGTGTTCCATCTTGAGTTGAATGATAAAGTAATAAAGATTATGACAGTTCATTATTCGCTTTTCACCCTAATCCTTTCTCAATTTTGTAATGTGCCAATTTATCTTTTTATCTGTTACCTACCTGACTGTACCTATTTATTGTAACTTTTTTATACATATTGGTTATTTTAATAATTTTAGCTACGGCCTGACGATGATAGCATATCGAAATCGATCGCCTAAAGAAATCTAATAAATTTACTTTGATCTCAGGCAGAGATCTGGAACCAACCAATGGACCGAAGAAAAACTACATCAAAATTTCGTGATAATAAATAATAATAATAATAATATGGTTTATTTTTTTTCAAGCTGGTAACAAAACAACATACATTCAAAGTTAGAAACAGAATCACGCAAATCAAAGGATTATAAAACAGTTAAAACGGATCTAAGTTCCAATCCTGATTTAAAAAAAGAATTGAAGCACCCCTTTGTTTATCTTGAAATGGACTCGTCCATCAGTTTGACGGTTAATTTTTTTTTAAATGGTGGAAAATTCTCATAATAAGGAATTTAAGGAAACTACGCCTTTTCGTGGCGACAAAAGGTTTCCAACACATACGGATGGAAAATTTTGAAAGTTTACGTTACGGACGTGCCCGCGCCCTATGTAACTCAAAATCGACAAAAAAACGCTTCACTCATGATGTCATCGGTGCAAAATTTAAGGGCAAAGGAGTGAACCGATCAAATTTTGAGCATATATATGTCACCTCAACTTTGCACGAAGAATTCGATTCCGGTGAGAAACTTGACGGATCGCAAAATTCCGTGTGACCTGTTTCTTACGAGTATATTGAAATATTGAATTATATTGACTAAATAGGTATACTTTCACGTTCTAAATTGGACGAATTCCTCTCTGTAGCACTTTTTAGAGAAATTTCTAATGTTTCGTAAACAAAGTACCATAACAACCAAAATTTCAAATGTAGTGCTAATAGTGATTTTTTATTCCCTTCACTCGTGTTGTCAATAACAGTGCGAATCCCCTTTCGATTAAAATATTCATTTTATGATGACGTTCAAAATAAGTACTAAATGAGCATTAGAAATAATTCCTTTCACCCAGTCGAGACTCCATCAACAGTCAACAGGGTCAGGTGCTACAGGGAATGTAATGCCGGAGCTCAATTACTTATAGGTGAATTAAATTGTTTTGGATAGACTGAAGACTCCAAAATTGAAAATGTGCTCATTACACTAGGCGAGGTTTAAAAGTTTTAATCCGCAATTCAAGTAGAATGAAGTTAAGTATGCTTGCTGTAGCAATTACGATGTCATCCACTGAAAAAATCAATTTCCAAGCGGTGCTTGTAATAAAGCCGAAGATCTGGGGGCTTAGTTTTTTAGTTACATCAATTAAGGGAGATTTAAGTTTGATGGACGTAAAGTAGTCCGACCGAGCTGTTACTGTGCGTAATGAGAAATTTTCAGATTCGAGGGAAAACAAAGTGTCATCTTCGTAAAACTAATAGCGGGTGATTTACTTGTGTACATAGAATAAAATGGTGGGAGCACCTCGGGGAGCACTTCATAAATAAATAAGGTCGACTTCACATTCATACGATTCAATTACCGCCGGTAAAAGTTTATACAGGTCGCATTTTAATTTAACCGGCCGAATGAAACCAAGCTGATAACACACGTTAAAGCCATTCAATTACTTTCATTTAATGCCCCATTAGGAAAATATATCTCGGTTACATCTCCTGAAAGCGCAATTTTATTTCAAACATCAATTACATATCCTAGTATTAATAGAAACTTGTGATCATTAGGAAGCAATAAAAGGACGCTGTTTTTATAACATAATAACGGTGTCCTTTATTAGGGTTGTTAAAGGACCGTAATGTGCGACTGTCAACAAGTTTTTATGTGATTTTTTAATTTGCCATAAACGGAATGATTTAAGCAATTTAATATTAAATGGAGCGACATTATTAAAACAGTCAGCGTACCTACTATAATTTTTGACTTATTTACAAGTTATTGCGGATATTGCAATGAAGTAAACTTGTTCTGTCTGTGGTTTAAGTCATTACTTTGGACCATCGAATCTGTTCCATCGGCTTACCGTCTATCTCGCATCTGAAAAGTTAACTTTCTCATTTTTCACTTTTGATAGGTAGTACATTGCAACAATTAAAAAGCATTTGTTAACATTTGACGAAGCCTTTTGGAAGCTCCTTTAGATCTCCACAGCTTCTCGTAACCAGTTAAAGATTCGCGTCCGATAGACTTCGCTAGAAGTAAAATCGCATTCATAATTTATTCATGAGAATGTTTACCACCTCTAAGAACTCGTCCCAAATAAATTCACTACCAAAAATCGCGTGAAGATATACGATTTCACGTGGATTCGCATTAATATTCAGTTCTGAGAGAAGCATATGCTTTTCGAATTAAATTATCTTTAGTAGTGCCTTTTACCTTTTTTTAAGGGATTAAGGTGTTCTCGAAAAGTAACGGTTGAACAAATTTTAAATAACTAGGGTTATAGTCATCATTGTCTACTATTGTCTATCCGGGTCGCAAAATGGATTCTATACACAATTAATTGATTGACAATGCAAAACATTTATTCCGAAACACAATAAAACAAAATTAAAACAAAATCGTTGAAAGAAAGAAAAGCTTACAAAGCCCATTTGGACATATTGCCCCGTACAAATAAAATAAGAAATCTTAAAATCATTTTTCTCAAACAAACACTCGCTGACGGCTTCAGGAAACTTCACTTGTTCTTGATAGCACTGAACTTAATGACAAAAACTGGATTCTTGAATAAAATGACAAATTTTCGATAGCTGTTCGGAAGGTAGCAACTTTTAACTTTTAATAGGAAGAGGACCTTGACAATAAAGACCTCGCTGTGCACTATTACTGCTTGCTTTTTCAACTGTATGAAACTTTTTAAGTAATCGAAACCCACGTTATCTTCTGAAGAACTTAGGTGGACTTGTTTCTGCACAGATTTATTAAAAATATGAAGAACTGCGTCTTCAATAAAATTAAACAAATAGGATTGACCTACTCGTAATTTAGCGTAAACAAATTTATGGACTTTTTAAACTAATAGCAGCTAGCCACCGTTTACTCGTTGTCTCCAGTATTTAACAGAACGCCACTTCCACCATAAGATAATCTCCACCCTTATGAAATCTCAAATAAATCGCCAATCACAACGGACGCGCCAAACGCCCCCCCCCCCCCTTCCGCCGACAATTCTACGAAACACCTTATTTCTTCATTAACAGCACCAGAACATGTGCGTTAATAAATTTTTGCTTGATAAAGCTAATTACAATGACGATAAAATTAAAACGAAAAACCACACAACAGTTCTAAAAGAAAAAACAAACACTGACATACAAATTCAAATAAAATAAATCAACCTTGCGTTTATTCGTAAATAATCCCCAAATTTACTTAATAAAATTAAAATACTATCACATACACGATATCCCGTCATTACATTTGGACCGAAATAACGTCTACATGACGTTTTTACACAACAGCGAAATATTACAGAAAATGGTCTGTGGAATAGTTCATTCCCTAGCAACATAGTTCCCTATAAAAACCGTTTATTGTGTACTAAAACCCTGCGTATATAATACGCTTAAATGATCGAAAAAAAATCAGAAAAATCAAAAGAAAATCTGAAAATTCCTTAGTCTTTCAAACGTCTGGTCCTTAATCTGGTCCTAACGACGGTCGTGCGGTATTCCGACTGATGCAAAAAACTCTCGTTGAAAACTTCAAGAAAACCTCACCACATTTCTACTCAACAATGGCAACACAAACTGGCTTGATTAATATTAATTTTCCATGCGATGGCTGTTCAAAACTTTTATTAAGCAAGAGAGGCTTCTAAAAGGGCTCGTTATCCACTACAAACTGACGTAACTTCTTTCGTTAACGGAAAGACCAACATTAACGTTTCATAAGACTTTAACTTTAATTGCATTTGCACAGATTATTCTGAATAATGACGAAAACTGCGTCTTCAAACAAACGGAAAATCCAGTTATTTCATAAAATTACCGGACAAGGAGACGTGCACACTCTTTAACCCGTCGTGATTTCAATAGCAGTACGGCGAAACAGCCGCCTTAGGCCTTTCTTAGTCATTGAAGTCATTTTCTTTTATTTAATGCATACCACCTCCACAAAACCCCCATACTCATGCTTCCGCTAAATCCAATGTAATACCAATAAGGAGCGCTTGAAGTGTTCCTATTTCACGGCAAAATTAAGCGCAAAAGAAAACGCCTACCTGTAGCCTTTATTATTAGCGCTAAACGCGTCCCAAAAATCACGATAACAACGTCCTTATCGCATTCGAGCAGATAAGGCTTAAATGCGCTCGACCAAATGTTCTTTAATTCCAAATAACGCAATCTTAACATTTTATAATTTGAACAAACAAATCTACATGAAAGAATTTCAAAACCCAAAATAGTTCATTTCGGTACTACCTCGGGTGTGGGTAAAACCCGGACCCGGACCCGGACCCGGACTTGGTGGGTAAAACCCGGACCCGGACCCGGACCCGGACTTGGTGGGTAAAACCCGGACCCGGACCCGGACCCGGAACCGGACTCGGACTTAGTGGATTCTTTCTTTTATATTTTCGTGCATCGTAACATTAAAGCCGTTATGAGGGGCTTGGTAGGGTTCCAAGCATTACCTTTTTCGGTTGGATTGAACCCTTTCTGTGCGTCAAATGCGTTTGGCTCATATTTTCAAAATGCACAAAGAAAATAGAAATTTGTTTCTTTTGTCAATATTCCTTGTTGTAGTCGCTGTATTAAGTTTTATTTTAGGCGAACGTTAAAGCGGAAGCGGAGCTTATTTTCGCTCGTTCTTACACGATGTTTGTACGCGCTTTAACTTTAGAAGGAATTATTACAGTACGAGGTTGAAATCGTCATAGTATGTTCCAGATCATAAAATAACATCCATATCCCTCCACAAATACAAGAAATATGAACAAAATTGCGCCAGGCATGCGGGTTGGCACATCTTGGTAGCCGTGTGACATAGTAAACATTTAAATAGGGGAATTTGTACCTAGATTACGGCGCAACAATAATCTTCAATTAAAGAGTTTGTTTTGGAAACCTTCTAGCTTTCCGGAAAACTATAAAAAATAAAAAATAAAGGAAACGGTCAAAAAATGCATGCACATACCCAACTTCCTTTAAACTATTAAAGCGATTTTTCTAAAAATTGTAATGTGGATCCTTCAAATCTAATCTGCCCATGCGCACACCCAACTTTCTTATTTGTAAAGGAATTTCTCTGAAGCGGCAAATAAATAATTTTAATCACAGATGCTTCTAGCAAAGCAAGCATATCTCATATTGTAAATAATCAGATGTGCGCATGCGCATGCTGCGCAATGTCAATTTCCTTATAATATGTAGAGAAATTTTTTTGAATTTTTAACCAATGGTTCTTCTACTGCAGGGAACATATCGCACATTTTAAACATCAGGCGTGAGCTTGCGCACGCTGCGCAATGCTAAGTTTCTTATTTATAAGAAAACATATTTTCCTCTACCTACACATAAATAGTCC
Source organism: Photinus pyralis (assembly GCF_008802855.1). Classification (NCBI taxonomy): domain Eukaryota; kingdom Metazoa; phylum Arthropoda; class Insecta; order Coleoptera; family Lampyridae; genus Photinus; species Photinus pyralis. The sequence continues at coordinate 10,133,477 of NW_022170663.1, forward strand.
GTTATATGAATTTTCGGCAAGCTCTGATCGTTTATGGAAAATGGACTAAAGTAACTCCCCTTAAGGCGAAAACCGCTTTTTCATTTTTGTTTTCGTTAAATTAGGCTTATCTTTTTCTCGTATAAGTAATACACAAAAAATCACCGACAGTTCTTGGTGGTATTGACCATTTTGTTGCAATAAGTCGAAAATGTGACATGTCATGGAAGGTTTACGACGATTTATCGAGTAAGATCAAAAAATTTCCCCCGCAGTAAATATATTTTTATTCATACATAGTTCCTAGGTACCGAGCACCTAACCCTATTTAATCTAATTAATTTATAGCAGCTTTACATTTTATTCATACAAGGTGATCCACGTAGTCCGTTCGTTAGAAGTTTTTAAACTTGTAGTTGAAATAGAAACTTGAAATTTGGTTTACAGCCATAACCGACCATTGCGAATTGAAATATAAAATAATTTCAAGATGGTGCTCCTTCCATAAATACCCCGCAAGTAGTGCCATCTTGGTGTTTTTTAATAGAAACGTAACATTTTCTATTTTCTTGCTATGCGTTAGTTTATTCTGCATTCAACGCAATTAAAATTTAAGTACCTACCTATCTGTCATAGGTTTTGGCAAATGTCAAATGTAAATCAAATTTCAATTTCTATTCAATTGCAGGTTTAAAAACTTTTAACCAACAAGCTGCGTGAATGTCGCTGTATATTAATTCGATATTTTATTGGAAGTTACTGAGATCGACTGTATCATGTCCAATAAACCAATACCTACTCGGTTTACGGGAACGTCTGTAATGTTCAAAAAAACTGTCGGTGATTTGTAGTGTTTTACTACGAGAAAAAGATAAGCCTAATTTAACGAAAACAAAAATGAAAAAGCGGTTTTCGCCTTAAGGGGAGTTACTTGAGTCCATTTTCCATGAACGATCAGAACTTGCCGAAAATTCATATAACGGACTATTTATGTGTAGGTAGAGGAAAATATGTTTTCTTATAAATAAGAAACTTAGCATTGTGCAGCGTGCGCAAGCTCACGCCTGATGTTTAAAATGTGCGATATGTTCCCTGCAGTAGAAGAACCATTGGTTAAAAATTCAAAAAAATGTCGCTACATATAAGGAAATTGACATTGCGCAGCATGCGCAAGCGCACATCTGATTTTTACAATATGAGATATGCTTGCTTTGCTAGAAGCATCTGTGATTAAAATTATTTATTTGCCGCTTCAGAGAAATTCCTTTACAAATAAGAAAGTTGGGTGTGCGCATGGGCAGATTAGATTTGAAGGATCCACATTAAAATTTTTAGAAAAATCGCTTTAATAGTTTAAAGGAAGTTGGGTATGTGCATGCATTTTTTGACCGTTTCCTTTATTTTTTATTTTTTATAGTTTTCCGGAAAGCTAGAAGGTTTCCAAAACAAACTCTTTAATTGAAGATTATTGTTGCGCCGTAATCTAGGTACAAATTCCCCTATTTAAATGTTTACTATGTCACACGGCTACCAAGATGTGCCAACCCGCATGCCTGGCGCAATTTTGTTCATATTTCTTGTATTTGTGGAGGGATATGGATGTTATTTTATGATCTGGAACATATTATGACGATTTCAACCTCGTACTGTAATAATTCCTTCTAAAGTTAAAGCGCGTACAAACATCGTGTAAGAACGAGCGAAAATAAGCTCCGCTTCCGCTTTAACGTTCGCCTAAAATAAAACTTAATACAGCGACTACAACAAGGAATATTGACAAAAGAAACAAATTTCTATTTTCTTTGTGCATTTTGAAAATATGAGCCAAACGCATTTGACGCACAGAAAGGGTTCAATCCAACCGAAAAAGGTAATGCTTGGAACCCTACCAAGCCCCTCATAACGGCTTTAATGTTACGATGCACGAAAATATAAAAGAAAGAATCCACTAAGTCCGAGTCCGGTTCCGGGTCCGGGTCCGGGTCCGGGTTTTACCCACCAAGTCCGGGTCCGGGTCCGGGTCCGGGTTTTACCCACCAAGTCCGGGTCCGGGTCCGGGTCCGGGTTTTACCCACACCCGAGGTAGTACCGAAATGAACTATTTTGGGTTTTGAAATTCTTTCATGTAGATTTGTTTGTTCAAATTATAAAATGTTAAGATTGCGTTATTTGGAATTAAAGAACATTTGGTCGAGCGCATTTAAGCCTTATCTGCTCGAATGCGATAAGGACGTTGTTATCGTGATTTTTGGGACGCGTTTAGCGCTAATAATAAAGGCTACAGGTAGGCGTTTTCTTTTGCGCTTAATTTTGCCGTGAAATAGGAACACTTCAAGCGCTCCTTATTGGTATTACATTGGATTTAGCGGAAGCATGAGTATGGGGGTTTTGTGGAGGTGGTATGCATTAAATAAAAGAAAATGACTTCAATGACTAAGAAAGGCCTAAGGCGGCTGTTTCGCCGTACTGCTATTGAAATCACGACGGGTTAAAGAGTGTGCACGTCTCCTTGTCCGGTAATTTTATGAAATAACTGGATTTTCCGTTTGTTTGAAGACGCAGTTTTCGTCATTATTCAGAATAATCTGTGCAAATGCAATTAAAGTTAAAGTCTTATGAAACGTTAATGTTGGTCTTTCCGTTAACGAAAGAAGTTACGTCAGTTTGTAGTGGATAACGAGCCCTTTTAGAAGCCTCTCTTGCTTAATAAAAGTTTTGAACAGCCATCGCATGGAAAATTAATATTAATCAAGCCAGTTTGTGTTGCCATTGTTGAGTAGAAATGTGGTGAGGTTTTCTTGAAGTTTTCAACGAGAGTTTTTTGCATCAGTCGGAATACCGCACGACCGTCGTTAGGACCAGATTAAGGACCAGACGTTTGAAAGACTAAGGAATTTTCAGATTTTCTTTTGATTTTTCTGATTTTTTTTCGATCATTTAAGCGTATTATATACGCAGGGTTTTAGTACACAATAAACGGTTTTTATAGGGAACTATGTTGCTAGGGAATGAACTATTCCACAGACCATTTTCTGTAATATTTCGCTGTTGTGTAAAAACGTCATGTAGACGTTATTTCGGTCCAAATGTAATGACGGGATATCGTGTATGTGATAGTATTTTAATTTTATTAAGTAAATTTGGGGATTATTTACGAATAAACGCAAGGTTGATTTATTTTATTTGAATTTGTATGTCAGTGTTTGTTTTTTCTTTTAGAACTGTTGTGTGGTTTTTCGTTTTAATTTTATCGTCATTGTAATTAGCTTTATCAAGCAAAAATTTATTAACGCACATGTTCTGGTGCTGTTAATGAAGAAATAAGGTGTTTCGTAGAATTGTCGGCGGAAGGGGGGGGGGGGGCGTTTGGCGCGTCCGTTGTGATTGGCGATTTATTTGAGATTTCATAAGGGTGGAGATTATCTTATGGTGGAAGTGGCGTTCTGTTAAATACTGGAGACAACGAGTAAACGGTGGCTAGCTGCTATTAGTTTAAAAAGTCCATAAATTTGTTTACGCTAAATTACGAGTAGGTCAATCCTATTTGTTTAATTTTATTGAAGACGCAGTTCTTCATATTTTTAATAAATCTGTGCAGAAACAAGTCCACCTAAGTTCTTCAGAAGATAACGTGGGTTTCGATTACTTAAAAAGTTTCATACAGTTGAAAAAGCAAGCAGTAATAGTGCACAGCGAGGTCTTTATTGTCAAGGTCCTCTTCCTATTAAAAGTTAAAAGTTGCTACCTTCCGAACAGCTATCGAAAATTTGTCATTTTATTCAAGAATCCAGTTTTTGTCATTAAGTTCAGTGCTATCAAGAACAAGTGAAGTTTCCTGAAGCCGTCAGCGAGTGTTTGTTTGAGAAAAATGATTTTAAGATTTCTTATTTTATTTGTACGGGGCAATATGTCCAAATGGGCTTTGTAAGCTTTTCTTTCTTTCAACGATTTTGTTTTAATTTTGTTTTATTGTGTTTCGGAATAAATGTTTTGCATTGTCAATCAATTAATTGTGTATAGAATCCATTTTGCGACCCGGATAGACAATAGTAGACAATGATGACTATAACCCTAGTTATTTAAAATTTGTTCAACCGTTACTTTTCGAGAACACCTTAATCCCTTAAAAAAAGGTAAAAGGCACTACTAAAGATAATTTAATTCGAAAAGCATATGCTTCTCTCAGAACTGAATATTAATGCGAATCCACGTGAAATCGTATATCTTCACGCGATTTTTGGTAGTGAATTTATTTGGGACGAGTTCTTAGAGGTGGTAAACATTCTCATGAATAAATTATGAATGCGATTTTACTTCTAGCGAAGTCTATCGGACGCGAATCTTTAACTGGTTACGAGAAGCTGTGGAGATCTAAAGGAGCTTCCAAAAGGCTTCGTCAAATGTTAACAAATGCTTTTTAATTGTTGCAATGTACTACCTATCAAAAGTGAAAAATGAGAAAGTTAACTTTTCAGATGCGAGATAGACGGTAAGCCGATGGAACAGATTCGATGGTCCAAAGTAATGACTTAAACCACAGACAGAACAAGTTTACTTCATTGCAATATCCGCAATAACTTGTAAATAAGTCAAAAATTATAGTAGGTACGCTGACTGTTTTAATAATGTCGCTCCATTTAATATTAAATTGCTTAAATCATTCCGTTTATGGCAAATTAAAAAATCACATAAAAACTTGTTGACAGTCGCACATTACGGTCCTTTAACAACCCTAATAAAGGACACCGTTATTATGTTATAAAAACAGCGTCCTTTTATTGCTTCCTAATGATCACAAGTTTCTATTAATACTAGGATATGTAATTGATGTTTGAAATAAAATTGCGCTTTCAGGAGATGTAACCGAGATATATTTTCCTAATGGGGCATTAAATGAAAGTAATTGAATGGCTTTAACGTGTGTTATCAGCTTGGTTTCATTCGGCCGGTTAAATTAAAATGCGACCTGTATAAACTTTTACCGGCGGTAATTGAATCGTATGAATGTGAAGTCGACCTTATTTATTTATGAAGTGCTCCCCGAGGTGCTCCCACCATTTTATTCTATGTACACAAGTAAATCACCCGCTATTAGTTTTACGAAGATGACACTTTGTTTTCCCTCGAATCTGAAAATTTCTCATTACGCACAGTAACAGCTCGGTCGGACTACTTTACGTCCATCAAACTTAAATCTCCCTTAATTGATGTAACTAAAAAACTAAGCCCCCAGATCTTCGGCTTTATTACAAGCACCGCTTGGAAATTGATTTTTTCAGTGGATGACATCGTAATTGCTACAGCAAGCATACTTAACTTCATTCTACTTGAATTGCGGATTAAAACTTTTAAACCTCGCCTAGTGTAATGAGCACATTTTCAATTTTGGAGTCTTCAGTCTATCCAAAACAATTTAATTCACCTATAAGTAATTGAGCTCCGGCATTACATTCCCTGTAGCACCTGACCCTGTTGACTGTTGATGGAGTCTCGACTGGGTGAAAGGAATTATTTCTAATGCTCATTTAGTACTTATTTTGAACGTCATCATAAAATGAATATTTTAATCGAAAGGGGATTCGCACTGTTATTGACAACACGAGTGAAGGGAATAAAAAATCACTATTAGCACTACATTTGAAATTTTGGTTGTTATGGTACTTTGTTTACGAAACATTAGAAATTTCTCTAAAAAGTGCTACAGAGAGGAATTCGTCCAATTTAGAACGTGAAAGTATACCTATTTAGTCAATATAATTCAATATTTCAATATACTCGTAAGAAACAGGTCACACGGAATTTTGCGATCCGTCAAGTTTCTCACCGGAATCGAATTCTTCGTGCAAAGTTGAGGTGACATATATATGCTCAAAATTTGATCGGTTCACTCCTTTGCCCTTAAATTTTGCACCGATGACATCATGAGTGAAGCGTTTTTTTGTCGATTTTGAGTTACATAGGGCGCGGGCACGTCCGTAACGTAAACTTTCAAAATTTTCCATCCGTATGTGTTGGAAACCTTTTGTCGCCACGAAAAGGCGTAGTTTCCTTAAATTCCTTATTATGAGAATTTTCCACCATTTAAAAAAAAATTAACCGTCAAACTGATGGACGAGTCCATTTCAAGATAAACAAAGGGGTGCTTCAATTCTTTTTTTAAATCAGGATTGGAACTTAGATCCGTTTTAACTGTTTTATAATCCTTTGATTTGCGTGATTCTGTTTCTAACTTTGAATGTATGTTGTTTTGTTACCAGCTTGAAAAAAAATAAACCATATTATTATTATTATTATTTATTATCACGAAATTTTGATGTAGTTTTTCTTCGGTCCATTGGTTGGTTCCAGATCTCTGCCTGAGATCAAAGTAAATTTATTAGATTTCTTTAGGCGATCGATTTCGATATGCTATCATCGTCAGGCCGTAGCTAAAATTATTAAAATAACCAATATGTATAAAAAAGTTACAATAAATAGGTACAGTCAGGTAGGTAACAGATAAAAAGATAAATTGGCACATTACAAAATTGAGAAAGGATTAGGGTGAAAAGCGAATAATGAACTGTCATAATCTTTATTACTTTATCATTCAACTCAAGATGGAACACTTCATAGACAAATGTATTTATAGGTTTTTTCGGGTTCGAGGTTTCTGATGTCTTCAGTACTTTTTTTCACGATTTTTACTATGCATTTTAATGGAGTTTAGTCGTGTCTATGAACAATAGCATCCATTTTTTAGTGACAGTGAATGGCGAATGTCAATGAAATTATTCAATTATGGGTTATTAAGGATCACTATTGAAAGTGTCTTTTTTTCACCCCGGTATACACTTTTGCTTATTGCCTGGGTCATCATCTTGTAAAAGGTGGGGAGACACATGATTGGCCTATAGTTTTTTTGATCTTATGTGTTTTTTCCTTTAGATATAATATTTTTTTCCTGTTGTTAGCCATTCTGGGGTATTTTCTGGGTTCCTAATGAGTAGATTGAACGTTTTACATACAAGGTGGCCATTTGAAAACGAAACAGTCTATTTTGGGGACCTCAAAACATCTACGAAAAAATCCTTGACCCGTCAATTTTTATTCAAGGGGGAACCATTTTTTTCTAGTTTCGCCCCCTTGAGGGCAAAGCCCTAGCGGGGGTGACAAGCGCCCCCAAAGTTTTTAATTGAATGGGGGGTCGAGTGATACCTTATTTTGAAGGTATTTTTATGTGGATTATAACCCTTAAGTTTTAAATCGCTACTAAGTTGCCTAGCCGATACAGGGGCTAATAACAGTTACAAAAACGTGTCAACATTTTCTTATAAAAAATAATGTTTGTAAATGAATTCATTAAATAAAAAAGATAAATACAACAATAAATACAAAAAATGTTGTTTTCCTACATTCTGAACCATACTTTTTGTTGTTTTTTTTTCTTTTTAATACTCGTAGGTACATATCCCAATTCTGCAACGGAAATCTTGGATATGGTTAAGAGCATTACTATAGCAGCATTTTGAAGTTTAATCGTGATTGTCAATTACTGTTGTCAGATCGTACAAATAGCGCTTTAAAGTTATTTACACCAATATCGACAGGTCCATCGTACATTTTGGAATTGGTTCAAAAATTTAGGGAGACTGGGTCTGTGGCTAATAGAAAACGTGAAATGGATAACTCAGTAGTACCTAAATGAAGCTTCAGAAGTGGCTATTGCAGGTCATATTGTGCAAAATCCCACACTGAGCACAGGGAAATTGTCAACAGTATCTGGTATTACTAGAAGCAGCATTCAGAACATATTAAAAAAACACAAGTTTCATCCGTACAAAAAACCGTCGCTATTGGGCTGATTCAAATCCCGGAATATTTCGTGAGGTGCATACACAACATCCCGAAAAATTGAATGTTTGGGCTGGCACTTTTGGTAACCATATCGTAGGCCCCTTCTTTTTATCTGGTAATGTAACAGGAGAGATGTGCCTAGAATTTTGGAAAATACGATTCATCCAGCACTAGTGAAGATATTAGAAAATAACAACGAGTACTTGGAAAATCGTCTAGTATTTCAGCAAGATGGTGCGCCACCCCACTATGCTGCAAGGGTTCGTCAATATTTGGACCAAACGTTTCCAGGACAATGGATTGGAAGAAGAGGAGCTATTGAATGGTCTCCTCGTTCTCCTGACTTAAGTCCGTTAGACTTTTTTATGAGGCCATTTAAAAACTACAATTTATGCTAGTTGCCACAAAGAATTAGTTGATGAATGTCGTCAAATCACCTTAGAAGTTTTTCAAAATGTACGGGAAAGGTTCGAACAAAACCTGTATTATTGTATGGAAGTCAAAGGCCAACATTTTCAACATTTATTTGATTGATTTTAGCTTTAAGAACATAAAGTAAAATTGATTTAAAACTTAAAGATTATAATCCACATAAAAATACCTTCAAAATAAGGTATCACTCGACCCCCCATTTGATTTAAAATTTTGGGGGCGCTTGTCACTCCCGCTATGGCTTTGCCCTCAGGGAGGCGAACCTAGGAAAAAAATGATTCCGCCTTTAAATAAAAAATTGACAGGTCCGCGGATTTTTTCGTAAATGTTCTGAGGTCCCCAAAATAGGCTCTGTTTCGTTTTCAAATGGTCACCCTGTATGCGCTCATGTAGTAATATAAAATTCTTTGAAACAGAAAGTTTGTACCATATGCGGTTCAGGTGTCTTCCAATTGTGAGTTCTCCTTCTGTTTTTATTTCTTGTTCAGTTAGATCTATCCATCCTTCTTCCTTAATGCCATTTTCAATTTTCTCTTGCCTGACCCAGCTTGCTTAAGTGTTGTGTCTCCTCTCTTTCGTATATTCCTCGCCAGTATGTTTTTAATTGTTCTATTTCCGGTGGTCGTTCCATTATTACGTTGTTCTCTTTGTTTAGCATTCTATAGAACTTCTGAGTGTCTTCATTACACATGTATTGTTTGTATTGGTCCTTTCTTCTAGTATATCTTCTAAGCCGTTGCGCTTTAGCTTGTACTTTCATTTTCAAATTTGCGTCTAGACTGTCAATTGGTATATGATTGCCATATTTCTTAAAAATGTCTTTGGCATGATTTAAAACTTTTTTGGTTGGTACGCCTTTCTTAAATTCTTCTATCGTGTGTTGTATTCTTATTTTCCAACATAGGTTCCTTATAGATTTCCCTTGCGCTTGTTGTTGTTCCCTTTTCTCCTGCTACATTGACTGCTCCTGCATAAGTTAATTGAGTTTATTATCAATGTTTTCTTGATTCTTCGTTATTTCAAATAGGGCTTCACTGACTTTTTTAATCTTATTAACGGTTTTAGCATTAAGGCTGACTTTATTAATAATTTGCAAAGTTTGTATACCTTGATATTTCTTCAAGTTTTTGTAATATTTCATTTTTAATTTGTTTCACATCTTCAGATATTGGTGTTTCTGTTTCTCTTTTAACTAATTTCATTCTGTCTCGTGCCTCGTCAGATGCTTCTCCACTAATAACGTGTCTTTGTCTCTCAGTAAACGGACTATGAATAATTTTTGAATCATCATGCTCTTCTATGTTTTCCATTCCTTGTAATGTTCTTTTAACTTCTTCTTCAATTGTCATAATTTGTTCTAATGTTAACGTCTTCTTATTAAAGATGTATCTTCTCTGGTTTGCTAGTGTCCTTCCATTTAGAGTCGAAAATAAATTTGAGTTTTTCATTTAGTCCAAGTTAAATAGCTCTAAAATAATTTATTTAAAAAAAAAATTAGTTACCGGGCGAACCCGGATTTTTCAGTCAGGTGAAATGATTAGAAATTGGGAAAAAATAATTAAAACAGCTGAATTTTTCCGCGGGTGAAATCCCGGGGGTTGAATGGGGTGGTGTGTTTTGCAAATTGTGGCTAAACTATTCATTTTAAAAAAAATTTCAATGTAAAAGTTATAGAGATTAAAAAAATGAGCAACTTTTGTATCTGCACTATTTTCACATAACCTCCAATTTTCCTAGAAAAACACGGAAAAACTGTTGTTTTCGTTTTTTATTCTTATTTTTGCGAAAAAAAGTGCTAGGGGTTTGAAATTTGGAGGAAACCTAACTTGTTTTATGATAAAAAAGGAGATAATTTTTTGGGATCGTAAAGGTAAACCGTTTCCAAGATCTCACGATTTCTGAAAAAAAAACTCTTTTTCAAGGGGCTGAAAAATCTATTTTTTTTCAACATACAGAGGTGCGCGGGGTAGAAAAATTTTCGTAAGGACTTACATTTTAATAATCAAAAATAAAAAACATATTTCCAATAGAAACATTTTAAGAAAAGCGGCAAAAACTGGGGGTACAGGTTTAAGATATACCATTTTTGACATAGTAGGTAAATAGCTTTTTTTGCAACTGAATTAACGTATTGGATCCGCGCTAATAAAAAGTTTTTGAAATCTGTCTTCTCTCTCCTCTTTAGTGTTGCTAAAACATTTTCTTTTGTTTCCTAGTGCCCAACTGCCTTATTAAATCATCTTTATTATTTCTTTTTATCGCAATAAAAGCAATTCGAAGTAAAATTGAATTCTTTTGCTTGCTGCACAATACGTTCACTAACTCTGCTTCCTATCTGTTTTACAGCTGTTGATCGTTAATTTACAGAAATAATGAATAATAAAATCCTCGCGAAGTTTATTCCAGGTTTTACATCTCAAATCATTTGCTTTGGCCGGTAAAACTAACGATCTTATTGCAGATTTTGCAAGTTTATCAACAGGCCCAACGCAATTGCATCAGCAGGAAGAAGGCTCAGTGAACAAAAACAAATTGTTCAGGAATCAGAAAGCAAGATAATTCGATTTTTATTGCGGTAAAAATGCAGAAAAAAGAAATAATAAAGATGTTTTAACTAAAACAGTTGAGCATAAGATAGCAAAAGTGAATATTTAAGCAAGCATTAAAGAGAAGCAAAAAGACAGATTTCGAAAAAATCTTATTAACATCCAACACGTTGATTTATCATGTCAAAAACCGTGTACCTATATCTTAAAACTATTTTTCCAGTTTTTGTCGAATTTTTGCTATAGGGATAATATTTTTTTATTTTTGTTTATTAAAATAGAAGTGTTCCCGAAAATGTTGTTACCCCGCGCACGCACAAAAAAAAATTCATTTTTCATCCCCTTGAAAAAGGTTTTTTTCAGAAATTGTGAAACTCGGAAACGCTTCAACTTTACGGGCCCAAACAAATTGGCTCCTTTTTTTATCATAAAACAAGCTATCTTTACTCCAAATTTCAAACCCCTGCGACTTTTTTTTCGTAAAAATAAGAATAAAAATTTTAAAAAAAGGTTTTTCCGGTTTTTCTAGGAAAATTGGAGGCTATGTGTAAATAGTGCAGATCCTGGTGCAGATACAAAAGATGTTCATTTATTCTCTATATCTTTTATATTGAACATTTTCGCCTAAAATGAATAGTTTTGCCACAAATTGCAAAATATCAGTTTCCCCCCCTTTCAACCCCCGTGATTTCACCCGCGGAAAAATTCAGCTGATTTAATTATTTTTTTGTTTGGGACTGTCAGGATTTGATAACTATCAGGCATTAAAGATTGAGATGCGTTTGGAGGGTTTCGCATATGTTATACTACACTTCATACTAATAAAAGTGTGTTTTAATGTCATCTAATTCCAAAAATTGTGTATCAATCTCACTCAATCCCTTTCAACTTGCAGAATTGGTTAAATATGGCATATCAAGATCGAATTAGAGAAAAGAAGGTTTTACATTTATTCAGAAGATTTGAAAATGAAGTTATGAAGTCGTTACGCCTTTATACCTCTAAAATCGATCGCACATAAAAAATGTGTTATGATGAAAAAATTTTCCTCTTGTATAAATTTTATATCGAACATAATCTTTAACCTCCTGCCTTCAACATTTTTCAGGGAGTAGGAAATCGTATTATAAATTAAATCCCCCTACTAACAGTGAACCACGCCCTATCAACTTTTTTGTTTTATAAACATTGCTAAAGCCCCTGACAACCTAAAAGAGGAATTCGAGGTGCAAATAAAAGCGCTTTCGCAAGGGAAACTCTTTAATTAATCAAGCACCGGTTAAGGTTGCCAGTGACATTAATAAAGAATTATAATAAAATCGGTGCACGTTGTGCGAATTTGGAAAGCTTCAATGTGCGAGTACTTTCGAACACAACTTCTACGAGTTTCTACATCTATCACGCGTACGTCAACTTTCTGTCATCAAATCTTTCTTTTTAAAGCTCTCCATGATAGATGCCCTACAAATGTGTGTAGCCACAAAGCTACAATGAAAGTTAAGCGAGTAATATTGTGTCGTTCTGTCACACCATTTTCCACTTAATTAGATGCCATAATTAGTAATATTTTCCATTTAATTAGATAGAATAATTAATTTGACTTTGTGGATAATTATTATTTTTGAAACAAAAGGTCATTTGTGTATCACTATTTGCTGAAATTTCAATTCTACTTTTTAGTCTATAAGGCTTGAAATTGAGGAGAATCAGAAGACAAAACGAGGTGCAGACCAAAAATCACTGAATGCTGTACTTCAAAGTTCCAGTAAAAGTATTAGAGGGAATTAAAGGGGAAATAGAAAAACTTATAACACAGAGTAAGATAGTCTGTGCTCATACCAAACTAATTTACAGCAGGAATTACCGTATCTTAAGAAAGTTTCCTAGGTTTCTTGGTTCATCTTTATTATGATCCAACCATCTTATTCGTCGTGTCACTTAAATTTAATTACGTGGTTTTACTTATTATAATAAACTAACAATCAATTTATAACAGTCTTAAAGTGGATTAATTTATAACAATAATTATTTATCACTTACAATTTATAACATAACACAAGTGGATCGAAGTTGGAACTGCACTCGGACCACAATTATATTTGCTTATATAGCTTTCTAGAATGTTCTGAAGTGTTCAAGAATACTTCAGAATGTTCTAGAACAAACACGTTATATTTCCATGAAATATTGTGTCACATTCCCCTTTGTTCTTTATCGCCGATGCCTAATCTTTCATGGCGCCTCGATGTCTATCAATATTTCTGGAATATTCGCTACACTACTATATCTGCAACGTCATAGGTACAGCTCTTTTAATTTTTTGTTAGTGGTAAGGAATAACTTGTTCCTGTTTTGCTATTGCCCAAGCGTAAGGCCTCGCCGGTCTAATAGTTTTGCACACTCGAATTGTGTGTCGATGACAGTGGGTCGCCTTGTCTCTGACGGTTTTTAATCAAAAACTTTCTTGAGTATTCTCCGTTCACTTTTACCATATTTATCGTATCTTGAAAGGCAATGCTTACCTATCACATTAATTAACTTCTAAGGTATTCCAAGGCCCTTCAATTCGATGTCTAGTGGGCTTGCTTAAAATCAATACACAGAAGGCGTGTTTGGAATTTGTAACTGGTAACTTGTCTGCATTTCTTTTGCTACAAATATTTGGTCTACTACTGATCTTCCTTCTCGAAAGCCATATTGGTATTCACTTTAGTATCTTTTCTGAGTAGGTTTGCTGTTTATGCAAGTGGCATTAATCAAATTGAAATATCGACCAACTTCATCGGAGTAGCTTCGAAGAGATTGAAATGAGGCCGATAATTAAGAATCTTCACCGTAACTTTTCGTTAATTTACCAATAGCATTAATTCATTCGTTTAATTCTATTTTTATAATTCCGCCCCTAAACGGTTATTTTCCCTTTAAAATTTTAAAATTCATCTTATAAATTTTAATTATAACTTTACGCGAAGCGGCAAATTTTTAATTAAACATCCAAAAATGGATCGAAATAAATTAACACCTTCCCCTTATTTGTTGAAAATTGAAAACTTGATGGAAACTAGTAGTGCTGTGGCGTTATAAATTTTTGATTAACAAGCCGAACCTTGAGAGGTAATTAATATAAAAAGCCTTCAAGACGTGCAACGCTTGATTGAGTTTTTTTATATACGAAGGACGTGGATTGTTTTGACATACAAAATAGCATTATTACGTGCGGCAAAGTCGCTGCAATATAGAAACGAAAAACGAGAACATCAGAAGCGTATATACTGAAAAATCCTAGAGATGTTTGTGCGCCTTTTCAGTTTTACGTCATCCAGACTGATGGGATTGATCTGAGGGAAAGAGGTTTGCTGTTTGCTATACGTCGGCGTCGTTAAAGTTGATGGCTGGGCTTTATTTATAGATAGAAGTAGTTTCATTTGCATGTAAGCAGTTTATAGCTAACATACAAAGTATGTGAAACGTTTATTTAATTTTCCAGAACATTGAAGTAAGAATCCTATTATTTAATAAGAACTTTGTAAACTACCAACTGTTGTGGAATAGTTATTTATTTATATCAACGACTTATTTATATCAACATAACTGAAATATCTATAAGGGTGTGATCCGGCGACATGAGGATGTCGTAAACGATAAAAGCTTTGGTTACAAATAAATAAAAAAATTAACGGTAGGAACTACAATGAAAGTTTTGAAAATTTTATTAGTTCGTTCACTACAACGAAAATGCTAAATTTTGAAATTTTCTCGATTTCCCTAGATAACTGTTATTTGAAGGAGGTAATTAGATGATTATTTACCTTTTTGATTTCAGGTAGGTTTAAAATAATCAAAAAAGACAAACATTGGTGGAGGAATTTTGCAAATCATGAAATGCGGCTTCAAACTTCAAAGTTTAAGTTCCGAACTTGAAGTTAGTAAGTTTTAATCGCCCTTGAATAAAGGTTTTTGCTTTATACCTTCAAATATTTAGCTTAAAATTTGTTTATTGATATTGTGATTGTGACTAAACTCCCAGCGTTTAAGCGTACAGTTTCAAATTTAAATTGAAACCTTTGCTTAACAGTTTGAAGGTTTCAAGCTAGCTTCAAAAGTTTAGAGTTTCCGAGTTTTATGATTGGGCTAACTTTTAATAATCGAGAGTAATGTGTTTAGGTTTCCCCGTACTCAAAAACTCACGTTAAATACCAAGTGGGGTACAAATGCACACCATTTTTTTTTATAAAGTTGTTCTTTTACTTGATTTTACGATTTTATCAGAAACTAAATATATTCTTTATTAAACTAAACAATATATTTTAAATAAGTATATGTTATTTATTAACAACATAAACTTAAGTATATAATAAAGAAATATACTATATTCCCTGTGTCCAAGATAAGGATGTCTGAATGTCTATCATGGGGATCTCTGAAACCATGGAAGATACAAAGAGAGCCACATTTTGAAAAGGTTGCGCAATTAAAGAGTAATTCTCATGCTGTAAATAAGAGCATAAAATTAAGATATGCCAAAAAACCGAAATTGCCCCATTCCTTTTTGATTTTTTTCTGATGTTATTTCAATAAATACAAAAAAAATAAATATGGAACAGAGTCTCATTGCCACTATTTGAGCTTTACAAGACAACACTTTATTTGGAATAATCATCGTCAACTTTCTTTTTTATCCGTAAAAAAAGTACATACTGTGTTCAGTAGCATTTTTTATTACGTATACAACGATGTATGGCACAAAAAAAAGTTGAAAACTTTTGCACCTGCGCACCGCACCCCAGTCGTGCAAGAATGCCTGTCGAACAAGTTTTCCATTTTCCAGCGTGCTCCACAAGTAATAAGCAAACTTGTTTCCAGTTTTTCTAGTACAATAGGAGCAAATGTGTTATTGCTTCTGTAATAAAATTGGGCTTTTCTATTTGTCTTTATGTGTCCTTTATGGTCGAAAATTGGCAACTACATGTAGCTAGACATGTAGTCAAACCTGATAACACTTTTTGTATATTACATTTTTTTCTATTTGCTCTGGTAAGTAATGGAACCTTCACTCACACACTACTATCCTTAGTAGTATAAGTAGTATATAAAATTTGTATTCAATTAATGATTTCGATTTACATGCGCATCGTAATTACAAGAATTACATTTTAAAACTTGTAATCGCACGTATCCATATTTTTTATCGTTAACGAATTCGTTGGTTCTTTGTTATTAGTTATTAACGCTCCTCGAGATCGTTTATAATTTTGTATTGATGTCGGTCTGTCCGTCTGTCGCCCGTAGGCACGATAACTTTGTGTAGAAACGTCCGATTGCTTTGAAAATTGATACACATATTCTTAAGGATATAAGAAAGCTCGCCATTGTTTTTCAGTTCAGTAAACTACAACCCAAAAACTGCCCACACCTAAAAAAAGGGTTTCTTTTATAATTCTTGTTACAGATTGTCCGGCTTTCGATGTTAGTAAATATTCCTAACTACGCAGATAAATAAAAAATTTGCGCATGCGCAGCCCAACTTTTGTACTTGCGCAATCCAATTTTTTATTCGTTAAGATGAGTAAATGCAATTTTGTATGTAAGTACCTTGAATAAAAATAAAACTAATGTCGAATCAAGAAAATAATGCTGACCTGGTGGGACAAAATCAACCCCTTAAGATGTGTTGTGAAAATTATGGATGCCATCTCGAAGATCGTTCGGTATTCAGTTGTATCAGATATTTCAATAAAGCCAGATATTCATTCCATAAGCAAAAATATTAAGTAACCAGGGCAGTTGGAAACCTCTATACTTTGAATGTGTGCTAGACGATCTGCATAACTTTCCCACGTATGAATTATTTGTTTCAAATTTTGCATACTCATGCCCCTAGTGGTTTCAAGTACAACTTTTGAAAATGGGGTATGGCATAGCTCTCATCGAAAGGAATTGGTTTCTACAAACTATAACTCTCCTCCGCGGCTCGTTTTCGAGACCAATGGTCGACGGGACGGGGACGGGAGGGTTCAAAATTGGTTTTATCTTTTATGACACTCGATCTAATTAAAAGTATCGACGAAGGAACCCTTTTTTCTACCAACTACCGAACTACCTTGCGCCTTATCAAAATGCAGAGTTGGAGGGAGGAGGAGCTGGTCCTTCATGTTACTCTGATAAAAGGTCTCAAAGAAAGAAATTCATTTTCTCCCCCCACAGTCCTTCTCGGACCATTAATGTGATCGGTTATAATTCCTGTTACCTCAAGGGCGAAGTATCGGAGGAAGATATTCACAAAAGTCGATTGGGACGTCTGGAGGAAATATATCTACAAGCGATTCTTATACTTAAAGCAAAATGCAATATTGCGCTAAATTTCTGTAAGGGTTTATTCTTCTTACATTATATAGCGTAGATTTTGAATCGTTAGTGTCCGTTTCAGCACGATTAAATTGTAGGACCAAAACGGTGGGCATCGAAATGACCACCGGGACCAAATCGGCCAGGACCGACACAGCTTCATGTCCATTTGGTTCATTGGGTTTTTAAATAAAAAAAGTCATTGGTAGGTATTCCGTGTTCAACTCATCTTATCAATTAACCGCACACAGGGGCATATTAGCCACTAGACCAACCTAGGCTATGGCCTAGGGGCGGAGGCAAAGTACAAATGTATTAATAAAATAAGAAATAAAATGTTTGAATTTTAAAAATTACAAGATTATTAAAATTACTGAATTTGAAGAAATACAATTAACAGCCATCAAACTTGTATCTAGTTATCCAGACGATTTGGACATGAAGCTTTACGGTGAAAGTTAGCACTTCAAAGCTTATGTACCTCAAACTAAAATCCCTCCAAGAAACTTGAGATGAGTACTTTTATTAGAGGTGAAAAGAGCTTAGTACAAGTTTTTACTCACAATCGGTTAGTATTATCTGAATTCCTAACCTTCATAGCGGTTGCGAAGCGACTCATTACTCACCTTAGCCGGGAAAGTAACTTTCCCGGCTAGCTGTCACTTTCCCGGCTAGCATCTGTCACTTTCCTTACCTGCAAATGCTATTCATATTATCCTTATATGAAACTTATACTAATAGTGACACCGCCAATGTAACCATTAATGTTTACAACAATAGCAAATTACGAAGATGAACGAAACTATTTGCTATTGTTGTAAACATTAATGGTTACATTGGCGGTGTCACTATTATTGACAGTTAAAGTAACACCTTGTTGAATTATATACTTTACCTTAAATGATCGATTGTGAGTAAAATAGTATACAAACCTCGCTGGTCAGTGGTTCATAACCAACGCCTCGCGCTTATACCTTAAGCCCTCGGGGTAGGTAATGAACCACCTCCCAGCTCGGTATGTAATCTACTATTCCTTACTTGGGTATTGCCGTTAGAATGTTTTTGTACACTTTTGCTAAGCAGTCAGCAGAAAGTTCTTTCTCAGCATTAAAACGAATTTTGTAATGATTAAAAGATTTTTTCTACTCATATTAAATAATAGGTAGAATACTGATGGGTTTTTAATTGAGAAAGTTATCTATTATTCAATATGTTTTCATTATTCAACTGTTGTCAGCCAATCGTATTCCGAGTTTGTCATTACTCTTCAACTCACATTGTAGGGTTGCCTTGGAAACATGTGTGTAGCAAAATCAAGATCTCGGATCGCGATAAATTCAGTTGTCAAACATTAATGTCAATCAAACAAATTACGAGAAATCAGTTTTGTGAAAATTCCGTGAAAATGGACAGTAGTGAAATCATGATGAACAGTGACGACGATATAATTCTAACTCCTCCGGATTTTACGTACATTGCTCATTTTGTCAATTGTTTGATGACATAATAAAACCATTACTTATGCATAATGTTATTATTACTGTAATTATTGAATACAAGTAGAAAAAGTATAGTATTTAACTCGTGAGAAAGGCATTATTCACTCAGAAAAATTACGCCACTCGTCTTCGACTCGTGGCGCAAATCTTATCTTCGTGAATAATTGCCAACTTTCTCACTCGTTGAATAATATACTATTGTTTGCATAGTTAAAACTTTGAATGCAGTATTTTTTTGCAAAAAAATGTTATTTAAAACCAATTAGATAAATAAACATATATATTTTTAGGTGGTGTAAAAGAATAATATTGTTTGTACTTTGTCTGAAAACGACCTAATAAAATTAATTAAAAATTAGCTCTTTATTCTTAAATTATTTATTTTATTATACAGGGCGGCAAATTCTTATTGACCTAGGGGAGCAAAAATCGCTAATCCGTCCCTGACCGCACATCCCTATAATTATAATGTATTATACCTTGGTATAATTATTCGTCATTGATAAAACCACCTTTTATTAAATAGATTATTCGTTGAATAATCCCAACCCATTATACGATTGTAAAGTCTGTTGTCAATAGCAACCAATACTCAAATGTAATGTAATGTAGTTTATTAAAATTTTACTTTGTTGCAATCTGTCAAATTTCATTTTTGTGAAACAATTAGCAAAAGCCAAGTGAAAAGTTGCAAATTAGGTTTGAGCCCAGATCATATCGTATTACAGGGCATTCTAATGATCTACAAATGCAGTTGCAAAAATTTCAAGGGGAAATTCTTCCACAGAGCGTGCTTCACGTAATCCCAAATGCGTCTTGACAAAATGTCATAATCAAGGGCTACCCATTGTAAGTAAATAATGCAATAAACAAGGGTTGACAAATCCGCGTTGAGATTACACACGGATCCTTTTCCGGTAAAATTTACTTATTTTTACAACCGCTTCTTTACGGCCGGGAATCGTGATCGAAATTGAAAGCATTCAGAGTATAGTTTAACATTAATATTACGGCGCTATAATAAAATTAAATTATCCACATTTGCAGCTTACATACGCTTTTGGTTTTAGCTTCCCTGTAATGCGCAGCAAATGCAACCATATAAGAGTTAAGAGTATAAAAAGAATCCCTATAAGCGAAATCCTAGCTATGTGGTTGTTAGCCGCTGCAATTTGAAAGTGTCCTTACCGGTCTAGTATGACTAAAGAAAATCTTAACTTTTAAGTTAACAAAAATTGATCAGAAAACCCGTGACCTTATTATTCTATAAAGGGCTACTTCCTACATCTGCCTTAGAGAAAGTGAAATTCAATGCGAAATTTGATACTAAATTTGTGGAAATCAAGAATTCTCTCTCTCTTACATTTTCATTAATTTGTAGTGTGCTCTGTGAATGTTCATTGTTATCAGGGTGATGTTAAATTAAATTAAAAATATCGTTTTACTGTCATAAAATTGTGTCCTGTTTTTACTATCTCCGATACACTTTAAATCTACCACTGAATATAAATATCAACAGGTTATGGGCCCTGACCTGCAAGAGTGGCAATAGCCATGACTTTCGTTATTTTATGAATTGCTACTAATAACAGAAATGTTGAATTTTTAAATTTGCGGGTATACCAAAAGCTTAATAAAGCATGTAAAAACAGTTTTGTATGCACCTTTTAATTCTGAACAACTCTAAACTATACAGTTTTTTCTGTAAAATGTACAGGAGGGCAGGATATTGCATAAAACTAATTTCCCATTTTCAATCCCTATGTTCCTACTTACCGTGCACCACCCGGTATATGAGCCATTTATAGCAAATAAATCAAGATACGGACCTTGCTTAACTGTTAGCCCACCTACACGTATTAACATTTCGCAGTGTTTTATAAGACCTTGTAAAATTAAATTATCAGTACTTACTAAATCCACAGCAAGTAATATAAAATAAACCCCCTACAGCCAACTTATTTAATGATAAATTTACTAAGACAATAGTAAAAGTAAACCTGTTTCTTGAATAAACGCACGCACTCGGAACTGCCTTAATAATAAATATGCTGCATCGACGCCACCTTCTCTTTTTATCTCGAGTAAGAATGCCTGCAGCGCATTCACTTACCAACTCTCTGTTTGTGCAGTTTGAATTGTTTAGGATTCGCGGTAAATCATTTCCAGATTACTTCACAACCTGAAAGGGCACATTTCCGGAGGATTCAAAATCGGAACAAGAAATTCGCGTACAAGTCAAATTTTTCTTGCAATCCAAACGGTGTTCTTTCATCCCACAATTTATGATTTTTAAATATTCCTCATTAGGGAATGCAATACCAGGATTGCGGGATCCCGAAATACCGGGATCCCGCAGCATTCTTGCGAGATTAATCCCGCACATAAATGGAGCGGGATCCCGCGGGATTTGCGGGACTGAGGAATTGGTCGACCAAGGGGACGACTCTGTTTACTTTGTTAATGAAACTGATAACGGCGAATTATTTCTTAAATAATTGTTAAACTTTTTTCGTTAAAAATGTACTATGATTTTTGAGGCACTTTAGAAGACTTTTTGTGCTTTACAGGTAAGGTTTTTTTGAGTTCTAAGTACAGGCCGAAGGTACTTTTTTGTTAAATATTGTGATAAATGGCGATTTATTTTAATACAGAAGTTAACCGCACAGAATTTCTTATTTGCCAGTTTGCGAGATCCCGCAAATTCCGGGATCCCGCGGGATTAACATCTAACAATCCCTCAAATACCGGGATTCAGATTTTGCTGCGGGATTGCATTCCCTACTAGAAACCAATTTCGAAAGAAAATTCAAAGAGCTGTAACTTTTGAACTAGTAGCCCAATCTTGGAACTGTTTGAAATTATGGATTCTACAGGCCACATTCTATAAGAAAAATTTTTTTCCGGGTCGATCTGAGACAATTTTTTTGAGGGCCTCAAAAAAAGGCAGTGTACAACCTTCCTTTTTTACCAAAAATCGACTGCACCAAAATTTCTCGGGAAAACACTTTTTCTTATTAATTTTGGTGCGTAGAATCCTAAACAATTCGTACTTTTTCGATCAGACTTCTCAATCAAAAGTTATAGACTAGAAACCAATTTCGAAAGAAAATTCAAAGGGCTGTAACTTTTGCACTAGTAGCCCAATCTTGGAATTGTTTAAAATTATGGATTCTACAGACCACATTCTATAAGAAAAATTTTTTTCCGGGTCGATCTGAGACAATTTTTTTTGAGGGCCTCAAAAAAGGAAGTGTATAACCTTCCTTTTTTACAAAAAATCGACTGCACCAAAATTTCTGCGGAAAAAACTTTTTCTAATTAATTTTGGTGCGTAGAATCCAAAACAATTCGTACTTTTTCGATCTGACTTCTCAATCAAAAGTTATAGACTAGAAACCAATTTCGAAAGAAAATTCAAAGGGCTGTAACTTTTGAACTAGTAGCCCAATCTTGGAATTGTTTAAAATTATGGATTCTACAGGCCACATTCTATAAGAAAAATTTTTTTCCGGGTCGATCTGACTGTAACTTTTGATTAACATCTAACAATCCCGCAAATACCGGGATTGAGATTATGCTGCGGTATAGCATTCCCTATTCCTCATCTTTTTAAGGGCTGTTAGACTGCTTTGTGGTTTATAGTTGGTTTATATTTGGTACATTGAACTTGACAGTTTCCCAGATACCAAAGATTGAATATCCCTGCATAATACATACACTTAATAAAATAGCATGACAAAAGTACATATTGTGTAATTTGTTATTTGAATATCCAAATATTTTGTAAAATATCGTGTTTCAAAGCCTTCATAATTTTAGGTAGGTATACAGAAGTTAAAAAATCTGCTCGAAGCTATTTTACTTTCCCCTTGAATAATTCTAATTTGAAGGGAATATTATATTTCTCTCAAAAATTGTTTTTCCTTCCTACGAAAAATTCGCAATTACGAGAACGCGTTTAGAAAGAAGTAAAACTCGTTGATTATAAAACACCAATCGCACATTTTTTTAATTTTTAATTATAGCCAACCGTTAATGAAAAGTTGCGCTTAAACCTAAATTCCAAAATTCGTAAGTGGATTAATCACAAAGTTTCGCTTTCCATTTCCGTTACAATGCGTTATTGATTTACCAAGTGCGATGTTACGAAAACTCATAAAGTGCGTTAATTATACTTGGCGAGAGTTTATCAGCGTTGCGAGTTGTCCGCTATGAGCTTTCAGTTGTTTACTGTTGCTCTACTGTAATTGTACATAGTCAAATCGACTATTCCCTAATTACTTTTCGTTTCTAAGTGGCCAATAAAATTTTACGTGATCAGGAGACATTACAGGTTAGCGTAACGAAACAGAAATTAGTAATAATACTGGCTTCATAGTATTCCTCAGTGCTTAACCTGTCAATACTATCAATAAATGTATGGGGAAGGCTTTGAGATCCGATTTTCTAATCTTTGATACCATCATTCTTTGTAGTCGATATTAGGAAAAGGTGCTGCTAAACAGTTAGGGGTGTTAAAATTCGGAGTGGAAGTTAACCGCATCTATCAGACAGAACTGGGAATGACTTATGACATATCCATGAGAAGCAGACCTATAACAACTTTGATCACCCATAAAGGCATGTTTCCCTATAAGAGTTTGATGTTCGGAGTCTGCTCCGCTCCAGAATTATTTCGACGGATACTTCTGTAGTTGGTGGTTCCATTTTTGGGTTTGCTTGTGGAATTGAATCTCTTCGGTTTCTTACTGCGGTTGTTTTCATTTGGCCAACATGATATTTTATGTACAATTCCATCTAGAATAACGTTGTAATGTAAATTTCCTGTTTGTGATGTTTGCACTCCTTATTTCCATTTATACGCCTTGTTAGTGTACCACCTTACGTGAACCTTCTTACCAATGTTGAATTTCTGAGGCATACGTGTCCTTATTCCTCTATTATCCTGTTCTGATTTTACATTCGATCGATCTTTGTCCTTTGGGTCTTATATTATAGTCAATATTCATTTTTTGTAACATTTTATCGTTGTTAATGTCGTTTGTGTATACATTTAACGCGTGATTTGAATAAATATCACCCCCATCTCTAAGTAGAGATCAACATCAACTTGATGTTTTCGTGTATTTGAATTTTTGTTTAGTAATTTTGTATTATTCGCGGATTTTAAACATTCGCCAAATGGTCTTTGGGTTCACATTTTGTACAAGTTTTAGATTTAACAAAACAATCATTGGCTTTGTGGCTTTGATCACCACATCTGAAACACTTCTCAAATAAAGAAGCTACCTCAAAAGGCTTTGCATTATTGAAATGTTTCTTTTCAAACTTTTTTTTATATTCCAATACTGCATTCATTATAAGAAGGTAGTAGATGGCGCTGTGATTGAAGTAAAAATATCCAGCACTGCGAACAGAAATAAATCAAACGATAATGTCGCCCTTTCATTCCAAGTAGGTCTGACCCCCTTAGTGAGAGGGGCTCATTCAATTTCCATAATCTTTCCTCCTTTAAGTTATCGCAATGAACCCATTTCTCCACTTTTCCCTTGAGAGGTTCGATCCCCATAGGGAAGTAAAGCGATATTTCCGATGGTATTAAAGGGACGCGTTAAATATGGTGATATGCAATTTTTGAAACACCGTAAATCATACACTTAAGTAACTACGTCGGCAACTGTATTTGTGATTTAAGGGTAAAAGTGATAATCAATAGATTTACTTATAAACATAAA
This sequence comes from Photinus pyralis, assembly GCF_008802855.1. NCBI lineage: Eukaryota > Metazoa > Arthropoda > Insecta > Coleoptera > Lampyridae > Photinus > Photinus pyralis. The sequence goes on from NW_022170663.1 coordinate 10,157,852, forward strand.
GCTTCGCGGCCTGTAATTATTTTTGACCTAAATGTGATAAAAATGATAGGCTTTTAAGGAGTGGGTTACTTTACAAGCTACATAAACATTCGTTTTTAACCAATTCGGAAGTAAACAGTAGTTCTTGGTTGAGAAGGATTAATATACGTGAAATAGACTTCATTATTTAGAAATGGTGGCGTTTTCTTTATCTTTTTTGTCAAATACCAGAGTCGCATTAAATCGAATATTTGATCTTCCCTTAAATAATGCCAATCAAATTGTCACATTTAACATAATTGTTTATGTAATCGTTCTCTTCTTCGCGAAGGAACTCAAGCAATAAGCGAAATTGGGGTACTAGGAAAAATCATTTTATGTACCTTTGCTTGTCATTGACAAAACCTATAAAATAGCTTAAATAGCACACCGGACAAACAAAATCAGAAATAAATCACGTGAAAAGAAACAAAAATGATAATAATATAACTAGCAATAATAGCGTGTGACTAAATATTTTTAATTGTTATTATTACGACGATAGCTTTGGTAATTATTAACCGAGCTGGCATGCAAAGGTACTTCCTGAAACCTTTCCAGAGAATTTAATATGAATGACATTACATTAAAATATGTGCATCTGCATTAAATTAACATACAGTCGCGTGCGCCTTGAGAACGGAAGGGCACTATTAGATGTAAGGGACGATAAACTTAAATATTAATAAGTGAATAAGATCCTTACCTTTTTCATAAAGGACATTACATTAGTAGGCAGCATGGTGTATTGTCCTCGATTTAAACAAATCTAATAACCATATAACTCGAAATAATTGATGACGGTTTTATGCTTTTTCATGATTATCTCGCACAGCTTAGGCATTTTTATTGTAGACCTGAAACAAGTACCACAGTAAGTTATAATTACATTTAAATTAAATCGTTTTCGGGGTGTAACCGAATTTAATAAAATATTCTTTCCCTGCGTTTCTTCCAGGTTATTACATAATGTGACATTCTTTTTAAACTTTCTTTGTTGGCACACCAACTTTTCTTTGAATTATATATTTTCTTATGGACGTAATATCTCTAAGTACGCGTGTAATGTTAAAATAAACAAGATACCAAAAATCGTATACGATTTTCAGGAGGGAATTTTTTTGTCATTCAGGTCACATTGGGAAACCAGACTTTTAATCAGGCTCATATTCAATAGCACTGGTCCTTGAACTCGTAGAAATCGATTGGCGAAGGTTTGACATCTCTGATGTCTCTTTGCGTTTTCGAGTTAGACGAGGAACAGACTGACGGACAAAACCATCACTTATGGGGAAGTTTTTCTTTCGAAAAATTCTTCTAAAAACCAATATAATATGTACTTAGACATTTTTGCCACTCAAGAAGCACCTTGGCTGTTCCATTTTAAAGATAATTAGAAAAAATTTTTGGACAAATAAGGTTTACAAAAACCGATCGTAATTTTTTATACACAATAAATGGTTTTTTTCAAACAATCCGTAAAATTTTTACGTGGCTGCTGTTTTCAAGGTGTCGAAGTTTACGCGTAGGAAGGAGAAGCGGAATCAGACCTCGAGAAATAAGATTGTCTGGGATGTTCAAAGAAAGGATGTGTCATGTGACCGGTGTCATTATCAAATTATGTTGTTACACATTAATACTCAGAAGTCACCGAAGAAAGAGGATGCCATAGTAGAGCAGAATGTGTATCATCAGTCACTCTCAGTATCCTCCTAAATACTTTGAAAGTTAATATAGTTGATGAAACCGAGAACGCAGTCTCAGTTCGGATAATTGGAGACACCGAGAGTCAAAGCAGTTATAGAACTACTAAGGCAGCACAACAAGGAAATGGGTGTCAAAATTGGAGAAGAATTTCTCGCAAGGAGGAAAGCTGTCGTCACTCGAAAAGGAAGATAAGTTCGCAGTAGGACTAAAATCTTTACACGGAGAAACAAGCGCCTTGTTTTCAAACTGTTGGTAAAGAAGAGCTCTATGCAAGGATCAATTATGATCCTGAAGGGCCTGGGTTTAATGGACTCTAAGAAAATGGAATAATGCCCTCAAACGTCGAAATCACGTTTTAACTGAGAAGGTGGTCAAACTAGAGTGGGGACTGATAGCGACGTCTGTGGCTAACACAATCGTCTCATTGCTCCCAAGCCCGTCAGACCTTCCTGACCTGACACGAAATTTGGACACCATCGGCATAAAGGGCCCAATAAGTAAGAAGTCAAAGGCGGAGAGAGACATGGATGCTAGTAACTTCTTAAAGACGGTTCAGAGGGAGGATAATGGAGGGTGCATGATAGTTGTCCTTTGGAATCGAAAAGAGGAGTATCTCCCCACAAATCGCACAGTAAGTTAGAAGATGATGGAATCAGATACAATGGAACTAAGTGGATTGACTACGATGCAGGCTTCAATTTGTGGGAAAAAGAATGACTCATTACGGAGATGTTGGACATTTCCTACCTCCACAGTGGTACTACTTCCGTGCGGCTAGTTTTCGACGCATGATTTCATATTCGAGAAAAAACAAGTTTCTTGCTCAGGGACCCAATTTGATTGAGTTGATTTCAAATCAAAAGTGTACCTACGTCAAGAAAACAAGCCATTCCAGGAGCTTCTCTGTGGGAAGGATATGGTAGCTGTCGGGAAGTGAAAATTTAGCAGCACAATCGAGTTACCTTCGGTCTCAATTGTACATCCAGATCCTGTTGCGCAGAAGATGAGAAATTGCTTTTATGCGTTTCATCGCATGAAGAATAAGAGAGCTGCAAGAAAAAGGCAAATGCCATTATGGGAGATGCTCTAAAGTAAGTGTAAATAAACTTATTCTCCAAGTTGTGGGTTTTTTTTTCTATTATTCACGCCCACAAGCGGCGCCCAACTTGGGGCTCATATTTTATAGAACGTCACCGATCATTAGACCAAAATCAAAGATGCACCGAAAAGAAGACGCGCACACTGTAACTATTCGGATGTCCGAGGTCATTATCAAAGAGCTATTGAAAACAATCGAGCAGACGCAGCCCACCACCGGAGGATAATTCACGGAATACACCGCCCGGTTCAACGGATCCGGAGACGTCCAGGCATTAATTGACATTACCTCGACATATAGTAACTGCGTCGGACGAAAACGCCCTACGCGGACTCGCCATGCTGCTGGAGACGAAGCGGTCGCGTAGTGGCTGCGAGTCAAGAAGTTCATCATCTCCTGGTAGGATGCCACTTTCCTGCGTTTCGCCCAAAGAAAGCGGCACAGCTCTTCCGAACGCAAAAAAGCGCAACAGGCAAGACGGAATTATCCACCGCCTGTTCCATACTTGCAAGGATCGACGAGGACATCAACAAGACACTATAACTCTACATGGTTTACGGACATCTCCATCGGCGCGTCCGCCACGGAACTACGCGAAGGACGGCACCGCTACGTTGACCAGCCACCGCAACTCAAGTCTATCTAAAAGTAAGACACCCCAAAGAAACCACGCTGTGCCTACTGCAAATACCTAAGTCACACCGGGGCCGAGTGCCGAAAACGTACAGAAGACACCACCAGGTAACGTAATCGCTGCTTCTGGAATAAACGCAGAGAATGTCCGAACTGCCAACAACGAATAAGGGCCGCGCAAGTATACTAAATAATAAAAGTGTTAAGTGCTACGAGAAGTGCGTACCTCGACATAAGCGCACGGTAAAGCATCGCCGGCCACACGTGCCGCGAATTTTTCTTTCGTGACCTAAGAATTGAACATAATCCTGGGCGACAGGAGACCGCGTCCGCAACACGTGCTTATCACCGTGTGACCAGTCACGTTGAAGGACAGAACCGTCCTCACGGAGTCATTCTAATGCCAAAAGCTAGGAATCGAACGCTCCTCGTTATAGCTTTCATTCATGCCGCTATAATCATCCTCAATATACCTGAATGTTATTGGCAAGATACATTATTCAGATAATCATTTACCGAAGACACGCGAACAGGATGTCTTCTGTGCGCGGCATAAATCGACCAACCTTCACGACTTTCAAAGGGCCCTGTGATCAAGAAAATAATCGATCACTTCGGAAGTCCGAACGCAAATACGACTGATTCCCTCCAGGGAGTGATCTCACAGGAGTACCCGATTCCTCACGAATTCCACGATGCCCCACCGCCGGCGCAGAAAAAAACCTTCAGAGAATTTCCAGCTCCTACTGTTGGACGGACATGCGGAAACACATTATCGAATACTTGAGGAAGTACTAGAGCCAGCGATACCAAGCCACCAACCAAAACCGGCAGGACTATTGCAGACCCCAGCTCCTGCTAGGCGATTCGAAATTATATCCATTGAGCTATCCGAAACAAAAACCAAAGAAACGTGGATACTGATCGTGGAGGATATCGTCACACGTTGGGTGAAATTATTTGCACTGCTGGCTATACTGGTAAAATACGACCACGCCCACTGTCCGGGCAAACTAACACCATTTAGTTTTGTGATGAACGCCACTAAATGTAACGCTTCGGGATATACATCCGCCTACCACTCAACGGGAAGAGAACTAAGTACCATCAATGATTGTACCACGGACGAGAGGGCAACCATCACAGCCCAGACCTTCATACCGGATATAATACCGTATCTACTACGCTTCACTGACACCCTAAGACGCCCAGTTAAATCAGGAAGAAATTCAAACGAACTCCAAAAAACCCACGAACGCACTTAGAACGGAGGAGTAACCACATACCCCTTAAGTAAAGCCAAGAAAGCTCTAAATTCATGCCACGGAGAGACGGAGCCCTACAGAATCCTGCAAGCCTTTCGCCAACGTCTTACGAGAAAGAAGACACAAATCAAGAAAACCAATAGGCCTATTTCTAAGCTTCAAAAATCTCAAGTTTCCACTTTTTGACTATTTCATGTTATGAAAATGCAGTATCTATTCGATCAGATGCAGCGAACAAATCGGAGAAGTATTACCTGTGTGAAAAAGAGAGACAGAATGGACTTTTTAATGATTTTCGGCTTATTTTTTTTCAATTTAAGAGAAAGGATACTATTATTCCCCTCATCTACGTTATTGATTAGATATATGCACCTACAATTACCTATGTTTGTTAAAGAGCATTGTCGATTTAAGCTTGTTGATTGTGTCAACAGCTTTAATTCGCCTGGATTTATTTGAAACCCCGTTTTCGATATGCCTTACAAAGTATGAGAAGGATTTGAATTGGAGACGTTGGGTTCCAACAGTTACTGGACTATCAGAACTACAAATGTAGCCTAAAAAGTGGGTCCTATTAAGTACATGCTCGAATTGTGTTACTGTTAATATTACAATTCGAGTAAGCGCCACTTTATACCTGCTAATAACCGTTTGTACTTCGCTATGATTAATTAAAATGAAGCTCTTCTATAACTCTACACTTTGCATTGTTTCTTTCTACACTTGAAAGAAACCGACAATCCTCATAACGAAACAATAATTACCCACTCGTTTACTTTTCTTAATTGGATACTCCGTTGCTAACACGCACTTTGTTAATTAGTCGAGCCAAAACCACACCACCTCGAGTGTTTACGTCATTTTAGAAACTCATTATCCGTTTATTTCGCTTTTATATATCCAGTGCCACTTGAAGATAGCTACTTATTTACAAATTACATGCCCGATGTCGTGGGTATCGCTTTATTTTCGCAAACTTGATGAAATACGCCCTACCCGCTGTCCAAAATTATGAGTGATAACATGTCTCGTATATGCAGACTGTACTGGATTATATATACGGTTAAAATCAAATCGAGGCGTCATTGTTTCCCCTTGATATTGGAAAATGTTTTTCTACGTCTTCTTCGACAATGCACACACGCAAAATCGATGTGAACGCCGGGTTTAAAAGTAGTAACCATGTTTCACATGCTAAATACTGTAAACACGTTGCTTGCATTTGTAGCTAAATTAATTAATAATTCTTGCAATTTTCTAAAGAAAGTTTGGCATAAATTTATCTCAAATTACATTAAACTTATAACTTCCACTTGAAAATTATTAGTTTCCTTAATTATTACGAGTTCTTTAGTACAACTGAGTTAAAAATTCCATTGACAGCTCTCAGTACACATATAACGTGGGATCCAAGAAGGATTTACGTGGAGTTGCCTTTGGAGGTTCAAGTTAAATATGATTTCTCATGTAAACAAATTTAATTAAATTAATTTTCTCATCTTATATAATAGATTCTTAGATGTACGTTCAAGGCTGATGAGTGAACTTGAAATAACGAAGCTATAACAAGTTCAATTAATACAACCTTTAACAACAAGTGTAGAAAAACTATAGTGTACTACACGTTTCAAACACTAGTGTGACAAACCGTTATATTCATGTGGCAACTGCGCTTTTCAAAACCTGTTGTACAATAGATACCCAAAAATAGCTGTACATTTACCTATATTTACATAAGCAATATCTGTGTTAGGAATCTTGTTGTTTAATATAATATCTACATACAAAAATCATTACAATTTCTGTGTAGAGAATTAAACCCCAAACGCCTTATTGAAGGCATTTTTAATTTAACAAAAATCTTAGTTTGTATGTGTAGTAATCATAGGCGTAATTTTTTTAGGAATCCCAAGATCATTAATTTAGCCAATGATTTATTTCATTATAATAATCCTGCGACTAAATATACATAGATTAGGCATCTAATTCATTGCTAATCCATTTAACATTTTGCATAATTTTTATAGAAGCTGGTATATCGAGTTGGAAGAAGCATTTACGAAGCACTACATTATTTTTATTACATCCCAAACATTGTCACAGTCAGGACTCCAACATTCTGCAATTAATACACATACTGAGTGACAAATTGGATTTTCTCCACGAAATACAATATTAAACATGGCGTATTTGGTTTCAGTACTAATGTAATATAAGCGCAAACTGCAATATTTGCTCTAGGGCGGTATAAATTACACAAACCGTTATTGCTGCTCATGCGGCACGCGCACAACAATTAAATGAGGAAATTGCCCAATTATTCGCAACCCTAAACACATTTCTGTCGTTTCGCTTCCGTAAAAATTCTTTGATATTCTTTTTCCATTGCGCTAATTAAATACATGGCCCTTTACTTATATTCTTTCGCAAACCCTGTACTGAAATTGTTTGTTTATTCTAACCTCACCAATATGATCACTATGGACACCCTATAGGTGCAGAGACTTTCAGCAAAATTTAATTCGATCTATAAAACACTGAATGAAGTAATCGAATTTTAATTTAAATTAAATTAGGAAAATTAGTCGATAGTGAAACTAACGATAAGGGTGATCGTTTGATTTCGGGGGATATCGCCTTTAATTTAAATCAAAAATGTATTTGCACGCCTTTACGTTAGTTTGCACGTTAGTTTTATAATCCACTAATTTCGCTGATGTACTGGAACTTTAGGGAGGTTCCGGTTCCATAATTAGAAAATTTTACAACACCAACCTCTCATCAATTCGCAACTGGCCTGTACATTTGTAATTGGATTCATCATGCTCCAACTGAAAACATGAGTAGAATAACGTATAAATACTGTGTTATCAATTACATGGACTTTTTATTTTAAAATTAAAGGAATAAAAGCTTCCCCCGTTTTTCTGTGGTGTATAATGAATGTGTTTGTACAACGTGACCAACCCCTAAAGGAGGATTAATGTCTCGATCAATGTTGATGTGGACATTTCTCATTTCAATAAATCAGATAGAATTTTGTTACAAATAGATGAATTTAGGGGGGACTTTATCAAAGTAAAATTTAATTGATTTAGATAAATGATGGCACATGTGCAAAGTTGTAGATAAGTGTGACGTAAATAAGTACTTGCATTTGGTCGGATCTTGCCGAAGATGAACAATTATGATGGAGGTGGTTAATTTGACAGCGTACGTAACAGTCCATTGCGTCTAAATTCAAATACGCACTTTTCCGGTAGTCAACCGGTGTTTCAAAGTCTTGTTCGTCAGTTACATTAAGAAGAGAAGAAGTAATACAGGAATAGTTTCCGATTGCCGTCCAAAGTTAGTACATACGCAATTAGTTGCAAGTTATAGAAGCGAAGGTGATTTTTTCAATTTGAAATTTGGGTTTTCGTTAAACTTAAAGTTTGTATCCGAGCTGGCGCGGCGGTTCAATCGACTGTATCCTGTTAAATGGATTGGGAGCGAGACGGAGGGGAGGGCAGAATGGCCGGGAAGGGAGTCCGCGTTCAAAGGGCATGAAAACTAACAAGATGACTGAAAGTGAATATGTAATTAAAAGAAAAATTAGTACATATACATTTTACATTTACAATTAAATCACACCAGCGGGCGAAAGTAGCGGCAGTCGGCGGCAACGTGAATGCGATGTCGGTGGACCGGACGGACTGATTCGAGCGCCACCAGAAGATTAAACCCTTGCTTCTGGCCAAGGTCGGCGGTTTCGGAACGGTCTCGGAGGCTAGGCACAATCGGTAGCCGAAGACAGTCAGTTGAAGAAACGGCTTAGTCCAGATTTCGGCGGGCCGTTACGTCCAGAGAAGTAACTAGAACAGAATTACGGCATTATTGCTCTAACTGGAACGGCAGAAATAAAGCATAAATTAATTAGCGGTAGCTACGGGAAATCCAATACAGGAAAGGCAGAGCAATACTCCCCTTATAATTAACGGAATGGAAAGTATCATGCGCTTACCTTCCCAATGCTCTATGCAACACGACGAAAAATCGAAAGATCCCCCCTAAATCATGCTGTTATCTTCTATAAACTTCCCAAAATACGAAGATAAAACGTCAGAAATTCCGGCCGATCTTTTTCCGTATTTCTCTTAATCAGGCGCGCATCTGGAAGTACCCGATACGATTAATTTGGCCAACACTGTGGTAACATCATTAATTAGCTATAGTTAATTATACTCACCAAAATAGGTAAGATGAAATATCTAAATTCATAATTCTAATTAACAGCCACTGTCTCTTTGAATTTCTCGTGTCAGGCAAAATGTCTCTACGCGCGACTTTGCCGGATTCTATCCTAGTTTTGAATTAACATTGGAAACCATCGTTGGATTTTAATGGACGAAGGGAACTGAAATCATAAAATATTAATTTCTCCACTGGTTCGCCACAGCTGAGGATGCTACAATAACAATGCGGGAACAATTATAAAACTGATCATATACGGAACTAGTATCCTTATCAGTATTAGTTTTCCCTTCTAGTTCTCACCCCTAAAAGAAATAAATAAATCCGGAAGCTACAGTTGTATTGGTAACGAACTTTCATATATACCGAGTGGTTATTAGAGCTGGTAGCGGTACGGTGTATTCATAAATTCCGGTATGAAAACTGGGTGCTTCGTTACAGAGGTTGTTAGATACAGCCCTTATGAGGTCGACAGATAAAATACGGTACCTACCTATAAATATGTTTGTAAATAGGTGGGAATGGATTATTCTTGAGACGACTGTACGCGGTGTCGAAGCTACGCTAGTCGTTTTCGCAAAAGCACTCATAAGCCAATCGGTCCATTAGGCGGATCCCGAAGAAAGAAATCCAAGCCAAGAGCGAGACATCATCTTCATCGAGATAGTCATATTGCGGACGAAGGCTTTCACAGTATTTCCAAGAAAGTAAACAAAACTGCCACATTTATTCCGCATTTATTGCAGCTGCTAGTCCCCGCTTTGGAGGGTATGAGTTGTTGATATTTGAATTTTTATCATCGAAAACCCTACTCCATATTTACATTGATAATAAAGGGAAAATTCGTCTAATAATAACAGATCGATGAGCCAGCGTTTAGCGAGTAAACAATAATGCCAGCCTCGGAAGTGACTGCCATAAAAGTGTTACGTTGTTACTGATTGTAGTTCATTTGTACTGCATTGAAAAGTAAGCATTCCATTTCTTTGATATACTAGGATTTTGGAGTTGATATTTCTATTTCATCACCTACTCTTTATCACCGTAGCCGTAAACGTTTACTTTGTATCATTTTGTGTTACTCCACACAGAAAAATAGAATTCGTCTCGAGAAAAGCGTTCCACGATATCGGAATCAATGGCAATAAAGTGAATGTACAGATAAGCTTCGAGAATACCGTAAGGATTTATAAATGTCCTTACGTCAAAATTAAACGGATACTAAATGAAATTTAATAGTCGTTCTAGGAACGCAAGTGGCATTTACAAATGATGGTAATTAATATTTAAAACGCTATTTGTATATAAAATTAATGCCATTGCTTTTGTTTGTGTATTTCTTTGTAAATTTACCCTTGGGGAAAAATCGCCCCTATTTAATTATTGCTTGGAATAAGTTAGGCGGGTTGTTCCGGTCCAGGTCGTAGAGCGCGAATGGTTGGTGGTTGTTTATAACCGTGAGGATAATTGTGATAGAAACTGTAGAAAAGGTACCATTTGGCCTGAAGATAGGGAATGGGAGTATGGCTCTGGTGGTTTATATACCTAAATGTGCTGATGGTTTCATTTTCTGTGCATATACCTAATGGATGCGAAGTTACGGGGTGAGTAATTAGTGTATTATGCAGTTTATATAAATGACAAGTATCTAATGCCTGGTCTGAATTCAGATTTCAAGCAAGATTATAAGTATTATTTTAATATAAGCGACTCCCTCATGAACATTTTCCTACTATTCAAAGATGTCCCCCGTGGGAATACCCGTTTTACCTTTATCTTGTTTCCAAAGCAAATATCGTGAATTTATCTAAGAAAAATTCTTCCATTAAATTGTAATGTTGTCATAGTAGATCTTCCGCTCCGGATGGAAACAAAAACGTCTCTGAAAATATACAGCCCTTTAAAAAATTATGAACGGAAACTTTTAAATAAATTATTTCAAATAATGCACCATTGACTTATAGTTTCGCTGTTTTGCGTCACATATCAATGTGGCAATTTTAATAATTTATTCACATCGCTTTGTTACTGTTATTCTAATTATACTAGCGTCCAGTTCGAATACAATGTAGTCCGTCCCTGACTAGTCTCCGCGCACTTAAGCGGAAAACACATGCGCCGCCTGTGTGGTCATGCATGTCGCGTCAGCGGTTACTGAGGTCATTCGTTTCTATTGCACTCACAGTGCAGGTTACTAGTACTTTCCATTGTTATCTAATTTGGTACGGCACGGCCAAAGCGTTTTAAGACGTAAGTAGTCACTAACTACCTTCTTTTAGCAATGGGAAACTAGAGGCGGGAGCTCGTAATTTTAGAGCAGTGAGTACATCAGCCTCTTCCACACACACACACTCGCTTTCGTAAAGATCGCCCTCGGAGTAGGCCCCAGTGGCGCGACGTAACTCTGGATGAGTCTCCAATCCGACTACACCGGGACGATACAGGCCTCTCGGAGGATACTCGCAAGCTATTGGGCCCGAACCCTAGCAAACAGAAAACTTTCAATTTGCATCCGGAACCAATATGGCCCCACATTCTTTCTCACGGCCTCACACAAATATGATCGTCTCTCCAACAAATACGAATTGAAAATTGCAGATTGCTGCTCCTCAGGTATGCAAAATCAGGGACGAAACACGCTCACAGTACCAAACGCAACTGAGTAAAATTTTGGGTGCTTTAGGGGACGCCATTAACGTCTTTTTGGAAGAGGAACTCAATTGACCCAAGGAAAGTCGGATCTTGCCCAGTGTGGCAGATTCAAGTCGCTTGTTCAACGAGATCTCTTCCAAACGGCGTCAGCTCATTTTCCCCTTAATGGAAAAATTCAAGGCCCAAACACATAAAAAAAATCGGGGAAGATCTCCAGCCTGCCCAACTGCCCCCACCTACACCTCTTTTGCAGCCTTTGCGCCCCTCAGAAAAAAACAGTTGGAGAGCAGCTAATGGGCATTTAAACAGGAGAAGCCCGGCTAGGCAGACGTCGCGGAAACCTCATATCCGCAAAGGAAATCGACTTATCACAAATGTTAAGGGTAAGTTACCACCTCACTTTTTCCGGCCGTCTGCAACTATTTAAATCTTTGATTGATGGATACAAAATTCCTTTCTGTTCAACGGCTCTATAAAAAGTGGTCCGTAGGCGAAGCTTCTCTACTGAGACGCGGTCAGTGATCTCTCTCGGCGCAATCCCCAGACATAAGCCAGTAGCCGGTCACTTTGTACCACCTATATTTTTAGTAGACAAACGGTTTATTTTAAACTTGAGAAAACTAAACAAATTTGTAATTGACTCGCACTTCAAAAGGGGGGAGATTTAAGGGACGCTTATTTTCCCGCTTTTCTGCAAACTTGTGCTTGGACGGAAGGTTTACTTGGGTTCAGCCTTTGAATTATTACTTTTACCTTTTAAAGAACCCCATTCCCTGGCTCATCAGCTACCCTGGTGATGAAGCAGAGACTCTCCACAGCCGGACTGGATACATCAACATTTAAGTTGTGGTTTTTGCTGCCTAACTGAAAAATGTCATATGCACAGAATACCTTATTCTGTGGTCATATGTCAATAAATATTAAGTATCATAGTGTTGTCCACATTATTAGCCGGCTCGTGTGGCGCAGTTCAGTGAAACTAGACTATGGTGCTAAGGGACCCTGGTTCGAATCCGGGTTCGGGCATGGATATTTATGAATGTATAGTGGGTTGGGTTGGTAGAGCCGCCTTGGCTGAAATCCCGCCCACTCAAAAATAGACAAATAAATAACATAAATAAATAAATAAGTTATGTAAAGATAAGAGTGTTCACTCTAACATAACATTTGGTAACCCCTGATTTTTGAAACGTACCTACCATGGATGCTCTTCAGAGACCCGGACGCCCAGTTCGGAATGGAGCTAAAAAGAGGATAGCTGAGCTAAATAGGAAAGAATTCAATTTGTCCTGAAGACGCTGAATAAGGAACAGATTAGCTTGGCAGAGTTAAACCTAAAGATTTTAGGTCAAATGGTGGATAATGGAGTTGACGAAATGGATCAAGACACAGAATATGAAGCTATTATAGAAATGAGACAGAAAATAACGGCGACTTGTTCTAAACCTGAGGAAATCATAGGATCTTTGGTACCAGTCGTATTGCCCCCATCCAGTTTTACATTTGGATCTGAAGGTGGAGCAAGAGGATTTCGACTGCCCAAGATCGAGTTGAAAAAATTTTCAGGAAGATTTCAAGGATTGGCTAGGATATTGGGCTCAATTTGACAAAATTGACCAGGATGGTTCTTCACATGGCAGTGATAAGTATTTACTTCAGGCACTGTTACCTGGAACCGACGCACATGAAATAGCAAGCAGCTACCCCCCAGTCAAATGAAAACTATCCGAAGGTAGTTGAAGCTCTTAAACGAATATACGGGAATGAATACTGAAGTTGGTAATTTCCAATGTGAATTCAAATGACAAGATCCCTTTTCACTTAATCTTGAGAAAGCTGATCCTGCCACATGGCTTTATCCATTAGTTGAGTCAAGTCTACCAGAAGAGATTCTTTTGACAAGGCAGCGTAGTTCTCTGACTATCCATGATGGAAGTAAAGATACGCCTTCGAGGAACCGACTAAACCTACTCATGGAATTTCTGGATAAGGAAGTGGAGATCCAACAGAAGATTAGTTTGGCTCGAAAAGGATTTGGAATGGAGGTCAAACCAAAGAAAAAAAAGTTCAAGTTAAAAACAAATTATTTCAGTATACCCCAACCTTAGCTTCTTGTGATGACGGAGATCAATTTTGTTTATTTTCTGAGAAGAGTCGTGGAAGCAAAGAACGTAGTACTGCTATGAAATTACCAGTTGAGAAGAAAAGCGTTGTACTAAAAGAAAAACAAGTCGGTTTTTCCTATTTCAAGAGGGGACATCCGGCTAAATTTTGCAAGAATAACAAGAGTCTTAACTGGTTCATTTCTAGTGGAAAACATTATCCTGTGATGTGTTGTCCCTTGCTGCTAAGGCAAAAGGGAAACTTACAGATTCTACTATATCTACCACTGCCAAAAGTAAGTCCGGATGCGAGAATCAGGCTTGTATCAATGAGAAGCTCTGCAGACTCTTCTAGTTCGAGCAAGATGTGGAACTAAGGAAAAGACACGCCAGCGGCTTCCAAAGATCCTACATTTTGAAGTCAACCGCTGAAGATCTAGGACTGGAAGTAAAGGGGACAAGCAAAATTACTCATTGGAGGCACTCAAACGGAAGTGACCACTCACAATATACATCATGTGACATTGGACAAGATTAGTGGAAAAGAATATCCATGTATCATTGGAGTACTTGACGAAATCTGCAACTTTATCCCACATGTTTCAAGTAACTTTATTGTAAGAGTTGAACAGGAAAAGAATAAAGTCAGATGTGAGTGATGGCTACCCTCCAATTGGAATCTTACTTGGTGCAGACGTCTATGGGAGACTTCTGACGGGCAAAAAGATGACACTTTCCAATGAAGTCGCAGCAATTGAAACTAAGTTAGCTTGGACTTTATGTGGGAGGATGGGTGAAAGGGAAGATAATAACTTATCAATGTGTATACTGTCTATGGCTATTCATGATGCATCCGTTTCACAGCTTTTGGGTCTCGACCTGCTTGGAATTCAAAATGAAACTGATGTGATATCTGTGGAACAACAAGAACAGGAAGATAACCAAAGGTTCTTCAACTCTTTGACCAAGAATGCAGATGGGAGATATGTTGTATCCCTTCCTTGGATAGATAACCATCCACCATTGCTTACAAATTATGAAGTTGCAAGGTCACATCTAAACCATGCTACTCAAAGTTTGGATGTTCTAAATTGATTCAATTTTGGAAAGAGGAAGACTTCATCGAAGAAATCAACTCTATTAGTGTGTGACAAGAAAGAAGAAGTTCACTATGTCAACAGTGATCAAAATGAGCAGTTCTACTACCCCGGTCAGGCCTGTTTTTGATGCCTCATGTAAGGTTGGAAAAGGACCTTCATTGAACGAGTATCTCAAGAAAGGAAATAACGTTATCAGCATGATTCCTGATGTGTTTTTACTTTCTAGAAATAACAGTGGGATCTGTTTCTGATATTTGCAAAGCCTTCCAGGTGTTTGAAGTGAATGGACAAGATAGAGATTGTATCAGATTTCTTTGGTGGAAAGATGAATCTAAACAAAACTTAGTAGAATACCGTTACAAGAGTTTGATGTTCCTTTATCCTTGGAGCAGTGTTAGAATATCATATATGAATATAATAATTCTTTGTACGTCAAAGAAGCTACCGTGGAGGAGTACAAAAATTGTCGAGCAAAGTCAGCTCAATTGTTAGCTGAAGCTGGAATGTACCTGACACTTTGGATGTCAAATGTAGATGAGATGGAAGACAAGAATAGCCATGTGTCAAATTGGAAAAGCAAGTGGAGAAGACAGTATTGCACCGGAGATGATCAAATGGATGTGAGGAAAAGGAATAGAATGTATATGGGAGATCTGTAAAGAAGGAAAAAATCCCGAGGGACTGGGAAAATAACTGCAGCCAATCTGCTTAGCCCAAACCAAGTACAAGATATATACAAAAATATTAGAAAAAAGATTAAGAGAGTACGTGTAACCGAAACTGGGAGAGGAACAGGCAGCATTCAGACCGAACAGACAGACAAACAACAACATATACATATTAAGAAATCTATAGAGAGAAAGAGAGAAGAGCAGCGTTCGATACGGTAGATAGCAGAGAAATATGGAAATCCCTGGGAGAACTGGAAATACCCAACATGTTGATAAAGTCAGTAAGAAGTACGTATGAAACAGTATAAGAGCAAGAGTGCAGATGGCGGGACAAAGATTAAATGAATAAGGGAATAAAACAAGATGACAGCATAATTCCCTCTACTTTTTATCATTCTTATGTACAAAGCTGGCACAGGCACCTATAGAAGCAGTTAAAGTGAGCAGCCTGTTATACGCAGACAATGTGGTATTAATATGAAATAAGAAAGACAAAATGCAAAATTTAGTAAACACCTAGACAAAGGAAATTGAAAACATGAAAATGAAATAAATACAAACAAAACAAAAATAATGATCATAAATGAAAAAGAAACACATATCGACAAAGGAATCAAATGTAAGAATAAATTATTGGAAAGGGTAACAACATACGAATTTTTGGGAAGTATAATAACGGAGGATGGGAAAATAGAAGCGGCGTTAAGAAAAAGAACTAATAAATCAACAAGAATATATTACTCAATAAACAAAAAATACTAGGACATAAAAATGACTATTACATACGCCTGTGAAAACTGGACACTAAGGAAAAAGACGAAAAGTAAAGAAAATGCTATGGAAATGAAACATCTCAGAAAAATTGCTGGAAAAGCCAAGTGGGACAGGGTAAGAAATGACATGATCAGAGAAATAGCAGAACAAGCGCTAATAACGGAAAAAATAAAAAAGAAACCACTGAACTGGTTCCTGCATATAGTCAGGATGGAAGTGGAACGAGACAGACTTCCAAGAAGAATAATCGAGATGGGCAAACCAAGGAAGAAGCATAGGGGAGAAGAACAAAATGGATGGCGCAATCCGAGAAATAGGGATGGAAAGAGGAAAGACGGTAGAAAAAATGAAAATCTTAGCAAGAGACAGGAAAGAATGGAAGAATGGGGTACAGGACAAGAAGCCCACATCCAACGCCTGAAAGGGCGTAAGGACTAACGAAGAAGAGTAAAATTGCAGTACTGGCGCCTTGGAGAAAATTTCCATTCTCGAGTGATCTTACGCTACCAAGTCTTTAGCTGCAAGTGTAGTATTCAAGTTACACCAGGTTAGGTAAAGAGAGATATGGTATGCTTAATTACACTCGTGAAGTATACAAACTGTAAGCTTTCGTTAATTAGCTCAGTTTTGACTGTTTACATAAGTAAATTCGTTACAGTTGGAGAAAAAATATTGCTACCCAAGTTATCATTAAATCTTCAAGTACTAATAAAATCCCCGCTTTTACAGTGTACAATCTTATATTAATATCGATGTTTGCAAACCCTTCAATTCCTTCGCTTCCAATTAGACTACATTAAATTTAAATTTCAAGTAGCGTCTACAGATTTAATTAAGATATTGAGATGAAATTGTACGATGCAATCT
Organism: Photinus pyralis; assembly: GCF_008802855.1. Lineage (NCBI taxonomy): Eukaryota > Metazoa > Arthropoda > Insecta > Coleoptera > Lampyridae > Photinus > Photinus pyralis. Next base: position 10,174,973 of record NW_022170663.1, read on the forward strand.
CCACTACCTTAATTAGCTCTCGCCGAATAATTAGTACTAACAAACATTCCGACATAGGCGTAACAATGGAATTGTGTTAAATCCATCCATTTCGATTAATACGAACGAGACATCGAAATCTCTTCTAAAACATATGGATCAGTGCGCTTTAAGGATAAGAATTCGTGGAGTTCGTAGAAAATTCGGGATTATTTAAGAAAAGCGGGGTAGTAAATCGCGGAAAACGTGATCCCTTTTACATTTCTTTAACCGAATGTGGGAGGTGGGGTGTATTTAGAGTTTGGTTTTTATAAAGAAATAAGAGGGAAATGAAATTTACTGATGTGACGCTAAACTGGTTCGCATAAGCGCTTTAGCGGGGAATTCATGCTTGCACGAAAGAAACGAGTTTTACTTTCTTACCCCTAAATGAACATGGTCCACACTAAACTAAACTGTATTAGTTCTTCTATTTTTGTTTAGTTTTTTTGTACTTTGAAGTCTATAATTAATATATATATTTAAAAGAAACATATTTTTACAGTACTTACTGCTCATATAACGCAACTCACACTGTAGTTTGCGAAATCACGCAGCCACTAACTACACAAAAGAAGCACAACTCATTATCGCAAACAATGCTATGGGTACTCAAAAGAAACTGCGATTCCCTTTAGTAAAATTTGACAAATCAATTTATTATGTTGTGACTTCTTTAGAGTTTTCTTATGTAGCGTTTTGGCACATCTTTTTCTCAAAAGAAGTTACAATAAGTGTTTTATTTTTAGAGGAAAAAAGTCGTGGAAAAGGGGAGAACGACCCATGCAAATTTGTTACACCAAATGAACATCGATACAGGTACTTTTTTCTACAGTCGAGTAACTATTTTTACTTGAGTTCATCACAACTAAGGCTTCAACCTAAATTATTCCTGTTCGTACGAAGTGAAATCGAGCCTAATTTACTCTTTACATTAAAAGGGGTTGATCAAACAGGTCTTCCTATAATTCCGAAATTATCGAAGATCGACAAAGGAAGGAATAACGCGTTTTTGAGTGTTATTGTTTAAATAAATTAAATGGACGGCGGCGATTGGTCAAATCTTTATATCTTTATGTACCATATGGTTAAAGTTTGAATAGCCAATATAGCACAATCGAAGAAAACATTAACAAAACTTTGTACAAATTTATTAAACCAAATATTAAATTTAACGCGAACTGTAAACAAGTTTGGGGTTGAATCCTCCCGCTTTTTAACTTCCGAGCTCGAGCAAGGTGCCTATTGTGATCGCCGTTTTTAATAATACTGATAGTAACGAGTCACCCTGTATATCCTGACGTTTTAATTAAATTTAAATCCACATAATTTCAGGAATTGGTTTATTTAATCGGAATTTGTTGTTTTAGTGTCTATTTTTCCATTTTAGAATTTTTTGAAGTGCTTGATTTCTTGTTTAAATTTGTTTATTTAAATTGTAAAATATGAATTTGCGTGTTAGAATGTAAGAAACATCTGGTCGTTTTGTGATTAGGGCGTTGTTATCGCGAAAGTTAATTGATAACAAGACGCGCGTGTGTTTGGCGTTGATAACAAAGGATACAGGTGCACGATTTCCTTTGGGCGTAACTTTGTTATGGAAGAGGGGACATCTCAAGCCGTCCTTATTGGGGGTTACGTTTGAAATGTGCGGAAATAGAAGTATAATGATTTAGTGGAGGTACCGTACTGATAAATACGAAATCAAAGAGAAACACGAAGCTTATTAGATTAAGGCGGCTGTCTCATTCGGTAAATTAGCCAAGTAATTGGCCTTTTTAGTTATTTGAAGACGCAGTTTCGTCGGAATCAGAATAATCTGTGCAAATGCAGATAAGTTAAAGTTCGTGTGAGGTTTAATGCCGTTTGTCCGTTAACGGAAGAAAGTTACGTTGATTTTGGAAAAGCAGTTGTAATGCATAATGAAACCGTTTTGGTACTTGAAGTTTTCAACAAAAGTCTAAAGTGTTTTCCGTCTGAATAGCCATAAGAAGGAAATGTTTCCCTTTAATTCAACAAACCAGCGCGTGTGATTGAGTTCAGTGTGATAGAAAAGAAATAATGTTTCCTGTTGTGTTTGTGTTACATGTGCCTAACTAGCATGGGTGATGGACAATTTATGGATTATTTAAAAAAAGAAAAGTAATTTTCAGACTTTCTTTGTTTATTTGTAACGACCGCCGGAGTGTGGGGCTTGTGCCCTTAAATAATTCAGGTTTTTGTTTTTCGGAATAAATTTTTGTTATTGTCAATCAATTAATCGTGTGTTTATTTGAATCCATTGTACGACCCGGATAGAGTTTTCATGTTCAGATTTTTTGATTTGTGCCCAAGATTTATCTCAGATGTTGAATAGAATTAGTGAAATTGATTCTGATAATAACCTCTTAACGCGACCTAAAATTTTCATGGCATTCTTTCATTTAAAATGTTGTTGCTCATACCTTATTAAATAAATATCAGTTTTATTGCCAAAAGGACATTTCCCATTATCCAAAATTTATTGCAAAATGGCTGCTCAAGCTTTTCTGCCATTGTACGAAATCTGAAATCCGGCCAGCGCTCTCTGCACATCTTCCCACGTAGACCGATTGCCAATTACTGACGCTATCTGACAGAAAAAATTCACGGCTGCAATGAATGTCCCCTTCGCATCTCCACCAAAAGCCACCTCTCGCGCCTCATCGGGAAATTTTAAGGTTCGATACGTTTTGAACACAGTGATATATGAGTTTTTAGCGCCGCGACGTCACTGTTTCTTCAAATACCTTTTATTAAAGAGCGAAGTTTCCGAGTGGCTATCCATTCAAATACGAGTATTAGCCGGGAGCAATGTTGCATGGCCGTAGACAATTATTAGTAATAAACACGAACATTGTTATATGTTGTTATATACGGGGTCGCTGATAAGTCTGGAAACTGTCGATTTTATCGGCAAAAGTATAGATATCGAAATATATTTTATAGAAAAGTTTTGGGGTTATTCAATGTCAGTAATAATTTTAATTATACAGGGTTACTCATAAAGGCGCTGCACACCAAAAAATATATTTTCCAATATTTCAATTCTTCTCTCAATTTTAAGCAAAATTTGTAATAAGCATAAGGTACAAAAAACAATTGCATGATTCCAAACAATCATAACAAACTTCACAAACGGTTCTTTTCATAACCAAAGAATATTTTCAAAAGAAATTCGTAATTAATAATCATTAATGAATGAATGAATAAAATGTATTGAATAAAGATCAATTGTTTCTTCTTTATTCAATACATTTAAAAGCAATACCTTTTATTCTCAAAACTCGATAACTCGTAAACGACTGCATTTGGGTACATATGCTTCTTACAAATTATGCTCAAAATTGGGAGAAAAATGAAATATCCATTAATATACAGGGTATTCCATTAAAAAAATGAAATATTAGTGTGCCATGACTTTATGACTGTTGTATATTAATAGTAATTAATAATGACCAACCCTGTATAATTAAAATTACTACTGCCTAGTAGACATTAAAGAACCTCGAATGTTTTGTATAAAACTTTTTTTTGAACCTTGTATATTTTCCCAGATAATCGACCGTTTCCAGGCTTATCACCGACCCTGTATAATACGAAACATTTTTGCCTAGAAAAGATATGACTTTCGGGGGGATGATTTATTGGGGTTGAACTGTACCTGCATAAACCACACGATCATTTCTTTTGTGACTTGAGGTAAACTTTGCGAATACCAGTTTCGTAATCTTATTTGAATGTCACTTAATTTATATACAGAGTGCCCCATTTATCTTGAGAGAGTCGATTATTGCGGAAACTACCTTATAGATATAGAAAAATGATTTAAATAAAATATTCTTGATGTGGAGAGACATTTTCACATAACTGCCTCTTAAGAGTCAAGTGTATGGGTATGGCAACTTAATTTTTTCAACTAGAAACATACTTTTTATTGAATATTGTTATTCTACATCGGAAAATAATAAACTTTTTAAATTTTCTTCCCTACACTTACGACTTACCATTTTTTGAAGACACTCTTCCCACAGCGCAATTTTTGGTTTGAGCTAGGAAGCTGTTTTATCAAGAATTTGGCACTTTTTTAATATTAGAGCCGTGCCCTTTTATTCAATGATTAACCTGCTTCGATACAGTCACCCTCATGCTTGCCAAGGAGATGTCTTCAACTCGTTCTAGATTTCGACTTTCACACCCTAGCAAAGCTTGCATTGTAAAAATTCACAAATTGGTTGAGTGTCATACTGCCCTCTTCGACACCCTCTTCGGTACATTATCGCGGTGCACTTGCTTTGAAGCTCGGCTGTGGTACCAAAACTTCCTGGTTCGGGTCCCGGTTCTGCGTCTTTAGTTTCTATAGGGTCTTTGTTTCTTAATTACTCTCGGAAGACCGATAGTGCGATAAAGTCTGGGATTTGTATCGCATTTCATCTTATAATAGGTATTGTTGACTTACATTGCGAGGTAAGACGTGTTTTGAACCACCAAATTAACAATTAAAGATGTCTAATTTGCCATTTTGTAGATGGTCATAATAGACTGAGAGATAATGATTGTGATGATTAGTAAGATTGAGTGAGTCATTCCAGGAGAAATTTACACATTAGCCAATTTGGAATTATTCTTATTCTCGATCAAACACAATCTAATTACGTGCAACGGTATATTTCGTTAAACAACAAGCGATTGATAAAAAAACTCAGTTAATAGTGAAGCTAATGAGGGGAGCTTTATTCTTGTCTTGATATCGGAACATTGTTATAACCACCGCAGTATAAAAAAACTGTAATAAAAAACTCAAGGTGTCAAAGTGTTACATATTGAAAACTTCTACTATCCGTAATGTAAGAGACATTTCGTGTTGCTAATAAAATTTTGGCTTGATCGTAAACTTTACTTACAAGGATACATCGTTAAAAAACTACATTGTCACTGTAAGGGGGATTTACTCCATGTTGCAGTTTTATTAAGATCGTCGCCGTTAAAGGACCGTTTTATACGTAAAAGGTATTGTATATTCTATATATTATAAAATCCTTATGAACAAAGTATCGTAAATTATATTTGTTTTTTTAGTAAGCAAATTCTGGATTTGTATTTTTTGGACATCCGCCGTCAGTTAATTAAAAGCGGTTTTGTAACATAATTAATTTTACCACTAAAATTGAAGTTGTTAGATAAACAATCAATATTTTATTTCGAATTCAATAAGGATAACCTCCAATTTGGTGGGTCCATTGTAATTATTATTTTTTTAGCAATTGTATGTAGAAAACTGAGTTGTGTATGTTTATTAGATTTGATATTAAGTTCGGATTAGTTCAGAAAAGAGTGGCCACTAAACCACAATCAAAAAAGGCGAAACAAAGTAGGAACCGCAAATTAAATCGAAAAATAAAGTAATCGATCAAATCAAAAGTCCAAATTGAACGAAAATAGGTATCATCGTGCACGTGATTTCCAATTTTTCCAATACGTTTGGAAAATTTGTAAGATTATACTTATTTGCAAGGTCATTTGATTTTGGAAGGTTAACTTGTCTAACCCCTCCTAATTTATGTCATATGGAAGTAAAAGTTTCACCCTTAATACATCACACGTTTATTTACAATTTACAATTATTATAGTCACAGATTGATGCGATCCCGGTTTTGTGAAAATCTCTTTCAGCCAATTAGTACCACTCACCGCGAATACCGCAGTTGGTTACAATTTTGAAGTTATTTAATCAATGAAATCAAAATTACACCAATAAAATGAATAACTGCAAATAAATCCACCAATTGGTCCAATTTAATTACTTAAGTTCTCAAAGAAATAATTAAATATGACTTAATTAAATACATTAATCAAAGCGCGAAACCGTAAATCAATATAAATGACCATGATTGACTGAAATTAATCCCATGAACTCAGCTAGAAATAAAATCCAAGATGGCACCCATTCTACTAATATCTCGGAAGTGCAAAAAATCGTTTTATGTTTTAAAGTTATGGATAAAACTGTGCAGGATTTCAATCGACCGCCAATTCTTTTAATTTTTAACTTTTGAAAGTAACTAAAAATGTAAAAAATAGGTCATTAGCATCAGCGTTTTAACTTCACCTAAGGATTTATGGGCAAGCTAATTATATGAAACAAGGGGCTTAGAGTCGTTCGGGCTAAACTCTTTATATTGTAGTTTACACACTCTGCTTTATAACAACATTCATTAAAACTTTGAAGCTGTTGATGGACGCATATTTAGTTATACGCGCCATGCGCCAGCCTTTGTTAGAGAATGGCGGATATTAACTTTCTATTTTTGTGACAAATGGTTTGGGCGAGAAAAGCCTTCAGTTTAAACAAAAATTGGATCAGCTTGGAATATGTTCCTGAACGTACCAACGTGTTCTAGATTGAAACCAACAGGAGCGAAAATGAGACGATGCCTTATTTCCAGAAAAAAAATGTCTTATTCGGTGTCTGTTTTCTCGATTTGACTGACTTGTACCTTCTACTCTACTAGACTCAGTTGTGTCGTGTTACCTGTCAACCAAACGATATTAGAGACAGTTTCGTATAAAGATGTTCGAGTCAATATAGTTACTAGGGAGATGTATAATTACACGGATTACAACCATTAACGCAAAGTCACATATTGGGGGAATTTAATTCGAAATTCTGCTTAATCGAAATGAGGGTCTCTCTATATACATATAAATTTAGAAATTTTATCTAAATTTCAATGCCTTAATTAAATTTCATAGCGGTTGTGGAATATAAAATCAATACTCAAAGTCAAATTGCGCTACCAACTAACCGCACCGTAATCATTTAAAAGTAAAGTACGAATCATTTATTTATGCCTGCCTCTTTCAGCGTCGGTCGAGCATGTTAAAAGCTCCCAGAATACCTCGATAAGAAAGGAATTCCCCTACCTGACGTAACTGTCATTCGGCTCCCTTTTCAAATTATAAGATACGTGCAGCACACGTTAACTTTTTCCTCCGCTCAATTCAGAATAACGATGAAATCTCTGTTTCGACAAACGGATGCGAAGCTCTCGGCCCTTGCAAAGGAAGGAGAGTAAAGCATTAATCCCTACCACCTTTCGGTAAGCGGCAAACGCAAATGTTTCAGAGATGAGGGTTCGAATCGCTAATTAATTTTGTCAATGTTATCTTGTTTTCCATTTTGCGGCAATTTCTACTCGTAACGTGCGCGCGTAAATTTCGCGAAAGTTTTTTATAGTGAAAACTAACGTCAAGACCATCTGGGAAGTTTTAGAAAATCAATTTTGGTAAATATCCAAACGGAGTGAAGTGTGGTTATCAAAGTTCTGAAACTACTGAAAGCGTGTTTGCCGTCACAAATAATCTCTACTTAAAGCTTGTTAAGAACATTTTCTGTCCTAGAAGTTTATAAAGTTGCGTTAATTACTTAAAGCCATGTTAATATACCAGTTCTCCAGTCCTTTATAGATGAGATGGAAGGAAATTTGACGCGATCGCGACACAGACACATTTCTCATTTGATTCCGCAAAAACTAATTTGCATCCTATTAATATGGCTCCGTATAGGTTGGTGCCGTCAAAGTATTCGATCTATTCACTTTGCAATTAAACACTGAACCATAGCTTCAAATTTTTCGTAAATCATTTTTCATTATGTCGGGCATCAAATGGACTAAACTATGAGCAATCGAGATACTGATATTGAACTAATTGAAATTGTTAAAATAGGCAAGAACTTTTTGAATTTATTGGAATCACATCACTTTAAGCGTCGCTTCCAGAGTGAATGTAACTCGATACGGAATATCTTCACAAAACGGATAAAAGTGGAAAAATTTGATAATCTCATTTACGTATGTCATTTACAGCTTCGAATAGTGAAATGAGATACTTAATCAAAAGAAAAACACGACGACGGAGCGTAAATATACAAAATCAATTCCAGCGGATAACATCCGCATTAGTGTACTTGACATATCTAAAAACCTGGCATTGATCCATTAGAAAATAACGTTGTTATATTCCGGGATTTACCGAGATAAATAAAGCTTTCGAGAGAAAATAAGATCTTACGTAAGTCGAATTTGCGGAAAGTTAATAAAAAGGAGAGACACGAGCGAGAGCATCGAAATACAAAATACCGGCGAAGGGCTGACCTATACAAAAAAATAAAAATAAAATGTGAAATATGTAATAAAATATGGCAAAATTTTTACAGAAAAGAAACACGCACGCGATAAGGGTAGTAGATGCGTATAGTCCGGCAAGAATTGAGAGGCGGAATGTCAAATATTTAATTAACTTTTATTATGGACGCGATCCCGTATTATACACGTATTATTAATAAAAATACTTTCCGGAGTTCGGTTGTATTATATCACAATATCATCCAGAAATTTGAATTTCTTATGCACCAATTAAGGGCGCTCATATTTTATTTATCATAATTGATGGATTTCCTCGAGTTTGAGTCAATGAGTTATACAAACATTTCCTCGATTTGATTATTCTTCTTGTTGATCAATTATAGGGTTCATTCTGATTTTCTCGAGTTAAAGAAAGTTTTAAATTTATTTATAGCACAAAGTTAAAAGCTGAATTTTACAGAAGGTTAATTAGTTTCTATAAAGAGAAAAATGCAATTTCGCTGTTCTTCGCTTGCCAATATAATAATACTTAATAATTATTATACGCGTGATTAAACCAGGTGCGTCATACTTAAAAATGTTTGGTAAAGATCGCACAAGATTGGTGGTCTTATTTGAGGGAATGGTATGTTTTATCGGTAAGATCCCGCTTAAAGGACATCATTAAAACTAAAATAAAAAGAAAATAGTTAAGAAGAGATCTAGGTTGGTTCTGGCACATTCGGGATACATTTTAATGTCAACATTATTTACAAGTAGTTTTTCCAGTATTTGTTGGGATTAAGATGAGTATTGGTAGGGATAAGCCCAAAAAAGGAATTCGCTCAGAAGCTTTTATTCTGTAGTCAGATATTTCGGATGCTTTAGCGCTGTCCTTCCTCAGTGGAAGTACTATGTAATTAATTTAACAAAATATAATATAAAACAGTTACAAACTGTGTACTAAACATGTCCAGAAACTAAAACATTTCAAAAATTGACATCGCCTAAGGTTACAGATCGTAGCATCGAGGGCATTCCATTTTCCCCAATGTCACTATGAGAATTAAGTTTTGAAAACGGTCAGCAAATATGCCGTTCCTGGGGGTGTTGGTACTACGTTCTCCACCTAAATGTTCTATGATGTATCTCATAGGAAAGTTTGATGGCACTTCCTAGAAAGTAATCATAAGCATGCTAACTAAACACTTTGAGAGAGAGTAACACCGGGGAGGTCTAGGGGATATGGAATGCACCCAGCACAGAGATTACCTCTTTCCCAAAGCCACTATGACAATTGCACTCTGAAAACTTTCAGCAAATATTCCGTTCTTGGTGGATAGTCCATACCCCCGCCCCCAGACCCCCCTGTGCTACGCTCTCCGTTAAAACGTTCAGCCCTTAGGACTCTTGTGTATTAAAATATCTTATAGGGTAGGAAAATTTGATGGCAGCTCCAAGAAGGTAAGCATTAGCGTGCTAATTTGTTCTAAACATTTTGAAGAAGAGCGTAACAGCGGGGGGTCTGTGGGGTATGGAATTCTCCCCAGCATAGGGACAGCTTTTTCTCCAAAGTCACTATAACAACTGCGTTCTGAAAACGTTTAGTAAATATTTCGTGCCATGTTTTCCGTAAAACGTTCATCCCTTACCACTCTTGTGTATTAAATATCTCACAGACAAGAAAAATTTGATGGCACTTCAGAGAAATTTTCTACACATTTTAAGGGAAAAATAGCGACTGGAGACAAATATCCCATTGGATCGAAAGTTCCTGCCACTGAGGAGAGAATATATCTGTAACATCCTTTTCAAACTCCGAATGAGGGCATTAAAAGTGTCGTTTCTTCTATTCCATTTCAAGCAGAGAAATGAAGAGAATCACAATTTCCATTTACACTGGGAACTATTTCTGAGGATGACGTCCGTCCTCTCAACTCCATTTTTGCAACTCCCATAATGGCACTTGCCTTTTCTTTGCAGCTCTCATATTCTTCATGCGATGAAACGGAGTGAGAAAGTAATCCACATAAAAGCAACTTCTCAACCAAAAGAGTCCGGATATGAACAAATGAGAATTCTTTGTGGCACCAAGCAGATATCGACTACAGTGGAGACCGAAGACAACTCGATTTTGCTGATAAATGTTCACCTCTCGACAGCTACTATCCAGAGCACTGGACTGGCTTATCTTCTTCACGTACACTTATAATTTGGAGCTCTCCTAATATCTGACACCCCCGTGTTTTCTTGGAACCTAGTATGGTGGACGGAATCAACTCAATTAAAGTGCGTCCCTTCGCAAGACATTCCTTCAAACTTGTTTTTTTCGAACATCACATCATGCGTTGAAAACTGGCAACACAGTCCTTTATCACCATTCACAGGACGATGAGATAGGAAATGCCCGATATTTTCTTGACACATCTCCGTGGTGAGTCCTTCCTTTTCCCACAAATTGAACACTTCATCGATTTGTGGGGAGATACTCCTCTTTTCCATTCCAAGGGAGTGCTACAATGTACCTTCCATTATCTTTCCGACCCATATCGCTTTCTGCCTTTGACTTCTTGCGTATTGGGTGCCTATGGTCTCGAGATCCTATAAGTCAGAAGGTTCTCGCGGGTTTGAGAGCAATGAAACGATTGTGTTAGCCATAGACGTTATTAACTTCGGCAATTGTCCTCACGGGGTCCATCCAAAGGAGGTCTCTATCGCTGACAGTTCACATTCTAGTTTGACCACCTTCCCCGTTATGACACGATCCAAATAATCGATATCCGGCGAAGATTTTCCGACGTCTGAGAGCACTATTCCTTTTTCTCACTCAACCAAGGTCGTCAAGAACAAAATCCTTGCATAGAGCTCTGTCTTTGCCAATAGTTTGAAAACAAAGCGCTTGATTTCTGCGTGTAAAGGTTTTAGTCCTACTGCGAACTTATCGTACTTTTCAAGTGGCGACAGTTTCTTCCAAAAACTATATTTGCGAGAAACTCTTCTCAAATTTTTGCAGCATTTTCTTATTGCGCTCCTTCGATGACTTCGTTTATTAAATGGTGACTACATAATTTGATAATGACTACGGTTACATAACTCACTTTGGGCTTTCTTCTTGCATTTCCTGGAGAGGTGACCAATTTTTAAGCGTCTGAAGCAAGCATTTTTCTCAATCACTACTTTTTGCTTATCTTCATAGCTTATTTCTTTCGCTTTTCCAACATTTGGCACTCTCGTGATTTTTATCACAAAAAATGCAGAAACCCATAAAGTAACGAGGTTTCGGTCTAAGGAAGGGTAAGGAAACAATTCAAAACATAATTTCAGTTCAATGAATTGTTGGTAAAATTTAGTCAAATTTAATGTACATTTAAAAAATTAAAACATATACCATTTAAAATATGGTGATCGCAGGTGGGGGTTTCAGAAATTTGTTCGCTTTCGTTTCTCGTTTTACCTACATCTATCCTTATAGTGATGAGTGAAATGTTTTACAATGCATTATATTAAATTAGCTTCATATTAAATGGGGTGGTATTATCGGCCAACAACGTTCGTTTTAAACTTGATGTTAATTTGGTTCACTTAAAAGCTTTAAAATGCAAGGATTTTTATGTAATTTGAGCTTTTATCTGTCCGTTTTAAAGCTTAATCTTTCATCTGGAATTACACGTTCTCCTGGGGGACATACGTATACCTCATTGTTAGAATTATCTCCGTATTACTCATCTTATACCTTCTTTCGCGAATTTGAAACGTTTGTGTTTGGTGTGGGAATTAAATATACCATCATTTTTTCTAGATTTTGATTTTCGTTACATTTATTGTTAAAAGGACAATTTGTTCTTATTGCTATATTATGAAGACCAAAGACTTATACACCAAAAGCGAGTAAATTACTCTAACAAAGCAAACAATATTATAAAGTTACTATAGTGTGATCTAGCAATACTCGCACTATACAGGCTGATTCAAATTGGGGACCAGCATGGTGATCTCGGATAGATAGGTTGTTTAAATTTGGCAAAGTTTCATATTCAATGCTTAACAAAATGCAGTTTTTAAACTGAAAAAATTTCGACTAATTTCAGAGATATCCGGAAAAAAAGCGAAATTTTGCAAAATCGTTTTTATTTTTTACTGAAGTTATTTAAAAAACATTTTCAAAATAAATATCACATTATTGTGGCCACTTTTTTCCCTCTACAAGATGCTAGTTTTAAATTTTAAATCCGATGTTTCGTCTCCGGTTAACGATCATCAACTTTGTTTTTTCTTATAGAATTCTTATGGTTTACATTTTTGAAATAAAAAATTCTCTATCAAATGGCATAAAAAGTAAAAAATGACTTCCATAAGAAAAAACAAGGTTGATGTTGGTTGACGAAACGTCAAACTTAAGATTTAAAAGTAGCATCTTGTAGAGGGAAAAAGTGGCCATACTATAATTTGTTAATTATTTAAAAAAAAATGTTTAAGTAATTTCAGTAAAAAATAAACACCATTTTTCAAAATTTCCGGATCTCTCCGAAAGTAGTTGCGATTTTTTTCAGTTTCAAAACCTATCTCTTACAGTGCCCGAGAACCCCATGGTGGCCCTTCGAATTTGAATGGACGCTAAAAAAATGCTGCAGCATTTTTATTGACATAGCTAAATGAACAACAAAAATTGTACTGTGTACAAATCCTGACAACTTTATTAAAACTATTCGCAATGCTTTAATAGGTTGGTGCCATCTTAACGAAAATAGGAGCAACCCCTGCCCTTATTTATTGGTATACACTTGCGAATCAATTTAAGTAGATGTGGTTCCGCTCGGAATATAAATTGTCCATTATCCCAACTTCTGCGGTAATCCGAAATTGAGGCGTTCACATATAATGGTTGCAATTACAGTTTCAAGTGAAAACTTTTCCGCCAAGTACGATCCCCCCCCCCCCTTACCCCTCCCCATTATGTAATCTCAAACCGTATTTTATCGAACACCGATCCTCAATTTGCTTTACTGCCAACGCTAAAGGTTATAAATACGTATCAATTCACTTACATTGATAGTGACAATATTCCTTCGCGAGTGGCGCTCGATCATACTGACAGATTCTCGGAACTATAGCTAGAAAACGAAATTGCTCATCTTCTTCGTGTGAATAAGATTGCATACCTAAAGTTACTGTACTTTAATTTATGAAGGAATATATTAGACCTTTTTCTAAAGCTTCCACCGTAATACATTTAGATTTATGTCCAGATAATTTTTATATTCTCCTCATCTCTACCAGCTCGCCAAGGATTTTAACTTGATTTTACGACGTTGGTAATTTACCTCATGCACTTTTCCGGGCGAAGTTGGGAATTTTTATGACCCTTTTCATAATTGAAAATTTAATTCTCTTTAGAGAGTAAATTGTAAATGTATGATATGTGTGCAAGATGCACGTTTATGTACTCTTACGAATTCAAACCATTAGTTGGACCATAAAGCAACGGAGGTCTATTTTAAATCCATGTGTTATTTCATCCAAATAGGATTGCTCTCGAGGAACATGCGCGAAAATTGAAAAAAAAACCTTTTTTTTGTACGCTATAGGAAGTAGTAATAATTTAGAGTGGAGGTAGATCCATTCTACATTTATAGATTAAAAAGAATTGGTTTTATATCATTACGCGGAGGAAAAGAAGGAGAAAGTTGAAGATCCACATTTCTGACTTTCACCGAGTCAAATATTGTTGTCCAAAGTTACGTGGTTAGTCGTTTTGAGGAAAAAGTCTGCCAAGTTGAAAAAGCAAGCATATAGTTCACCGTTAGATCTCCTGTTAAGGTTCTCTTGCTATTAAAAGTTAACAGTTTCTACCGTCTGAACAGCCACGAGCAATTCCTCATTTGAGTTATTAAGTTAATGTTGTTTGTGTGTAAAAGAAAATTGAATATCAGAAACTGTAAACGTTTTGTGCCGTGTTATTGCAAACCGGTATTATGATTATTATTAGGATTATTTTTTAAAAAAACTGTACGTAATTTTAAGATTTTTTAATTTTATTTGTTGAAAAGCTTTGTGTGTTTTTCTTTTTTTTTGGGAATTTTATTTTAATTTTTCATTTCTAATGTTTCGCAATAAATTTTTGTCTCTGTTGATCAATTAATTGTGTGTCTAATCGGACCCATCGTGCGACCCAGATAGAGTGTTCGTATCAGATTTACCTTAGATTTACTTCAGGTGTTGATCATAATGTTTATAATAAATTCTTTAGAATTTTCGAAGGTTAATGGAGGTCACTGAGTCTCTCAAATCATTAATTTAAGTCAATACTGGGATTCTTCTTTGTAGCAGTTGCCAGAAATTCAATTCAAAATATATTATTACCATATACATATTTTTCCGCTAACGCCTTCAACCAATTTCTGCAAAAATACATATTTATTACAAAGGTAAATAATAAGAATTTCAATAACCAGACCTTGCGATACCAATCATTCACCGCACATGTTCGTTCTGTTTTCACCTGCAATTAATCAACAAGTGTCAACAACATTTTCATTTGTGACCTGATTAGCTTATTAGCATAATTGGGCTATTTACAATATCGCGTTTCGTTATATAATAAATGAAACTGTTACACCCCGTTCTATTGCATTATTCATGTCTCGTCTGGGCTTGAACCGGTCATAGTTCAGTTGCTCCCCAGTAAACGCCTTTTTGTGTATGATATAAGTAGGTACAGATATTTACTTAGAACTGTACTATACACGTTTCAGTTATAAAATATTCATCCTTCATTACTTCATTCGGTGTATTTTCTTGTTTTTATAGTGGATATAGGCTAACACTAATTATTGTCTGCATATTTCGCTTTTAATGGTTGATCACAATTAACTAATTAATTTTTTTTATTTATTAACCTTTAACACCAAAATTCAAAGATTCAAGAATATTTTGTAGCAACTCAATTACTTGAGCTGTAGTAGAGCAAGTTCTGTGTATTTTTAGCGCATTTTTGAAAAAACTACGTCATTATATTCGTTATGGCTGGCTGGCTGGCTGTCCGGCTGAGACCTCAGCAATTACAATAGCTAGAAACGCACTAAAAGATTTTTGCTATAGCGTAGATGTGCAGGCTTTAGTCTGTTTTGGGTTCAATTGCTCATGAGATAAATAATTTTAAACTTCGCTAATAAAATACTGATCTGCATTACCAAAAATGCGCTTTCATCATGCATATGCTGATTTACAACTTGTTTCACTTCCGTTTCTGTTTCCGATTCTGCTATTTGATAACGGAAGTATACCGGAATTTTTCATATATGTCAAGGTGTGCTGTGCGCTCTGTTTGGTCGACGGGTGGACAAGTGACGTGAGCCGCGGGCGGAGTTTACCAGCCGACCCGGCCGTCAGACGTGCCATGACTTGCTTCTTATGGTTTCCTTCCATTAATCTCATTAGTTCGTGAATAAACTACATGTATATGACTCATTATTCTAGTATTTATCAAATTGATAATAGTATTTACCGAGGTATTTACACTTCCGGTTCTGCTTCCGTTTCTGCAAAAAAATATTTTGTCTTCTGTTTCCGATTCTGCTTCCGTGATAACACTTCCGTTGCATGACTAGTTTAAACTACACCATGCGGGGATTTTTTGGCTTCGGCACATGCAATAACGATGGAACACTCTGTATGCGCATTGTAATTATTTTTAACGTTAACGGTTGGTTGTAATTTGGGATTGGGCACAAGATTCGATCATATTGAGTTCGAGGTCAATTTTGTTTTGTATCAAAATTATTAGATGCTAATTTTGTTTAAATAATCACCTTATATTTCATTTATTTGTTCAATTTTATTATGTGGGAAATGACATCTGGAAACAATTGCGTAAAATTTGTTAAAGTTTTCCAGTGGCGTAGGCTAATCAATTTCAAGATAAAAAAGCACAGGCGCAGTTTATTGTTCAACGAAGCATTAATTTGTTAAGGAAGTGGAGACGGAAGTTGAAAAGAAAGGGAAATTGTTTTTTTAAGTATGCCATGTGTATGAAGTCAATCTCATCGGCGACCAGTTGTCCGGTCCCGAACGGCTGGCGATTTTTTCTTTAATATAAAATAATAATAATAAAAGCTTGTGAATAGAGCTCATTTCTTCTGCTTGCCGAACAAAATCTAGCGAACTAAAATGCGCTAAAGTCGTCTATACTGTTTCATGCCAGAACACCATGTGGTAATCTGTTTGGGGAGGTTCCGGTATATCTTTACCCTATCAAAACAGATCAATTCCCCTAAATAGACAAATGTGCAAATATGAATCCACTATTTGATGACTTTTATAACTACTGGGAATATTTTTAAATAAATCTAGTTCGTTTGTTGCTACAAAATATGTTAGGAATAGTTGTAACGTATTAGATGAGAAGTATATAAGATACTTAAAGTCAGAAAAACACTTTGAAAGCTTAGGTAGAACGTAAAATGGCGAACTTAGTCTCCAAGGATACTTCAACTACCCTTAATAAAAAACCTATAAATGAAAAATTGCGAAATTGGCTTCTATCGAATTCTGAATGATAAAAAGTTACACTAATTTTTCTTATCAATGCATTTGGGCACGCTCTACTTTCAATAGATCATCACATACCTACACATAAAATGTTAAGCACCACACAAAAATAAGTTCCAGTATCCCACCTTGCTGTCGTACTGAACAGCCCTAATGATCATTGATACGAATAAGCACCTGAACTTGGGGTTGTAGCTGACACGTCATATACAGCTTGAATGACGAGTAAAAGAAATCGCTTATGATATAGGTGCAGTTAAACTCATGAAAATATGAACAACAACCAAGAGTCGAGTAATAAAAAAAAAGGACTGAAATTAATAAGGGTAGCTTTTGACAGAATCGTTTTGAAGTGGTTCTATTTTACAATTAACTTCACCACCAATTAGAGCCTTTTAACACTATCGTGCGGATGAAGTTTTTGAAATATCGAGTCATTTAAGCGAAATTACCATTAAAATCGTTCTGTAAGCGAGCATGCTTGCCAATTTTGTTTTTAATTATCCCGTGTAGCGGCGCAATGGGTAACGAGTAATTTAACCCAGATTATGCATTGTAGAGCCCCGTTTCAATTAAATCTAATGTGTGTGACTAGTTTTTCAAATACAAATTCGCTAACCGAAAATCGCTTTAGACTGTACTTACGCTAGGTATTAGCTACATGCTAAATGTAGATAGTGTTTACTGAAGTAATTGAAAGGGAAGATAAGCTGTTTAAAATACGTATTCGTGAATACAAAAATGCAAACTTAGTCAAGAGAACAACCCTTATGGCGTATCAAACGTTAATTGCCCTTGAGGTCATCGACTGAGTTTACATTACACTTTCTGTGAATGTATTTAGACAAAATAATAAACTGAATTGAACATTTAACACACAAAAAACAATGAAGAATTTTGCTAAACTGTACCTGTTTCGACAACTAGATATCATCATCCGGTGCGCGACGTTTCAGCGTAGGGACGTTTCGGAGGGCGGGTGTTTTTACAGAACGCGATTCGGCGGATTATTTATATACCTACATACCGATTTAGACAAAAAGTAATTGCGAATTAATCAATCTCATTAGAATTTACTACTAGCGACAGAATGTCGGACTCAAACCATTAATCCGGATGTGATTAATTGGATTAGGATTAAGCTTGAGTACCTGCGACAAAATTTCGGACTCGTATAATGATAATCCAAATGCCATCAACCCGTATGTGGTCGGATACGAATCAATGGCATTGGGATTATCATTCTATGAGTCCGAAATTTTGCCGCTAGCACCCATTAATACACAATTGCCTTTGGTATACAGAGTGTAGAATTGGTTTACGCACCATATAGGTATTTCAATGGCAATTTCTTTATACCGGAATATTTCAATTCAATTAAATTTTTTGTAGATTGTAAAATTCTGCGTTGATTTATGTGCTCATTCTTGGTTGTGGGAAATCCGAGAAATTATAAATTAGCATTTTACTAAAAATCACTCGTGCCATAAAATTATTAAACAATAGTACAGAGTGAGCAACAAAGATTGAAGCGTGCCGCTTCAGCTAAATTGGCAATGTGCCGCTCATAGCATATGCTGATTTGATACAAGATACGAAATACGAATAGACGCACGTCACTGTGACAGCGCAGAACGTCATTTTCGTATACAACTTCATACAAAGAAGGTAGTTTTGATATTAATAGGAACAAGCGGTGATGACGCACGCTTCAATCATTGTTGCTCACACTGTATATTATGAAACTAGTTTATAATGCAAGGGATTATGGCATGAGTGAATGTTTAACGCATGAGCGAAGCGAATGCGGTAATATCACGAATGTCATAATCCCTTGCATTATAAACAAATTTCATACGCTATTTTATCGCCGACTAGAACTTTTCAAAAATAAAAATTCTGATCGATAAACTTAAATCGGAAATACCTAAATCTAAAATTACATCAAAGCGGTTTTAAACATTACCATGGTTTTTGATAGCTCACTTTTGTTAATAAATAAATAAAGCGGCGCCATTTGCACAAAACACGCACAAAACATGAATTTTGCGGAAGATTTGAGTTTGTGTGATGCAATTTTAAAGAAAGCGGAAGAAGCGGAATCCAGTTTGTGTCCAAAGAAATCAGAAGACTTTTACAAAAAGGAATTTGAAAAATTTTGTCACTGGATGCGGAACAATAATGCCGAAATTGTGACAGAGAAGGTTTTGCTGGCGTATTTTCTGGATCAGGTAGATCAATTAGACTGTAAATAATTATATACCTAATTGTAATTATTGTTTCTTCCGTTTTAGTCAAAAAATTACAAGTCCTCGTCATTGTGGTGCATGTACTCCAAGCTGAAATGTATGTTACGAATAAAAAATGACATTGACATTAGCCAGTTTTCTAAACTTTCTGCTTTTTTAAAAAAGTGTTCAGTTGGGTATTCAGCAGAAAAATCTTTGGTGTTCTCAAAGAATCAGTTAATAAATTTTTTGACCTCGGCTTGTGACGAACAATATCTCCTTATGAAGGTGGGTGGGTTTCTCTTATTGCTACAAAAGGTTACTATAAAAGTATGATTTTAGGTTGTTGCAATATTTGGATTATTTGGTGCTTGCAGAAGGATAGAGTTTTACAATTTACGTGTAAGCGATGTCCAAGAAGAGGGTGCAGTTTTTGTGGTGAATCTCAAAGATACGAAAACACATCGACCCAGAACATTCACAATTTTAAATGATGATAGCATGAATTACACTGAGCTCATTAAAAAGTACATAAATTTAAGACCAAAGCATGTTAAAATAGAGAAGTTCTTTCTATTCTATGGTGCGGGAAAGTGTACGTGTAATCCCATTAGCATCAATACCTTTGGTCAAATTCCTCGTAAAATTGCCAAATATCTGAACCTTCCTAATGCAGATCAGTTCACTGGTCATTCATTTCGCAGAACGTCTGCTACAATCCTTGCAGATAGTGGCGCAGACATTCGAACATTGAAAAGACATGGTGACTGGAAAAGCGATGCTGTTGCGGAAGGGTAGGTATGTGGCGGATTCACGAGAAAACAAGAACAAAATTGCTAGAACCTTAGGATCTGTTAACACTGTTAGCTGCCAGAGAATCAGGGATTTGGCATCTTCATCAACTATCTCAGTATCTGGAATTACTAGTGCATCATCGACTACAAATGAATGTGTTCTTCAATCTAGTTCAGGCATTTCAATTTCCGGAAATTCAAATTGTACTATTACTATTAACATTAATAAATAATATATCAACAATCAGCCTAAATTTGTTGTCAAGGCGACTTTATGGCACAACTTTATGGCACGTGCCATAAAGTGACGGATTATTAATGATTTTGACATTCATAATCATAGCATTCTAATGCTAGTCGGCGATAAAAGTTTTTTTTTTTAATTTATTGTGCCTCGACTACTTATGGCCATTGGCACAGTTACAGTAAGATAAGTGTGGCTAACATAATAAGTATAGGACGGTATCTATATACAATTATACAATCTGATGTCTTTCAGAAAATTAATTACTCTGGCAATATTTTCTGGTGTTGCAAGGTCTTCTTTCAGGTCTGTCCCTATCCGCCATTTTAGTCTATTTTCATCATACTTTGGGCATTCGGAGAGAATGTGGTTTACAGTAAGAATGTCGTTGCATTCGCACCGTGGTGGATCGAGACTGTCCAAGATGTGGCCATGCGTGACACCAGTATGACCAATCCTTAATCTGTGTATTATTATGGTATCCTTTCTCGGCATTAAGGGTAGATTATGTGCAGTTATTTGTGTTTGAATTTGGGCCAGTTTGGCGTTGGAGAGGCTCCAAATATGTTGCCATTTGCTGGTAAAGAGAGTTTTGGAGTTCGGTGTGTAGTTGAATTTGTACTGTGGGCAAATGCAAATCCATGTTTAGAGTTTCTTTTGCGGCTTGGTCAGCTCTTTCATTCCCAGGAATCCCTACGTGAGAAGGCGTCCAGACAATAGTTACAGTGTTATTCCTGGCAACAAGTTGCTGGTAGGAGTCATGGATCTGTTGTGCTAGCCAATTTTGGGTAGGTAAATATATTGTCGATGGAAAGTATCGCTGCCAGGGAATCGGTACATATTATTGTCTTCTTATTCTCGCCGGTAATTGTGTTTAGCGCCATTAAGATTCCATATAGCTCTCCAGTATGAATGCTACAAAAGTTTGGTAGCACGTATCTCGCTATTGTGGAATCTGATGTCGTGACTGAACAACTAACACTTTTGTCGTCTTTGGAAGCATCTGTGTATAGTGTGTTGTTTGAATGTCCGTATTTGTCTATTAACTTAAGGAATGATTGTTTAAGAACTAGGTTAGGAGTATCAGTTTTATTGTATTTACATAAGGTTTTGCTGATCTGAGGCATTTGCTTAGTCCATAGAGGGCAGAGAGAGTTTGGATGTGGAGTAGTTTTGGATAAATCAGTATTTCCTACCAGGTCTCTTAATATTTTAGTGACTGGAAAGGGGTGTTTGGTAATGTTATTGATCTGCGCTGACATCAGTGCACTGTAAACCGGATTCTTGTGGTTAGCGGATATTCTGGAGAAATAAGCTAGAAGAAGCTGTTCGCGACGAAGGTGGAGAGGAAGTTCATGGGCTTCGCAGTAAAGGGCTTCTGCTGGGCTGGTACGGAACGCTCCTAAGCAGATACGGAGAGAGGTGTTGTGAATTGCATTAAGCATCTTAAGGGCAGATTTACTAGCAGAAGAGTATACTATGCTGCCATAATCTAGTTTTGATCGTATTAATGCCCTATATATTCTTAGCAACATTGTTTCTTGAGCTCCCCATTGATGATGTGCCAGTGATTTGAGTATGTTCATTCTCTTCATGCAGTTCGCTTTTGTTTCTTCAATATGCTTTCTCCAGGTCAGTTTATGGTCAAAAGTTAGGCCTAGGAGTTTGTACGTTTCTACTACCTGAAGAGGGACACCGTTCAGCGTTACGTGGGGATTGAAGTTATTTCTCCGTCTGCTAAATTTCATGACTTTGGATTTTGAAGCCGAAAAGTTGAAACCTGTCATTCTGGACCAACGGGAAATCTCATCTATTGAGTTTTGAAGTAAACTGCAGGAAGTTGCTGTTACCTTTCCCGTGCAGTATATTATCAGATCATCTGCATAGAGGGCACATTTAATTGGAGGGCGGAAAAATTTTCCTAAGTCATTAATAGCCAAGTTAAATAGGGTTGTACTAAGAACTGCCCCTTGCGGAACTCCGTCCACCAGCGCTATGGTTCTAGATATTTTATTGTTAGCCAAAACTCTTGCTGTACGATTGGTTAGAAAGTTTTGGATGAAAGATGATATGTTTCCTGTTAAATTCAGTTCTATAAATTTATTGTAGATGACGGGTTTCCAGGTAGTGTCGAACGCACTTTCAATATCAAGAATTGCAACAATGACTTCTTGATTAATGGCAAAAGCGTTAGCAATTTCATTCTGCAGTAGAACTAGATTATCTGTAGTACTTCTATTAGATCAAAGGAGTTTGATTGTTACGCAAATATTAAATTCTAATTTATTTATTTTTTCCGGTTTCCCGAATGAAAAATAATAAATAAGGGCATTAGTAGATGCAGAATTTTTTAAGCTGCAACTTTGCTCTAAATTAATTAGGGGAGAAATTATTTCAATAGAATGAAATTGCATTGAAAGCACTATGGTGCGTAAACCGTTTCTACACCGTGTATAACCCGTTTGAGAACCACTGATAAAATAATGATTAAGAAAAAGCGTATATATTATGATGTGTGACATGGACGTTAATCTTTGTTTTGTTTGTTTGGCTGAAACGTAGCTGCTTATTATTTTGGCGATTGGCAATTATGCCGTTATTTGAGCGTCTTATTGGGAAGACAGTCAGTCTTTATAATCGTAAAGTTCTTTATAGAAGAAAGTAAATTGAGTGCTGAGATTTAAGTCGCGATAAAAGAGGTAGTTGTTTCTCACCCGTTAAGGGAGTTTTCCATCATCAAAAATCAAAATTTTACATCAGTAATTACATCGAACCCAGTGTCCTCTAAATCGAGATTCAAGTGTTATAATTAATGTCAAGGAGTGAAGTTTCGAAGCATTTTCCCCTGGCGCTTTGTGTTAGTGGGTCTGTTTAGAAATCGCAGTACGACCGGAGATTTACCAGGTAATTAAGACTTACTTTAATTGATTTGTTCCTTCGATCATTGGTTGAATTGCTGCGTGATTTTTGTTTTTTTGGACTAAGCGCCTATTTTTCAGTTGATATATGTCGAACAAATTTGTTTCATTTGTAAACGATTACTTTTGTGTTTAATCAACCCCAAATAACGACCTAGATAAGAGCTAATGTTCATGTCACATTTTTCTATTTCGTACCCAGAGTTACATCAGGTGTTAATTAAAAATGTATTAATTAATTCCTTGGACTTTTGGAGGCGGTTATGTGTTTTATTTGAGCTAGCGGGTCAGGTGCTTGTGTGTGGTTTATTGACAGTTGGCCATTGCAGTTTGCAATAATTCGATGTCGTTGATAAATAAATGTATTAATTGTTGGCGTTGGCGTCGCGTCGTTTTAAGAAAAATAAAGCTCCATGACCGGTCTCAGACCAAATCATTCTGCTAAAGTGCCCATAGCTTTTACTTCATATAAGCAAGTTCTTTTTATCTGTACCTATTGATTTTTAAATCTCGTAAGTCATATTTATAATCACTATAGGAAACTCTGCCAATTTGATTTTCGTCTAGCGTGTGTAATACTTCGTTGTCAATTCGATTAGTTAACTTTGCACAATTCTACAAATTACAAGTTTAATACGAAACTACATAACTTTCTCGGAATCAATTCTCTAAGAAGCAATAACATTTGGATCAAACGCATGAAATGAGACACCTCACAATTCCCGTATAAATTATCTACGAAACTTAATAGTTACCTAAATTAAATTATAACTTCTATAATTGAGTATTTCAATTAACGTGGTATGACTAAACGTTGCGTTGCTGAACTTCATTGTGCCCACCTTATTGGTTATTAACTTTTCAATTAATAAACTTCTTCTGATTGAATGGAAACTTCGTAGTAATCAGATTTATTTCGATTTAAACCCTTAAGGAATTGAGTTTTTGTTCAGGCGTGCTCGGACTCGCTTATAAACTACAGAGTAATTTTTGTTCTTTTAATTTATAATTGAATATGCTTCTATTGCTACGTTCAAAAGGCCTTAATAATTATGTACAATAGAAGAATTTATTCAATACATGCCTCGTAATTCGAAATTGGCGATCATCATGGCCAATTTTACTGTTTCTGTTGCTGTTATAAAGAATACTGTTGCTGTCTTTCCGATCGACACAAGTTTGTCCTTTTAATATTCTTTATTTTCAAATAGTGACTTAAACCATTTTTGGCAATCGTAATTGTAAAATATCGTGAGCGGGAAATTCACGTTGGAAAATTCGTCACTGTAAACTCGTCTCCATTAAATTCGCGTCCAGAGGATTCGCCCCCAGAAGATTCGCACATCGAATTCACTTCCGAAGCCAGACAATTTCCCTCCGAAAGGTTCTCCCTGGAAAGATTCGCCTCAGGAATACATTTCCCGAAATAGTTGCCACCGAGAAATTCAGCCCGCCGAAATACACTTTTGCAAGGAATCAACTCCTAGAAAAGTTTATGTTCAAAAAACCTAGACCCTAAACTCGAATTCTCGCTTGAAAGAAATGGTATTTACTCAATTTTTGGTTTTGTTTGATGGTTACTAAAAACTGTATTTTCCGGTCATGAGAAAACTACCATACAGCAATTTTCCTGAACCGAGAACAAATATTCCCGAGATGACATACAAAAGAGCTCTAGGAATTATGCCAAGATAGAGAGAAAGGGTTTACGTGTATTTTTGACGCTAGTGTTTTTTTTTGCAAGTCCTTATAGAGCGGGTAATACGGTGGGAGCGAATCTCCCTTATTAGGGACAATTTACTTAGAAGTATCTTAAGGGTGGACCTTCGGATCGAATTTACTGGGGCGAATTTTGTAACAAAAATAGAAAGGAAGTTTAGAACTGGGTTCATAGCACTTATTTCGAGGGTGCGTTTCTTCTTGGCCTAGTATACATGGAATTTTTCTTACATGTATAGATATGGGCTATGTACAGGGCGAGTCAACGATTCCGCAGAGTAACTAAATGCATTGAAGATTAGGTTTTTCGAAAGAGCTCTTTTGTTTTATAATATGATTGAATATTCCCCACATTTTAAAAATATTTTGAATGATACAGAGTGCGCTCCCAAAGTAGGGCGCTAAAATGTTACATTTTTTTAAATAGAACCCCCTGTATTGGAATGCGTTTTTTTTAATTCCACGTGTAATTGTAGCCTCAGTATTGTGTCAAAATTATTACTTAAATTTATCCTGTGTAAAGTAACAGTCAAATAAATACATCTACTATATGAAAATTAAAAAAAAAGCTTACAGGGTGTTTTTTGTAGGTTCAAAGTTACAAAACTTCATCTTACTTTTTTTAAATGGAACGCCCTGTATATTTTTCTGTCATCTCCTTCAAAAACGTTCAATTTTTGATAATAATGTCCTATACCTATCTCTGACAGTTTTCGAAATATCTTGGTTTTCCTGGTTTTTATATTCTATATCTTATAAAATAAGTTATATGTAATAAGTTATGGTGTCGGATATGGCATTATGGGAGATCCACGTTAGTATTTTTAGAGCGTTTACAACGGTTTTAAGGAATATATTGGATTTTCATAGTACCACTAACTCTGCACTATATAATACCTACTGACATAACAGAAGATAAATCACAGAAGTTGAAAAAGTAATTGTAAACGATTTCCAAAAAGAGAATTTCCATATGAACGGTGTCTGTTTTTATAAGAGTATTGGCTCACAAATACACAATGTAAATCTGTGGATGCGTAATATCTTTGTTGCGCATTTTAGTCTGCGTATGCGCAGTCTATATTTTGATGTGCGGTTAATTTATTTTTTCAGTGAGTACTTTCCCTTACAATTTCAGAAAAAAAAACTCGCCCATCAATAGGAGAGTTGGATTTCCGCTTGCGCAATCTATTTGTTCAAAAGGTGTACATAATAAGTAATTACCCATAGGGTTAAATTTTGTAGTCACTCTTAAGATAAGATCTGAAAGTTACACAGCCGTAGCGACGGACAGACGGACTTTTATAAGAAGCACTGGTCTACAAATACAACTTGAATTTGCGAAGTCGAAAGCTACGAGTAAGTATTTTATGCAGGTTGTTAATTAATGTCATGCAGATATTTCACGGGGTGCGGGGTAAGAAAAAGATGCAAATATATGCATGGTCTAAACGGCGCTGTTTTCATTATAGAGAGTGGCAATGAAAATATCCTGCATACTGCGGCCAGCTATTTTGATGCTTTACTGTAGAGATTTTAAAAAATAGTTGATGTATCAAATTTTAAACACTTATCACAGAACATTAAACAGAAAACGAAAAATACGAGAAAAAAATTGTATCTTTACCATCCTGTATAACGAAAATGACGCCCTTTAGACCATTTTTTTTTCTTATTTTGACGTATATCAACCCCTGAAATATCTGCACACATTAATTAACTAATAAGGTATATGCGCTCAATTTGGTTTTAGAAGTACCACCTTCTATTAAAATTTTCGAAAAATTCATGCAATCGCGATCCAATCCTTGACATGTGTTTTCAATTCGATTTATAAGAAGCATCTTCAGTTAAAATTTCAGAATTGCGCATAAGCAGTCCATTTTTAGGGGAATTTTTTTCTTTCTTATGTGAAGGTTTTGTCCGTCTGTCCGCCTATTCCTCGTAAAAATTCGGCCACAAATGAGAAAGTTAGCACTGCGCATGCACAACCCATTTTTGACACGTCATTTCGCTTTGATTTTATAAGAAGCATCTTAGCGTATAGAATTGATAAGCACACTCAACGGCAAAAGTGTAGAATTACGGTACATGCTAGAGGGAGACAAATAGAATCCACTTTGCCCGCTCTTGAAAATTGATTAATATGACACAATGAAACATGTTCATAAATTAACAAACATAAAGAAAGGCGTCTGGACAATTTCACGTTTGTGTGTATGTTATTTTCTCTGTGCAGGCAAAGAATTATTAAGTATTCTTTGGTGCAGGGTTAATATGGGGTAACGCTTATAAACTATACGCGATAGAAAAAAATTGACGTCGCAGTGTCTATGTATTTTTTTTTAAATAAATTCGATGATAAAAGCTAAACTGGCCTACAGTCCTTTGTTTTTGCGTCATGGAAAAAAGCTACCAGACCTAATCTCATTTGTTAAATGAAACTTCTGTATATTTTAACCTAAACAGATAGCATATTAAATTCTCTTTTCAGAAATATAGCACACCAGGGATGATAATAAAAAAGGTTCAAGTGATTAAAAAAAATTAAAAAGATTAGAAAAATTTAAAAAGGATTTTAAAGATTAAAATGTTTAAATTATTCAAAAAATACAATAAATGTCACAAACTTTTTGATTTTTTTTAAATTTTTTTTAAAATTACTAACGTTTTTGAATTGAATCCATTTAAAAAAAGAGATTTGGTCCGATAACTTTTTTACCTGGCTTCCTATACGACGGCAGATTATGCAACAATAAAAAAAACGCATTTCCGATAACTTAATACATAAATTTACTGTAGTTAAGCTCTTACTTTTATGTCTATGTTACCGAATTTGGTTCCAATCGGTTCAGCCGTTTAGTCGGAAATGATCGACAGACCGACACTGTCGAGATTTTGTTTGGTCCGGTTTCATGCTGGTTCCAAACGTGTATTTTCGTCAAAAAGTGAGGGGTTATTTTTTACCCCAATGCAATAGCTACCTCCCTTACTAACGTGCGGATAGTAAAAAGGAGTTACCTATATAGTCTAAAAATATCTAAAAATCGAAAAATGATTCTTTTGCCCTATAACTCAAAAACAAAAGACTATAGTAAGCTAGTTTTCAACATCGAGTTTATCTAGAAATGTTTTGAAAATTTTATATGATTAAAAGGAGGCTTTTTTTTTTAAAAAAAAGTACAAGCTATATTCAACAGTTGCAGTGTTCGACTGAAAGAAACAAAGAATTTCTTTAGCACGTGATAATTACGCGGAACACGACAAATTCTATTATTTTGCCCGCCCGCTTTGTAGATTTATTGGCCCGCTCTTAGTAATCAATATGGCGACAGCCCTGCCTCGACACCATAACTAACCAAAATAGCGCAAAGTAGAACTGAAATTAGATAAATATCTGTTAAAACAAAGATCTAGCAGCGAAAGGGCTGTAGGGACGGACAGACGGGCGGACAAAGTCACAATAGCGCATTTTTTAAATATTTGTAGAAATGAGCTAAAAAATATTCCGTAGTAGCTTTAAAATCCCTTAAGTATTTTTTACAATTGTTCTTAAAGGTTCTTGGAGTATTATCTCTGGCAATTTGTGCTACTGATTTTATATCATCTTTTATATATTTATTTATTTTTGGACTTTATTTTTAAGTGGGTGGGACTTCAACCAAGGCTGCTCTAGCAACCCAATCCACTACCTATACATTTAAAAATATACACGCTCGAACTCGGTACCCTCAGTACCGCAGACGCGCTTCCACGCCACTGCGCCACACAGGTCGGTTTCTGATGAGCTTATTTGATTATCAAAATCAGTAAAAGCTAGTAAGTTTTTTAAATATTCCAGAAAACCCGCTCCCATTTCAAATTCATATGTAATGATACGTTATCTGGTTGCCCCCGAGTTACCCTTACATTGTGAACGATCTATGAAGACGAAAATAATTTAATTTACTTAAGGGCCTTTCTTGACCACTGTGCCAAATATATGCAATATGGCAATATGATTTTGATTTTTTTATTTAGGGTAGATGGTTGATATCTACCATATGAAATACCCCTACTCTTTACATTCCTAAGAAGTTAAAAACTAGACGTTTTCTGAATTGGGCGGGTTGCCGTAAGAGATCATATAGTACTAAAACTGAATTCATTTAAACCGTTAATCAGATTAATAATTAATATCTCTTCACCGTAAACAAATCAACGATTCAACACAACTGATTTTAACTTTCAAAATTCTTGAGCAAGTTAATATTTCGCAACAAGTCGAGAGATTTAAAAGTATTTACCTAGTATTTAAAGGGATTTGAACTTATTTTTTGATATTTAAAAGAATTTATCCGTATTTAAGTGGAAATAGTTGTATATCTTGTGTTTTTATATATACACATTTGTAATTTGTATACCTATTTAAGAGAGTGGGCTACCCCTCTGGGTGTATTTTGTATTTTGTGTGTTACGATATCCAATTGTGGAGAGAATGTTATTTTTGCTACTGATATTTTGGTGTTTGAATAAACCAGTATTGGTACCTAAATTGATTGGTACTGTTATTACTCGTTGCCCTCGTACCTTCTCAATTCAACACGGGGAGGGTTAAGATAGAAACGGAGTGGCGCTCAAACCCATTGGTAAGTCCAACGAAGTTACGAAGAACTACCGCTGTGGAAGATCCCAAGCTCTTATTTTGTGTTCCAACCCTGAGCTAGTTGACCGATTATGAGACGGGTTTGATGAAACGCAGCGCCAACTCTGCCAACCAGTACCTATAGATTGTTACGTCGACAAGGTACGAGGGGTCCTCCTCCTCCACTAATGAACCCGACACTCCATCGGGAAAATATCACGTGTCTAAAAGTTCACCCCGCAAGAAAAAAGTATGCTTTAGAAGCAAATGAAAGTGATAATGACCGTGACGTTGGTTTTTCCAAGATTCGATTTTTTCAAAACGAAAGACTTTTTCATGGATTTCTGTACGCGATGATTTCGTTCAAAATTTTACAGAAAAGTAATATTATTTGAATTTACTTTTTGATCTGATTGAGTTTGACGTTTTCCCATCAGATCAAAATTAATAAAATCGTCTTCGCCACTTTCGGTACAAGTGCAATTACTTGCACCACTAACGAAAATAAGCGCGATTTGGTCTAGCCAAGCTCGGTTACATAAACCCAACTTGTTGGTATGTTTTCTGCTGCGCAAGTGGTGTATAAAGCTCTTGAATCATATTCGGTGGGACATAAAAAGCACCGAAACTTTCGGAGCGGCAGCGTATGCAACAACTTTTAGTTTTCAAATTGATTGTGTCCCCGTTGTTATTAGTCGTACCATAATTGGTATTGTTTTAGAATAAAGCCATAGTTCCGGTTACATTTGTGCGGAGGCGGCGTTCTCAATTTCGAGGTCCATACCTAAAGATGTACAATACGGATAAAGGTTAATTAGAGATAACGCCAGACGAATCCATTTTACGACTTAAAGGCCAGAACACAATACGACCAAACTTAATTTGCAAATAGATCGGCGATGATTAAGTAATGCAGAAACTTGGAGAATTCGGCTTGCTTCTGAAAATCGATCTTGCCGAATACAACGCAATATCCGTTATCCCCCAACGATATCATCGAAATCATCTCGCATAACTGAATCTAAAGTCGTAATTTAGTGAGAGACACGAACCTGAGGTTTGCGGTCGATAATTTCTTTTTCTTCTTATTTATTAAAATGATTGAGCGAAACCGTATCTGGCATCAGTTGTTGCGTTTCATTTGAATAAAATTGGCTTTTGGAACAGTCGATAAAAATGCGAAAATGATGTCTCCCATCTTTTTAGCCTCGCGCCATGCTAATATTTTAATAAAGCATCAAAGGGGCCTCTTCGAGATTAATATAAACGGACGACTTTCTCTAATTTCGACTCGCGGCTGGATACCCTTATCGCAATTGCTAAATTTTAATATATTTGTAAATGGCAGCGGCAATGAATAATTAAAGTGAGGGATGGAAGATGGGAAAAAAGGAGACGTCACAAACAATTCGAAAGACATGTCTAAGCAATCATTTCGAGAATTGGTTTGGGCTTTTGTCAAACTTAATAACTTCAGATATTCGGTAATTTCAGTTATTTTCAGTGGGGAAAATTAAATTTCACGTTTAAATGGAATTCTGATTATGGAAAGTGTTCCTTTCTGATCGATGAATCAACACGTGAATTCGAACAAGGGTCATTGCAATAATTACACGCGTCTGACAGATTAACCTCAATTTGGGTCGATTTGCGTTTGGTTATCATTTTTATGTTGCACTGAGACGTATCTAGGTCTCAGCACTTGTTGATTTTGAACGAATTCCATGTGAGCCTCCAATTTAGTGAAAACCCTCCCTTTAGCATGTAATAATAGAGTTGTAAGGTGGAATTTTTCCGTATTTTATATGGAGGGTGAATATTACCGACCTGTTGCAATGGAGCGCTGATATTGCAACCTAATTAACATGGTAGATCGAGCCACCAAAACCTAAGAAGCTCCAATACATTTTTCATTAAACCGTCGGCGAAGTGGTTCATCTGAAGCCTATGTAATCTAGGAAATGGCAAGCGTTTATCACGGTTAAAACCCAATTTTAAACGCGAATTAGCTAAAGTTAAGCCATAAAAAATACCCACTCGCTTCCGTAATTCGCTAATAAATGTTGCGCTCTTTTGTCGAGCTTTCAATTGAAAAATGTACAGCCTGTTACCGCGACATCAATCGATATTAACTTTAAAACAGTTAAACAATCATGAAAAGTTGTACGTACCAAAAGATTGTCCAGAAAGTGGTAGAATGAAACTACGTCATTATACACAGTTACACCTATAAACGAACAAATCTGGGATTTGGTTGTGCTTTAACATATATGCTATGTTTTTTTTTGTTCTTATGCCGCGAAGACATGCAATGGTGATATTAAGGTATTTCAAGATCAATTTTGATAATTCCGCTTGATGTTCACATCGGAATTATAAACTAAAGAGGAAAGCTTCTCAAAAACCCGAATTAACCCGCCAACATCCCGGAGCAGAGGAAACTCCGGTGTAACAAGTAGGTTGATGGTGGCCGGGCTGAGTGCGCGCGCATCGTGTATGGTACATCGAACGGATGCCTATTTAATATAACGTGACGTAAGCACTTGTATATAATCTATATAATTTGTAAATAGATATATAATTCGGTATAGAAATTAGAATCTCTCATTTAAAGCCGATTGTGATTGCAGAACGCCGACTCACGTAAAAACCTGTCACTTAATCTCCTGAAACAAAAATCAATACGAGTAAGCAGGTATTTCCTATTTTAATGTACCTGAAAACATTAAAATGTTCCATGTCCATCAATACCTTTTTGTCAGACCGCCAACCCCTAAACGCTCGACCATAAAGTGAAGGGTAAAAGTGTCCCATTGCGAGCTGTTATCGTCACGACTTAGCCTAGGTCCTTTAAAATTTAACGCTATTGGTAACGTTATACGAATGCCGCAAAAAATCAAATTCGTTTCGCCCTCTTGCTCAGGTCGTGAAGTGTTGCATTATAAACAAGAGCGCCGAATGCTTCCTTTATTATTCAATGCGCCTCGCCTCGCCAACCCTTGACATGGGGCGCTAACTTATCTATAATTATCGCTATGTCCATATTGACTCATTAAAATGGTATATATCGTGGCGTATTACTAATTCCCGTGAGCATCTTCGTCTCAGTTATGAGGGAAAATTTCAGTCGATTCTACAGAATGTTTACAGCAAACCTCAATTATTTATTTTATGTTATATTATTGCCTCTATTTTAGGGCGAAATTGTGACTAATAACTTGGTTATGCAACCCTACTGCGTTGCACTACTATCTACACTTCACGGGATTCATGTATCAAGTTGTTCCCACAACAACCAATTAATGTATTGTGCCTGTATTTATCAACTTATGTAATATCATTGAATAAGTAAATGATTACTTATTCAATGGTAATATCCTACTATTCAAACTAGTTATTTTGCAAAATTTTAGTGCAATCTAATCGTACAAAGGTTTAAACGCTAGTACAATTTTTTATTGTACAGTTTAATAGAATGCATAATCTAAATATAGATGTGCAACTAAATATAATCTTGTGTGTGTAAATGTTTGTTTAAGCATTGTAAGGAAATTAATTATTTCATTTATGCATCACCCAAGTTTGTTTTTTATTGAATCGTAAGGAAGCTAAAGGGAAATTAGTAAAGTAAAGCAACAAGCGCGGTTAAAATGCAAACTTAATTTAGATGTAGATAATGTAAAATAATAAACACTTCACTACGTGTGTATATTCAGGATAAGGTAAATGAAGCGGGTCATTGTAATTAAAATAGAGCAAGGAGACCCGAGTTAAAAATACGTCTATCGCAACCGAAAGTTAAATGACAAAAAGAAAAAACGTGTTCCGTATATTATTATATTATATGATTATAGCGCTTATGAGGTCAACAGATACAAATACTTCCTCGGTGATTGTCCTCTTAACGGTACGGATGGATTCAGAACCAGATCTTGTGTGTGGCGGTATGGCATGCTCGTCGAGAACGGTGTGGAAGTTACGAAGGAGGTCGTTTAGTTGCTGGACCAGACGAGGCGGCATTTTGTGGACGCCAAACGACCAGCATCCGCTTGTAGAGGGGCAGTGAATGACTTGCTGGACTCCAGTGTCTTCGAGGCGTTTGTGTTTCCGTATTTATCCCGTGCCGCCCTTTGTTGCGGAAATTCGACCAATTGCGGTTCTTGTGTCGCTATCGCTGTGGTAGGTGTTGATACCGGAGCTAGAACAAGTGGGATAACACATCAGAGAAGTTAAGTGACGGTCATTCATTATGCAGTGAGTTTGCTTAATTTATAAATAAAGTTTTATAACAATTAAATGCAAGATTAACAAAATAAAATAAATTCAATGTATAATATAAAAAACTTCCTTGAAACATTTTTGGTATGGAATTGTTGCTAGAACAGATATCGCATTACCTTTCTGAATTTCCAGACAAGAAATTCAGTTAAACGACTCTGTTTAGATTTCTCAAAAATTTTCCGACCGATATCCTTCATAAATGACTTAGCTGAAGGACCCCAAGCTCCTAATGTTTCTACACCAAAAGGGCAGAAAATGAATCGATCAGTAAGTTCAGAGTATTTGATTGTATTCTCTGCAACCGTACCGCCCTCCTTTGATGAAAGACTAATGTTCGTTGGGCACATAGTGTCGGAACAAGTTGATTATTTCCTATCAATGCGAAGTATGTTATTGCGAATTAATGTCGTTTGATTTCCTTCTTTACACGATCGTCTCGCCTCCAACTCTCATTTACTAAAATGTTATTTTATTTCAGCAAAAAGGTTCCTTAACGAAAATAGGAACCGTTTCATAGAAGATCGCCGACTGATTTGGTTTTTTACAATAAAAATATATGGGCTGACTTTTGTGTTGGAAGCACTTCAGATTTCTTACAACAATTTGAATCTGAATGATCTGATTTCTTACAATTAAAACAATTTCGTTGAACATTTGTTGATTTAAGTTAACCTTGCACCCAAAGTGAATTGTAGAAACTGATTTCACGAGCACTTTGAAACTGACACTTATTTCCTTGCCAATGATGGACCTTCGTCTTAAAAACTGGAATAATCCGGAGCTACCTGAAACATACGATTTCTTATTTAGCAGGAACGCTTAACTTTTCAGAGTTTTTCGCCAATCTATATCGCTATCACCAAATCTCGAGCAATTTTATTCTTGGTGACTACCACCTTATGCCTCAAAATAGCTTAAAATGGATCAATTAACCTCATTATATTTGTTTTTTTCTTTTATTAACCTTTTGCTGACTGGAAGATTTGCCCTTTATTGTCATCCTTTATCGAATGATTGTCGTCCGGGTGCTACTCAAAGATTTCTCACTCCTGGTATAAACTGAAATCATCGGACACTTTCATCAATCATTATTTTTAGTCAATTAAATGAACAATCTGTCCCCTATGAGATTGGTATGTATAAAGGCTCGGTAAATAATGTCGAAAAACGCTAACTGATATAGAACTAAAAAATTAAACGCTCAAAATCCGACCTGGAAAAACGTCTATAAAAAGTAACACGCTTTAAGAAAAAGTTTTATACACTCTCGAGCGACACAAATAGCCGTAAAAATATAACTCTACTCCAGTAACTTTAATCCCTTCCAATCGCTTTTGTTAGACATGTCGGTGGGTGTATCTCAGAAAACGATGCACTTAACTTTATCTAAAACTTTGTTTGCGTTAGCTTGAGGCGAAATTAAGGGATGCTTCTCGGTTAACGAGTGCATAATAAGTCTTTGTATACCTACCTAATTAGAATAAATTGAATGCGAAATTTCCTCAAACTTTTGAATCTGTAGTTTTCTAAAGGGTAGTTTTCGAAACTGCACTTGCCGCGGGGACTTTTTTTAAATTATAACCTTGCCGCTATTGTCGATCGGCAATTGACTTTGTTTTGATTGAAAAATGAAACTCGCACACAAAAAAAGGCAACATTGAAATAAATTGCTCTGGTAAGTAGCTCAATCGGTTTGCTCTTTAACCCGGATACTGACGCCCGGGTACCGGAGTCGGATACACCTCCTTCACCTTCTTCAACAACGCTAAAATCCTTCGTTTGGCTGTAACTTTCCTCAGTGATAGCGTTGAGTGAAGGATTTACTCAATGGTGATAGTTAGGGAATGCAATACCGGGATCGCGGGATCCCGAAATACAGGGATTAATCCCGCACATAAATGGAGCGGGATCTCGCGAGATTTGCGGAACTGAGGAATTTGTCGACCAAGTGGACGACTCTGAAACGCATAACGGAGAAGTTATTTTTTAAATTATTGTTAAACTTTTTTCGTTAAAAATTCACTATGATTTTTGAGTCAGTTTAGAAGTTCACCTTTTTGTGCTTTACAGGTGAGGTTTTTTTGAGTTCTAAGTTAGGCCGAAGGTACTTTTTTGTTAAATATTGTGATAATTAGCGACTTATTTTAATGCAAAAGTTAACCGCAAAGAATTGCTTAGTTGCCAATTTATTTAACGTTTTGCGGGATCCCGCAAATACCGGGATCTCGCGGGATTAACATCTAGCAATCCCGCAAATACCGGGATTGAGATTTTGCTGCGGGATTGCATTCCTTAGTCACATTCCATAAGAACATTTTTTTTCCGGATCGATCAGAGACAATTTTTTTTTCTGGGCTCAAAAAAAGGCATTGTATAACCTTCCTTTTTTACCAAAAATTGACTGCACCAAAATTTCTCGGGAGAACACTTTTTCTTATTAATTTTGGTGCGTAGAACCCAAAACAAATCGTACTTTTTCGATTAGACCTCTCAATCAAAAGTTATAGACTAGAAACCAGTTTCGAAAAAAAATTCAAAGGTCTGTAACTTTTGAACTAGTAGCCCAATCTTGGAACTGTTTGAAATTATGGATTATACAGGCCACATTCTATCAGAAAATTTTTTTCCCGGATCGATCTGAGACAATTTTTTTTTCGGGGCTCAAAAAAGGGCAGTGTATAACCTTCCTTTTTTACCAAAAATCGACTGCACCAAAATTTCTCGGGAAAACACTTTTTCTTATTAATTTTGGTGCGTAGAATCCAAAACAATTCTTACTTTTTCGATCAGACTTCTCAATCAAAAGTTATAGACTAGAAACCAATTTCGAAAGAAAATTCAAAGGGCTGTAACTTTTGAACTAGTAGCCCCATCTTGGAACTGTTTGAAATTATGGATTCTACAGGCCACATTCTATAAGAAAATTTTTTTTCCGGGTCGATCTGAGACAATTTTTTTTGCGGGCCTCAAAAGAAGGCAGTGTATAACCTTCCTTTTTTACCAAAAATCGACTACACCAAAATTTCTCGGGAAAACACTTTTTCTTATTAATTTTGGTGCGTAGAATCCAAAACGAATCGTACTTTTTCGATCAGACTTCTCAATCAAAAGTTATAGACTAGAAACCAATTTCGAAAGAAAATTCAAAGGGCTGTAACTTTTGAACTAGTAGCCCAATCTTGGAACTTTTTGAAATTATGGATTCTACAGGCCACATTCTATAAGAAAATTTTTTTTCCGGGTCGATCTGAGACAATTTTTTTTTCGGGGCTCAAAAAAAGGCAATGTATAACCTTCCTTTTTTACCAAAAATCGACTGCACCAAAATTTCTCGGGAAAACACTTTTTCTTATTAATTTTGGTGCGTAGAATCCAAAACAATTCGTACTATTTCGATTAGACCTCTCAATCAAAAGTTATAGACTAGAAACCAATTTCGAAAAAAAACTCAAAGGGCTGTAATTTTTGAACTAGTAGCCCAATCGTGGAACTGTTTGAAATTATGGATTCTACAGGCCACATTCTATAAGAAAATTTTTTTCCGGATCGATCTGAGACAATTTTCTCTTCGGGGCTCAAAAAAAGGCAGTGTATAACCTTCCTTTTTTACCAAAAAACGACTGCACCAAAGTTTCTCGGAAAAACACTTTTTCTTATTAATTTTGGTGCGTAGAATCCAAAACAAATCGTACTTTTTCGATTAGACCTCTCAATCAAAAGTTATGGACTAGAACCCATCAATTTCGAAAAAAAATTCAAAGGGCTGTAACTTTTGAACTAGTAGCCCAATCTTGGAACTGTTTGAAATTATGGATTCTACAGACCACATTCTATAAGAAAATTTTTTTCCCGGTCGATCTGAGACAATTTTTTTTTTTCGGGCCTCAAAAGACTACAGGCCACATTCTATAAGAAAATTTTCTCTATTGCAATTTCACTTTATACGGGGTATTAAATATTAAAGCAAGTTTTTCTAATTTGCATTGACTCTCCAAATCGAGGGTGGTCTACCAAAAAATGCCGAGGCAGCAAAAATTTACTTATCTTCTTGTCAGAGGAACCCAACTCGCAGCGTCAGATATGAAACCTTGTATTACCTCTTTTTATCACGTAAAATGATACCATTTTTCGGCAATGAGGCGACAGATACAATTTAAAACAGATACGTCTGTCATAGACTTGACAAAGATGACACATTAAGCTCGAAGGATGCCCCCTCGTTACAACTGTAAAAATCACTGTTGTGGATTTTATAAAAATGATATTTTCGTGAACTGTGACCGCGTTTGTTTCCTCCAACTTAACAATACAAGCCTGTGGGGAATTTAACCAGCTATCTCGGATTCCAGTTCATCAAATAAAATCGTGTACAGGAATGATGCCGAAACATCGTCAAGATGGCGAAATTCCTATCCGGAAGATTTTCTGCCACTCTGAATGCACGTGACATGCGGTTAAGGTTTTTATTCTGTCGTTTCACGCCATAACTACGTTTAGCTACATGAGAGTAGGTACCTAATAGATTCACTCATGCATGAACTTCTAAAATGCACGCGCAATAAAAATGTCAGATTTATGAAAGGAAGTCGTCGTTTCGCGTCATGTGTGAATGATTTTGTATATTCACGGAACGTAGAAGTGGAAGCATAAAGATAAAAACCAATAATTCGCAACGAAAGAAAGCGCATCAAAGTTTTGGTGTACCTTCCTGCGGGAAGAATTTAAAAATTTACAATGTTTTCCTTTCCCTTCGCGCGAATAAAGGAAAAAGCGAGCGCCAAGTTTTTATTCCGAAAATTTAAAAATACTTTCTCTTTCTATTCTCTGTCACAAATCCATTAATTTTAGAAAACTCGACATATCCAAGGTATCCGATTAATCGCGACCTTAACACTATGCGTGCGTTATTTTGAATATTTAGAAGATACAGATTTGTTCATTTTTTAAATTTTGTTTGTGAATGTATTTTAGAAAACTTTTGAGCATGTTGTTTTCGGTCTGTTTCAAAAATAAGGAGGGGGTACTGTAATGGCTCAATATCTATCAAAATTTCAATTTCTGTTTTACTTTTTCAGTAGATATACAAGTTGACTTTTAGATGTATTTTGAATAGTTGTTCAAATATCAGCAAAAATTTTTAAAATAGGGAAAATCGAGAATTCTGAAATATCCTCGGAAATAATCGGAATAAGTACTACTTCTTTGTTATAAAAGATAAGCAGCTTCAAAGTTGCTTATACTTTCAAGAACTTTGAAACAATTGTATGTATTTGAACGGGGTAAATACTGTAAAAAAGCTCAAATTTAAAGGGCCGGGTAGCGTTTATGTGGTATTTAATTATGTATATTTAATTTTGTTATTTGTGATAAGAAAGACTTCCCGTTTTCTATTTGAACTTCACGAAAGCTGTGGATTATGGATTTGGATGTATTACATTTTGTTCATTGATACCCAATTTTTTAAGAATGACCCTGGGAGTCACAAAACAAGAGTATCATTAGGACCGGTATTTCATGTTCCGTGACAAGGTAACTCCCTACTGCTTCCGAGGGAAATTAACTATCACGTAGATTCTTCCCTACATTCACATTTTACTGCTTGCGATGTAAAACTGAACGGTATATAACTGCAATTTGCCTAATTAAGTGCCAAAACGTGCCCTTTAGGTACCTAATTTATTAAACACGAAAATACCTGAAACAATTCTAGCGTAAATTTACACAACAATAAATAAAATATAAATTTTTATGGACCGTTAAAGTTTACGGTGATTAAACGTGTTGTCCGCTACATTGAGATCGTATCGCTGCCTGGACGTATTTATTCCCCCTTCAGAAACCTAAAACGTGTGCAACCAAACTAAAATGCATTGATATTATTGAAAAGCTGTAACACATCAGGATACAATTCGAATTTTTTCCCTCTTTTATAGCATGCAGGAGATGGTATAAGCTTACGCGTTATGCAGTATCGCAAATTTAATTAAAAATCATCAAATGACTTGCCAATCATTAATTTGAATTAATTCACAAAAAACTAATTTATTAACGATCCCGAAATCGTTTATAATACTGTATTGCTGTCTGTCTGCCCGTCAGTCTGTACGTGTGTACAATCCGATTTGAAAATTAGATGATGAAAGGTCGCGGCCATTGTTTTTCAGCTGATCTAGATCATCGTTCGGATTTTTGGGTATTTTCTATTAGAAAGTTGTACCAGTTTGCGGCTAAGTTCGCACAAATATTATAAAAAAAATTTTAGTTAATCACACAATCACAAAAAAAATCTTATTCTAGCTTTGGTCTGCCAGTCACAGATACTGGCCATCAGCAAATGCATTGGGATTAAACGGAAAAGTCCCTATTCTTACAAATACCCTTTTTATGTTTAAGGGGGAAGTGTGTAACGGATGTTACAGTTTACTTCTCCTGCATCCTACCTCGTATTAATCTTCCTATAACTTAATTAAATTGGGTGCGGTTCTTATTATGTAATTATTATGTAATGTGCACCGGCGAGCTGTCAGTCAGTCATCTTCTTCTAGCCTCTTAAGCAAAGCGTAAAAGAATAAATAATAGCTCAACAATCAAATTATGAAGGGGTTCTTATTTTTCTTAAGGGCTCTTTGCTTCAATAGAATAACGTATGCGGTCAGGTATGCGGTAATGGGGGTTTGAAGTCAAACAATCCTGCAAAGCGAATGGTTAAACCACATTCATTCGCAAAAACATTCTTTCCATTGATAGGAAATAAACAACTTGATTTATGTGAGGGTGTTGCTAAAATAAATACAATAAAAATGCAGCGAACTGCAAAATATTTTCCATTGCGTGATGCCCTTTTACGAATGATCCTTTCTCACTATTTACACTTTTATTCATAGATGCACTGTCCCAATCACTTTTATCTTACAACACGGATGGTTTAAATAATTAATTCGCACTACCATCAGCTTTTTGTCATAAGGAACGTGTATACGTTGTTAACAAACTCCCCTAGCTCTTATTTTTAATTACAATGACCCGCTTCATTTAACTCATCCCAAATATATTCCTATTTTATTTACATCTGAATTTAAATTGCATTTCTATAACCGCTTTTATTAATTTATATTGTTAATTCCCTTTTAGCTTCCTTATACGGTTAAATAACAAATTAACTTGGGTTATGAATAAATGAAATAATTTTTTTTCTGCACACACAATTATTTCATATATTAATTAGGTTTACATTACAAATAAAATTGTTTAAAAACATAAAAAAGATTTACCGTACACCTAAAATATAAAAAATTTCATCAAATGCTTTCTGTGGTTGAGTGTTGTCCGACCCGAAAGGGTACGACCACATCTTTTCCGCTGGAATATCTGCATTAGAGGGAACTCTGCTTGCTGGTGATAATCTCTCCCACGGCATTCCATTAGTTTCCTATGCCTCCATCCCTTGATCTCGCTACCCTTCTTCTTGTTTCCCCTTTCTTATTGTTGTCCTCTCCCTACCCCTTTTTCTGTTTTCTCCTCCCCCTCCTCTGGGCTGCTTGTGCTTATGTCTGGTTCTTCCTCCACCTCCAGTACTTGTCTGCTTCCTTTCTTCATTTTGTGTTTGTGCCTGCTCCACTCTTCCCATCTTTCTATGGGAATCCCCGAGGCTCCCATCGTTTTGTCCATATGAAGCAAAGCCCGCTTACTTTCCATTTTGAGACACGTAGATTTTTGGCCACCTGCAGTATATGATCTTTGTTCCTCCTGTTTATATGCCCCCAGTATCGCAAGTGTCGTCTTCGCCTCTAGTAATTCCATTATCTGCTTTCTTGTAAGGTTGCTGTTTTCCATCAGTATCCTTAGTGCCTTCCGGTCCGCCCTCCTCAATGTTTGTCTGTTGCTCTTTATTAGAGCTGAGGTGTACACTCCGTATAAGACCTTAGCCAGGTCTATTGCTAACAGTCACATTTTAGTTCATACCCTTCAGTGTTCGTATAGAATCCTCCTGGTCGTCCGTTGATCTACCTTTTATGAAACCTGCTTGGTATGCCGGTGTCTTCCATGTGTGGCCCCCTAGGCACTGTAGTAGGTAGATTGCGTATAATTATCTTGTATGCCGCACTGTATACCGAGATTCTCCTGTAGTTGTCTGATCCTTGTGGTGACTTGCCCTTTGGGATGGTAATCTGCACTGTCTGCTGCCATTGTTTGGGGACCAAGCTTTTGGTTCATACCTCCTGAATTCATATAGGTCCTTTATTGGTCATTCTGATGCGTATTGTAGCAATTCGGCCTGGACCCTATCCGGCCCTGACATTTTCCTCTTTATCTCCATCATTTCTTCCATCGTGAGGGTGGCGGGAGTGACCAGTAATCGTTCTCCCCCATTAGCTGGACCTCTGCTTGTTCCTTCTTCAGGAGTTTTACCATGCTGTTTTTTTGTTTCCCCCTTGTTTCCTTCTTCTGTTGGTTTATGTGCTTATACATTTGCGCATTCCTCTCCATTTTACCAAGCTTAGCAATGTTCTCTGCAAACTCGGCGAATTCCTTGATTTCATGTTGTTCAAAGACTTTGTTTTACTCCTCTTTGGCCACCTTTAGCTTTTCTTTGCTTTAGGGTTGTGTGGGTTTGGCCAAACCTCTTCTGTGGTTACGCATGACTTGCTTCCTGTTCGGTGACATGGTCGATTTTTGGCCCCCAAGTGTTTTCCCTGCTGCTTCCTTGAGCATTTCGGCGATCCTGTTCCAAGATGGTCTCCCTTCCCCCTTTTTATTCCTGATCTCGTGCTGCTCCTTTTTATACTCCTCCCTTTTCTTCTCCCCTGTCAGAAGTTTCACATCCCACCATTCAGTTCTCCCGCTTTGCTCACTGTCCTTTATGTGGTCGATCTGTAATTCAGGGCTTCCTCTCCTCCTTGTTGTCAGCACCGTTTTCCATTTGCTGAATGTGTTGTTCAACTTTCCAAAAAATGTTTCATCCAATTACCTAGCAACCTAATCAACCAATCAGAGCTCCCTTCCTAGACGCTCTTTTGGTCACATAGGTAAATTTTACGGGGAATTGTCTTATCTAAAATAAACAATTTTCTACCGAAATATGCAATTTTTCTCGAACAAGCACATTCTTATCACTAGATAATTAAATCAACCTTTTATAAAAATAATCAAAGTGCCCATTAAATCTGAACTATCACATAAATGATTGAACAAAACGAAAGTGATATCGAAAATAAGAGATAACTTTCCCTACAGTTAACACTTCTAGGAAATAATCTTTTTACAAAGAAACAAAATAAGCAAACCACTTGGATACAAGCTACA
Organism: Photinus pyralis; assembly: GCF_008802855.1. Taxonomy (NCBI): domain Eukaryota; kingdom Metazoa; phylum Arthropoda; class Insecta; order Coleoptera; family Lampyridae; genus Photinus; species Photinus pyralis. The sequence goes on from NW_022170663.1 coordinate 10,217,793, forward strand.
AACGTAATAATCGTTTTGTGTTTACACGTCAAACTCAACCAGAATAATTAAATGAATTGAAACGAAAATTTGATTAATAATCAGCGACACGTCATTCTGTCTGAATCAAAACATCAACGTCCACATCGACATTATTTACACAGCATTATCTTATCGCATACACATTATATACATTTCTATTTAAGTTGATTATATGTAGATGAGGGTACACCTTTTTGGTATGCAATTGCAGAAATAATTGCCTATGGTAAATCAAAACTGTGTAAATACAACTAAACGATCACAAACAAAGCTAAAATGAAATTTTTAGATTACTAACCAATTGCACACACTAAATTATCTTATTCTGTAGGAGGATTGACACTAGAAACCAAAAACGAAAACCCTGTAAAGAAATCACATGTGAAATTCTGTTGAACACAAAAATTTAACTTGCCTCTAGTTAAAAAGAGGGTTGTTTGGAAAATAATCTGTTAAAACTTCAAATAGCAAAACCCTTGAAAGGCGGTTAAAGAAAATGGTCGTTCCTACGTATGCATCCACTTTAAATTCAAATTATAGCCTCCAATTTGAGAAGAAATGTACCTCGATCCAAATCAATTCACAAGATTTTACAATTTTTCAAAAATGGCGACAGCTGTTAAACGTTATCAATTTTTAAGTGAAGTCTCAAGGAGAAGGAAAAGAAGTGCGTAACGTTCGCACATTAAAAATGATACACCAATAGGAGGTCGTCAAAATAAACCAGCTGCGATAGCAAAAACATAGTGATACTAAACCAATCATAATTTATATTTACTCGAGAAAATAAAATTCCTACGGTATTCAATGAGCTTCCAATAATAAAATGGCCTGGTATTAGTGGCTCGAGGTCTAAATTTTTGTTTTTTTAAGGTTTTGAAATTACAGCCGTCTAGAAACATATTCAATCCATTGGAGATGTAGCGAAAGTTTTCCCGATGAAGGGGTGCACACTGATACTATTTTAAATACCTCTCAAAGTCAATACAGTAAATTGTGCCCTGAAAGTGGCGCTTTGATTTGTCTGGAATAACTGTAGGTATTAGCATAATAATACTATGGTATTAGACTCCACGAATTTTGTAACCCCAATCAATCTAATTCAAGTCACAGAATTATTCAATGGATGTACTGAAAACGTGTCCTGACATCTATTAGATTTCCCTATACTCCTTCTTAGTTGGGAAATGTAGGTTCACTCCAATTCTGCGGTCTCCAACGGCACCCTGCATTCTCACAAACTATGCGAAGCTCAGAAGGTGTCTATTCAAACACTTACTCAGGGGTTCTGCAATTTCGTGGAAGTGTCCTCTTTCTTCCTGTTGTTCCATTTTACTAGGACACTATGTTCCATTATATCCCTAAACTTTCTAACAAATTTTACAGATGTCGCATCGCAACCGTTCTTATTCACCATTGATTTATTTGTGTAGGCTGTAGATGATTTCCAAATTCCATTGCTTCACGGTTTCACAACTCAGAATGATGAAATATAGTTGTACAGCCCTCTGTACGGTATCTACTTGTCAATGTAGGCCTGTTATTTAAGATTACGAAAAATGTGATATTCATCATTATAAGGGTGTAATAACGGAGCAGGGTGGGGATGCGCATTTATGTTTCTCGAAACAATTAGACACAAGCCATATGACATTTCGTACATATTCCACTCCAACTTTCGGTGGGTCAAAGCACTTCGAAAATGATTAGATTGTGTATTAATTCTTCACGTTTTTAATTAGGACATGCTGAAATCCAAAAAAGAAACATAGTGAATAATAATTTCGGATTATCATTAAATCCATTTAACTCGGAATGAATACCCGCTCTCGTAATTTAATTAAAATAATTACCTAACGAATCTGCTTCAAAATATGTACACCGCAACTTTTTTCCTGCAGTTAGAATAAGCGAGGGCTTGTTTTAAAATTAGTTTTCAGCTTAGGAATGTTGAAATTATGACGAAACGGCTGCTTTTCATAATACGTAATCGCGCCATACACATTTTCCAGCTATCGAAATAATTGCGCCTTTATAGTTCAATGCGGATTCAATAACTTATAGGTGTCAAGTCCACCAATTTACCAAAGCTATAAAGCTCACCTAATGTAGTCATTTACCCATTTTATCTCTTTATCTTTTCCTAGATGAATAACTTTTACCTTTATTTTTTTCAGAGCATGCGATCGTGAGCGTCGCATTCTCCATGGATCCAATACTGGACTCTGAAGATGGTTTCCTCTCGAGACGCCGTTTGATTGAGATACTCGGAGTAGAAGATTTATCAGATGGAAAGAGCTTTGACATTTTTCCCTTATTCATTTTCTTATTTCAGGTACAAGTTCCTGAGTACTAATTGCTGCACCCTACTTTTGTAAATGTGGCCTGACTGGTACTCGCAGACCCTTCCATCTATTTCGCTTTATAAATATGTAATATTTAAAACGATATTTTGCTTTCTTTGTTATAGGCCGAACACACTTTTGGGCTAAAAAGCTGGTATCACAGTCGGTTATCACTGAGAACTGACTATGTAGACCTTTCTAGTGTTAGTCGCCTCCTCTTCTACGTAATTTTGTTGGTAATCTGTTCTACATGCCTTATGGCATTCTTGAATTTTTTGGCATTCATCACGGAGATGCCCTGCTTCTCTGCAGTTCAAGCATCGTTTCTCCCTGGGCGCACCTTCTCTGCATCTGTGGCCCTCCTGAATCTCCCTTAGTTATTTTTGCCTTCCTGCTCAATCTTCAGGGTGCAACTCCCATCCAAATACGTAGATGTATGTCTAATTATACCGTTTCTCTTTTGTCTGCAAAAATTGCGGCTACTCTACTATGTCCGCTTAAATGTCAACCTTTCCCGTTCCCTCCCATGGGTAAAGTCTGCCCGTTTCGCCTCGCTCCCAACAGTACTAGGGACCAACCGAACCCCTGCAACATAATGTTCATTTGCGAAAAAACAGAATCCATAGCAAAATTGTCGGCAGCATTAATCAAAGAAAAAAGGGATAATTTGGAGTTTAAAAAATAAAGGGTACTCAGGTAAGTACTAAAGGCGGTTGGACTCGTCGCTTTTAGTGCGCATTGATTGGTGCTTTCTTCAGAAAAGGCCGTAATTTTATTATACAAACCTCTTTCTCTATCAGACACTTGTTTAATGAGTTTTTTTAGGAAGATAATTGTGGAAATCGAGTCATCCTTACGAAATTACAAATTATGCTCAGTAGGTATTGGCAGAACAGCAAAAAGTGGCCTTTTTAGAAACGGTCTTCGTACTGTTGAAGGAAAACATTCCTTCTCCAAAAGGTTTTAGAAAGTAAAAGGGGGATCTGATTATTGTTAATTTTGAACATTTTTTAAGTTTTTATTGAATTACTTACTGTAAATTCTTTTCTAACTATTTATACAATTTACGAGTTTATAATCCGTTGTTAATCCAAGTATCTTGTTCAATCAATACTTGAATCCGTCTTGACATCCCTTCCACTAAGAAGTATCAAATCGACAAGCTTCCACGTTATTTTTACAACACAAGCGAAGAAACACCTATAAGTAGGTACTTCTTACAAATCTAAAATCTAGTCCTCGTCAACCCAGCCAGTTTGGACTTGGCGTTTCAATCGCTATTTTCCGTCTTCTCCTCGTAATTTTCGTCAATTCATTTCAGGGTGTAATATTTTAAGCAACTTGTGTCGAAACGTCTCCCACCCACTAAAAGGGTATTGAGTATTTAAACGAACCGTGCTTCAAGCGAATCAGGTATGAATTATTCAAATATGTAAATAGAGTTCCGCATCGAAAGAAAAATTTCCTTTCGATTGTGAGAACCGCAATAATGCAATTAGAGTTCTAATTTACATTAATTAAATTCATTTGTTTACACCAATTTTCGCAGTGTAATAAGTGTCAGTTTGTGGTCGAATATTTCCTTTGTGGCCAATTTCACAAACTCACACGTACTTATACTTGGCGACCTTCCTAAGCTTGTAAACCTTCAAATTCATTAAAATGCAATACATCTTTAAATTAAACCCTAGCATGGCAAATTTGTTAATTACATAATTCTACACAAATCTTATGTACAAAGACGGATAATACCAGTTTCTCATTGCGGCCTTGGTTAATTGGTATAGCGTGGAGCACACAAACTATCATTTAATTTCTACATATTAAGAGAAGGTAATTTGTAGCTAAACAACAACAAGGTCGTATTATATTGATAGTTGACAAGGTTCCTTTCCGTACGTAGTTGGTTGAAATTTGACGCTAAATTCCGGCAATGATTTTTATTTCCGCTGCGCATTGAATTGAATTGAATGTAAATTTTGGTTTAGTTTCGTACATGACATTTAATTTCAATCTGATTGGGTTTAAAATAAAGGGATATTGTTACTATTGGACCATTTATACTGAAAACAGTCAATGCCAATTTTTGCCGATTTTGCCAGAAACGCTCGAACAGGTCAATTTTGGTTTTGAGGGAGACATCTAAATTAACAATTAAATAATAGTGGCCCCAACAATTTTAAATGGGGTGGTACACGTACGTTAAATGTTGAACTGTTTTTAGCACTGTTATTTATTGACACCGTATAAATGGGACACCCTGTACATTCAAAAATAATTTGTATAGATTTATAGTTTGAACACGCGGTTTTTATATTTTTTACAAATTATGAACTAGCAAACACCGACGCACTGTTACAAGACCCTGTATGTAAAACATCAGTTACTGACAGAAAACGCACAGCCAAAATTACTGTAGAAAGCTGAAATTTGGCCTGCAGGTTTCTTGGAGATTGTAGGGGAGCAGAGGATTTCCCAAAATTCGTGAAAAATTCTCCAGACAAGAAAAAGTTGGGCAAGGACTTCGTATTTATTTTTTATGACTTTGAGTGCCGTCGAGATGCACCGCTGCAAAACCGTGTAAATAGTTATGTGCATATTCCAAATTTATGTGTCGCGCAGCGTTTGTGTAAGCAGTGCTTAAACAATAACACAGACATAAATATCCCCTGTGACACGCGTATGCAAGTTTCGAGACTATTAAAACTTGTGTCTGGTCTGGCGCGTAAAAATAGGTTATAATTGTTAGTGTAAATAATTGTTAGTGTACATAATTAATTTTAAGTTGTAAATACGTTCCGTGGATTAGGCCTCCTGGGGAAACCACGATAAAAAAACGCGCCATTAACTCTACCTCCTGGGTGGTGCGGAAACGGGTTTGTATTGTATATTTTCAAGTGTAATTTTTGCGATTAATTTTTGTTTCGTGATTATAATGTTTTTGTTCATTTATTTCTATATATTGCGCATTTTATAATAACATGGATAATAAATATAACTAAAACTTGTTTTGCTAATTTCTAGCTTCTATTTCAGAATAGTGAAGTGAACAAAGATAACAGTTTGTTTCGTTCCTTATGTTTCTTCCGTAAGTATTGTGTGTTGCCTATGCTCGTGTTGTCCACTCTTCTGTCCAGTCGTCCTTGGTTTTGATAAAATTCCTTCGCTTCTTATCTTTTCTTTTCCGGTCACTTTTGAACAAGAGGTTGTCGTGTGCATTTGCTACATCTTCATTTTGTGAGAAAATTTTAAGCCTTTAAATTTGGAAGGATCTACTTACTTTGAAGATTCCATTACCTAAATTTATTACCAGAAGGGTGTTCTATTATTTCCCTTGGGAATATTTTGGGTTTTCGCCCAGCGGATCTGGAAGCACATGTGACACCGATCATTACTTTGGCTCGTTTAACGCCGTTAGAGCCTTTTCCTTTTCTTGTTCTTTTTGGTGTAACATCTATACATAATATATCAGACGGTAACGTAAATCGTGGAAAGTCATTCCGCCACCCCCTGGTGCGGACATATCACAGCCACCATCAGCTTGATGCCTGGACAGTTATCCTGAGTTCCGGATTCCAACTTTGTCGACACAGTCGTTGCGGTATCGTTCTTGTTCCTGTCACCATCGTTTTCTACGCTGAGCTTCAGACAATCCGGTGGAAGCGGTACGCTGCCTGCCACCAATCAACTGAAAGGTCAGCTGTTCAATGTTTATGAAACTATTGTATGCGACTCACTCCAGAAGCCACCCTCGACGTAGATATCCTTGGTTAACCTATTTTGTGTTCCTTCTTTTCTGATTCCGTCCTGTATTTCCTTTTTTTTTCTGTCCTATAATTGTTCCCGACATTAATTATTTTTATCCACCATAATCTGAGTATTTACCGATACTCTGTTTGCGACAAAAATACAATAGAACTGGTCACTTGTTTTTATGGGTAAACGATATTTGTTTAACTTGAACTTGAATATTTAATGAGTTTTGATATTTGACATTTTGACAACCCTTCAGGTGTCAGTATTTATGAACTATTTCTGGCGCTAGTACCTACTGTGCATAAGACCTACTATTTCAATAATCTGTAAAGCAGTTATCAAGCTAGCCATTTTTTGTTTTTGTGTTTATTCGTACCATAGTATACCCCAGGTCAGGTATTTGATTTAGTAGCCCTTTAAAAGCAAGGCCTTGATTTTATCCCGGCACTATTGCCTTAACATTTAATTTTCATGAAAAAGACCTAAAGCAGCGTTCTAGGTGACCTTGCGACTGCGTGTCAAATTTATCTGTAATCAAAGAAAACTATTTAATTATTATTTTATTAATTTCAATATTTTGGGAGCCTCGCGCTACCCCCCTTACCGTATTACTTATCTAACTATATACAACCATAAATAAACGATCAGTTCTCAACCCCTAATTTGTAGTGTTTCGTTTTTCTTTGTTTTTCTTTTCAGGTGTTTTTTTTTTGTTCCTACACAGGTTCTACGTTTCCTGCTTCCGCTTACAAACGTAGTGGCGCAATTAATCCAGTCAATCAGAACCTACGCAATATCCCTGAGTTCCCATCGCTTTCCCCTGTGCTGCGCTGGTACTTTCCCTGAGCTAGGCCGGAGCAATTCCGGCTTTTCTTTATGCGCAAAAAGAAACCGTTATAACTGGCACACCAAGGTGTGAGGGCCGCGTGATTGACACCCATCTTGATCTTTTCACATTTGGAATTTTTTTTTTACTTTCTTTAATTCAATTCGGGGTACTTTATATAATTATTACTCTTGGAACATTATTTCCTCGATTTTTTTTTTTGGTTAGTTTTTAAGTTAGTTAGGCTTAGGATTTTAGTTAAGAGGGGGAGATTTCTTTTTCTTGACCATGGCCTTAGATATTAATAGATTAAAGGACAGGGAATTGCAATATGAATTACACATCCGTGGTGGTTTACCTACTGGTAAAGTGGATGAAAACCGTGCTATGCTACGTGAACTCTTGAAAAAGGAAAAACTACCTGATTTTGTTCTTCCTGCATATCCGTATTCCTTTGAGGAAGATTTTATAGCGGTGACTGAATTAATGGGTAGGCTAAAACAAAATGTTGAATTATTTGATGATGCAATGGGTGGTAGCACTTACTTAACAATTGTTACATCTTTACTGCATGCCGATCAAAGATTGCATCGTACCAAAACTTTATTAACCCTATCGGCCGATGAATTATCTCGACTCCGTACTCTTCAAGAGTTAATTAAAGACACTCGCAATTCTCTTGATCTAAAGGCATTTAAATTCAACGAATCGATTCAGATGCTGAATATACAACCCGCTCCTCGTAAACCAGTAACATCTAGCCCTATTATGCCACCGTTAGATGAATCTATGAGAAAAGTTGGAGCTTCAGCGTCGAAAACTCTTTCGGTTAACTCGACACCTATTTTTAAATGGGGATTGAAGTTTCGTGGAGATGGTACCGGAGATACCTTAAATACATTCCTTGATTGCGTAGAAAGAATGGCTCGATCGCGTGGGGTTGATCATGTTACCTTGTTTGAAACGGCATATGACTTGTTCGAAGGTCCCGCTCGATTATGGTACAACATAAACTCATCGCGTGCTCAATCTTGGGACGAACTTGTATTTTTATTACGAGAAACTTTCCTTCCGCCACACTATGATGATGATCTCCTAGAAGAGATTAAGTTGCGAATTCAAGGTCCTACGGAACCCATTGATATTTATTTTGCCATCATGCAAAGCATGTTTGCTCGACTTATGCACCCGCCATCGGAACGACAACAAGTTATGATCATTAAAAGGAATTTACTTCCATTTTATTTAGATAAATTAGGTCCTGTAGTTTTGACTTCAGTGTGTGATTTGCTGCGTGAATGTAAAACATATGATGTCGTGCTGCATGAAATAAACAGAGTGAATGCGTTGCGCAATCGAACTACCTTACCAACTTTAGAACCTGAATTTGCCTATCAAGCTCCTCGTAAACCTATTCCAGTGCGTACTCCAGTCCATTCCGTAAATGGCCCATGCTGGAATTGCCAAAAATTAGGGCATACGATTTCCGAATGTTCTGAGCCCAAACTGCTCCTATGCTACCGATGTGGTACAAAGGGCTTTACAACAAAAACTTGCGTGCACTGTAATCCCAATAGCCTTTCGGGAAACGCAAGCGGGGGAACTCGTTGAATCGCCGCGAGCTCACGGCCCCTAATCAGGCGAAACCATTACCTCTTGAACCATTTTGCCCAACTAAGATGAAACTAGATTTTATTATACAACACGTTACAAATGATGCTCGACCTTACGTGCAAGTGACAATTAGTGGTGTTCCTCTTCTAGGACTCCTAGATTCTGGCTCGTCACGTTCCATAATTGGGAAAGAAGGTTACCATATGTTACAACGTTTAGGATTAGCAATGATCCCTGAAACCACGATTTGCACTGTTGCAAATGGAGACAAATGTTACTCGTCTGGGTACATTACCACTCCCATTACCCTTAAAAATAAAACCGTTATCATAAATTTACTCGTGATTCCGGACTTATGCCAAGATTTACTCTTAGGCATCGATTTTTGGAAAGCCGTAGGGATTATTCCTATCTTGACAGATAATGTTTGGCACTTTACACCATCACCATCTATTGTTCGATGCGGTGTCATCGATCACCCTGCACTATCCTTGGAGCAAACACAAGCGTTAGAAACTCTTCTTGATACCAAATTTTCAACCATGGGATCTGTGTTAGGCTTAACTACTGTTGGAGAACATGAAATCATTGTTCCTCCCGACGTCAAACCGATCAAACAGCGGTATTATCCTGTTAGCCCTGTGAAACAAAAAATTATCAATGAAGCGGTGGATGACATGCTTGAAAATGGAGTCATTGAACCCTCCAAAAGTGCATGGGCTTCTCCTATTTGTTTAATACCTAAAAAAGACCACACCTATCGTTTTTGTGTGGATTACCGAAAGCTAAATGCCGTAACCGCCAAAGACTCGTATCCGATTCCATATTTATCTTCGATACTGGACCAGTTGCGCGATGCTCGATATCTCAGCTCATTAGATATCAAATCTGCTTATTGGCAAGTCGGCGTAGCCGAATCGTCTCGTCAGTATACAGCTTTTACAGTTCCAGGCCGCGGACTTTTTCAGTTCCGGCGTATGCCATTTGGGTTAACTAATGCCCCAAGTACTTGGATGAGAATTATCGACAACATCCTGGGAATAGATCTACAACCATCGGTCTTGGTATATTTGGATGATATTGTTATCGTATCAAAAGACTTTGATTCTCACCTGAAAACGTTGTCCCTCGTATTTGATAGATTACAAGCTGCTGGCTTGGTTGTTAACCGAGACAAATGCCATTTTTGTCGCCCTGAACTCAAATATCTGGGTTATGTTGTGGATTATTATGGCTTGCATCCAGATCCAGATAAAGTAAAAGCGATTTTAGAGATTCGAATTCCTACTACCATCAAAGAACTTCGTTCTTTTCTCGGTGTTTGTTCATGGTATCGACGTTTCTTACCAGGTTTTGCTACTGTAGCAACTCCCTTGACTGATCTGCTAAAAAAGAATGTTAAATTTGAATGGAGTGCTGAATGTGGAAAATCATTTCAACATTTGAAAGAATTGTTATCCATAGCTCCAGTGTTACAATGTCCAGACTTCGATAAACCTTTCGTGCTTCAAACAGATGCTTCCGCATACGGGTTGGGGGCCGTGCTGACACAAACCTTTGAAGACGGTGAAAAAGTGATTGCCTACCTGTCTCGATCCTTAACTAGGACCGAACGAAATTACAGCACCACCGAAAGGGAATGCCTCGCTGTCATATGGAGCATCGAACAATTAAGACACTACCTTGAAGGTGTTCATTTTACCGTAGTGACGGATCACCATTCACTTCTCTGGCTTCACTCCTTAAAAGACCCGCAAGGACGTCTTGCTCGGTGGGCACTGCGATTGCAACCTTACACCTTTACATTAGTGCACCGGAAAGGCAAAGAAAATCTTGTGCCTGATTTTTTATCGCGTTCTGTGCCCGTACACATTAACACCATCACCCAAACAACTCAAACTGAGCTTGAAAGTTTCAAAAATACAACCGATACATGGTATAAAAATATGTTTACTAACTTAGAAAACGCTCCGCATAAATACCCTGGTTGGCGCGTCGAGAATGATCTTTTATATAAACATATTAAACGTCCTTCCATATCCACAGAATACGAAAATTGGAAACTGGTGGTACCGCGAGATTGTCGAATGACCCTTTTACACACTCATCATGATGAGGTGACTTCTGGTCATCTGGGGGTGTACAAAACATTTTGGAGGTTACAAACGCGATACTATTGGCCGAAGATGCTGTGTGATATAAAACGTTACATTTCACGCTGTGAAGTTTGCGCTCAGCACAAAGCTGATCAACAAAAACCTGCGGGTTTAATGGGTAATCGCCCCAAAGTATATGAAGCTTGGCAAATGATTAGTTTAGATTTTATGGGTCCATTTCCACGCTCGACCAAAGGCCATACTCACATTCTAGTCATTAGTGATTATTTCAGCAAATTTGTGCTATTATTTCCTGTACGTGCAGCTACGGCTCAAACCTTGGTAAAATGTGTAGAAGATCATGTCTTCTTAATGTTTGGTGTCCCTCAGTTTATCGTGTGCGATAATGGCGTTCAGATGCGAAGTAAATTATTTATTAACTTATGCGATCAGTATCACGTAAAGATTCTTTTTACACCTTTATATTACCCGAAAGCCGACCCAGCGGAACGCGTCAATCGGGTGGTAAAACAACTATTAAGCACCTTCATAAAAGATAATCATAGGCACTGGGATGCTAGCTTGTCAGCCATTGCATGCGCCCTTCGCACAGCACGCCATGAATCCACCCAATATACCCCATACTTTACCAATTTTGGAAAAGAGCATAGGATAAGAGGGGACAGTTTCGAGACAGACATAAACACTCCCTCCTCTGAAATGCCCACCCATCTTGAAAAACGCATTGAATCGTTTCAAAATATTGCATCTCAAATTGTGGAACGACTCAAAAAAGTGCATATAAAAAACAAGCGTGATTATAATTTAAGACGTCGACATGTAGAGTACAACATTGGAACAAAAGTATGGAGGAAAAATAAATCTATTTCGGATGCAACTAAAAATTATACCGCTAAATTAACGCCAAAATACTTAGGCCCTTTTACTATTAGAAAGAAAATTGGGTATCTCACTTATGAGTTACAGGACAGTCATAACAAGTTCGCAGGAACTTGGCACGTGCAAGATCTTAAACCATACCTTAATGATGACCACGGATAGTTATTTTGTATTGCCTGTTGGTGACCCGGTGTCAGTTTAGGCAATTCCAAAGGCTATGAATTATTTTATTTTATTTTACATTTTTAGTATCAGGTTAATAATTTATTGGGTTGGTAGGCAGGGGACGCTGGACGGTCCATTTTAGGGATTGTATCCACTGCTTTTGTTCTTTTCGGTTACAATTTCCTGCTCCTCCATCTGAGCCCTTCATTCTTATTCTTTTCACATTTCTTTCCCTTCGGGTGGGTTTCTTTCGTAGTACGTCTGTCAGCTAACTACAGGGGAAGGGAGTTTTGTGGGTTTTTGGGGAGGGTCTTTAGGTTTTTATCTGGGGAGGGGAGACAGTTATTGGGTTCCTTTGTTCCTGCCCAGTGTCTTTGAATGTGTGATGGATGCTAGGTTGAATAAATGGATGAATGGGGGTGTTTGCAGGATCGATGGGAACACTGGTCAGTAACGGATGGATTCAATGCTGTGGGGAGATGTCCGTTAAGGTTTTTTTTTTAATTTGTTGCCCAAGCTTCACTTGTCGTCACTTTCATTGTTCCTCCGTTTGGAAGGGGGGGCCGTATAACAGTTTGTTTCGTTCCTTATGTTTCTTCCGTAAGTATTGTGTGTTGCCTATGCTCGTGTTGTCCACTCTTCTGTCCAGTCGTCCTTGGTTTTGATAAAATTCCTTCGCTTCTTATCTTTTCTTTTCCGGTCACTTTTGAACAAGAGGTTGTCGTGTGCATTTGCTACATCTTCATTTTGTGAGAAAATTTTAAGCCTTTAAATTTGGAAGGATCTACTTACTTTGAAGATTCCATTACCTAAATTTATTACCAGAAGGGTGTTCTATTATTTCCCTTGGGAATATTTTGGGTTTTCGCCCAGCGGATCTGGAAGCACATGTGACACCGATCATTACTTTGGCTCGTTTAACGCCGTTAGAGCCTTTTCCTTTTCTTGTTCTTTTTGGTGTAACATCTATACATAATATATCAGACGGTAACGTAAATCGTGGAAAGTCATTCCGCCACCCCCTGGTGCGGACATATCACAGCCACCATCAGCTTGATGCCTGGACAGTTATCCTGAGTTCCGGATTCCAACTTTGTCGACACAGTCGTTGCGGTATCGTTCTTGTTCCTGTCACCATCGTTTTCTACGCCGAGCTTCAGACAATCCGGTGGAAGCGGTACGCTGCCTGCCACCAATCAACTGAAAGGTCAGCTGTTCAATGTTTATGAAACTATTGTATGCGACTCACTCCAGAAGCCACCCTCGACGTAGATATCCTTGGTTAACCTATTTTGTGTTCCTTCTTTCCTGATTCCGTCCTGTATTTCCTTTTTTTTTCTGTCCTATAATTGTTCCCGACATAATTATTTTTATCCACCATAATCTGAGTATTTACCGATATTCTGTTTGCGACAAAAATACAATAGAACTGGTCACTTGTTTTTATGTGTAAACGATATTTGTTTACTTGAACTTGAATATTTAATGGGGTTTTGATATTTGACATTTTGACAACCCTTCAGGTGTCAGTATTTATGAACTATTTCTGGCGCTAGTACCTACTGTGCATAAGACCTACTATTTCAATAATCTGTAAAGCAGTTATCAAGCTAGCCATTGTTTTTTGTGTGTTTATTCGTACCATAGTATACCCCAGGTCAGGTATTTGATTTAGTAGCCCTTTAAAAGCAAGGCCTTGATTTTATCCCCGGCACTAATTGCCTTAACATTTAATTTTTATGAAAAGAACCTAAAGCAGCGTTCTAGGTGGACCTTGCGACTGCGTGTCAAATTTATCTGTAATCAAAGAAAACTATTTCATTATTATTTTATTAATTTCAATATTTTGGGAGCCTCGCGCTACCCCCTTACCGTATTACTTATCTAACTATATACAACCATAAATAAACGATCAGTTCTCAACCCCTAATTTGTAGTGTTTTGTTTTTCTTTGTTTTTCTTTTCAGGTGTTTTTTTTTTGTTCCTACACAGGTTCTACGTTTCCTGCTTCCGCTTTCAAACGTAGTGGCGCAATTAATCCAGTCAATCAGAACCTACGCAATATCCCTGAGTTCCCATCGCTTTCCCCTGTGCTGCGCTGGTACATTCCCTGAGCTAGGCCGGAGCAATTCCGGCTTTTCTTTATGCGCAAAAAGAAACCGTTATATATCTTTTTATTCCGCGTAATCTGATATATAACACATGTGGTTGTACCACTTGATTGGGTATATGAACGATTTTGAGGCTCTGCCGCCGCACTATAAGAATAAGTAAGAAAGCCTAACAATTACGGTGAAAAGTTTTCATTCATAAAGTGCTTACGCCTAATTAGAGCTTATCTGCATATATCTACGTAACAAACTGTGTTGTATTACAAAAACAAAGTAAAAATCATTAGGATTTAATCTAAAATATGAACAAAACTTTTTATTCAATACCATGAACAAAACATTAATTCAGACTATTTACAACTTAAGAGTTCTTTTTCATTAGCTACTAAACCATTTTCTTCAGTTTTTTCACATATTTTCGTCTTTCTGCAGAAGTTCCGCAGCTTTTCATTGTCTTATTTAGTTCCCGAATACGATATACGTTCTTACTTTAACTAAGTATTCGAGAGCGTCGTTAGGTATAGGTATTAATGTCGTATCACAGTTTTGATGCATTAAGTGAATTACTTTTTCAATAATTTTAGAATCGTGGCAAATGTTCTCGCCGTGCACGTGATTAAAGTAATACTCCATTTTCTTCAATAACGCATCTTACCTGATGATATATTTATTTTATCGTCTCTGCTGCAGCTATTTATCCATCGACTTTTAATATCATCTCGTTTAGGAAATCTATAATAACTTACGTCTTTAGTTTTTCTACTGTTGTTACTACAACCGTACACCGCACAATGAACCATTGTAATGAAGTAATTAATATTGTATTTACACGTCATGAAATGTAATACCGAAATGATTAGTGCAAATTCATTCTTATACGCGCGTACAATATTTCAGTGTACAGAACCGCGTGACGTCATGCGCGACTTGTGCGAGATTTCGTTCACGGGAATAGCAGACCATACTCTTATTAGGCCATGATTTACGCTTCCCCTTTTCACTAAGTACAAACTCCAAATCCATGTTGCATCGTGACCCTTGCTAATTGTCAAACAAAAAAGGTTCAGATTATCGTCGACTTCAAAGACCGGGCATTTTTTTGTTAGGTTAATATCACTTTTTTAGATTCAAGATTGCAGTTACGCCCCTAGCGGTAACAGTGGGAATAGAATTTAAAAAGAAAGCATTAATATCGGTAGGATTACTTAAATGAGATGGTACTTACACACTGCGTTGAGATCTTTAATAGCTTTCCACAGATTACTTCGATTGCTATCAGTTACGACATAGTTGTGGTAAGCCCGTTTTCCATTTTTAGTTGAGTCGATAACCAATTTACGTAGAGATTTGTAGTAATCCCTATGTGCTGGTTTGTGTGTTTTTTATATCTATTATATGCGCGGTCTCGTAGCTTCATCATGAACTTAATGTTATCCGTGAACCATGGCATTTTCGGTTTAGTAAAGGTGACAGTTTTCAGAGGAACACAATGATTAAAAAGATTAAGAATGTGATATAAGAAAAAATAGACTTTCTCATCTATGTTTTGGATGATATACAGTTCGTCCCAATAAATACTCATAAAATCCCGTTCAAACAAACGTAACTTATCCTCGATGCCCTTATAACATATAAATGTTTTAGTGGAAGGTGTAATGTGGTACCGAACTACCGATATAGTACAGTAATAAAATCGTGGTCGGAGAATCCGTGTGAATTATTAACCTCGTATGCGAGTACAGATTCAGGGTCAGATACGAGGATGTGATCTTTATCAAGGCGACGCAAAAGTTTTTAGTTTTATAGCTCTGTAATTCCGGGGGAGATGGCCATAGGGGAGAGATGGCCACTGCGATTTAAAGAATCTTACGTTAAGATATTTTGCTTTTACGCCAGTCGACAGTAGTTATCAAGCGAGTGCAGTTGTTTGTATGAGTTACGGTGCGAAAGAACATATTTTACAGAAATTAGAAGACTTTTTCAATTATTCATCCTGAAAATATTTTACCGTAAGTACAGACGAGGCATATTTTCTGATTTTGTGATATAATCCCAGCCATGTAAAGTTAAAATTTGCTTATTGTGATTTATAATGATGCAACATAACCTACAAAAACGGTTGTAACTATGCGCGCTAATTGTAATATGGGGTGGGCCATCTGTCCCGAACATTTGGGATAGATGGCCAACATTTTTCCGGGAAAGATGGCCACAAGTGCTTTGTGGGAATCTAACATGCCAGCGATCTCTAACGAGTACTATCTATTTATAAAGCATTCTTTGCAGATGCCGAATAAATACGTTAGAAAATCTGTCAATATTCGTGGAAACTGGTCTGAAGAAAATTTAATAAACGCTGTGAATAATGTTAGTAATGGCAATATGTCTGTTCGGAGAGCTTCGTTGACATTTAATATACCACGTAAAACTTTAGAACGTCGAGTAAAAACAGGAAACACTGTGAAAGGATCAATGGGACCAGGCTGTAATTTTGGAAAGGAAAATGAAGATCGACTTTCTAGATATATTTTAAACATGCAGAGCAGAGGTTTTCCATTAACTCGCGACGATTTGAGAACCATTGCTTTTCAATTTGCCGAACAAATGAATATTAAACACAGATTTAATAAAGAAGTCGGAAAAGCTGGTTACGATTGGCTTTGTTTATTTTTAAGCCGAAACCCACAAATTAGTGTACGAAAATCAGAAGGAGTTTCCTTAGCGAGAACAACCGCAATGAATAGAAAAGAAGTGGACGAATATTTTGGCTTGTTGGAACAAATTATGACAGACTACTCTTTGTTTGAAAAACCGGCGAATATTTTTAATATTGACGAGACAGGCCTACAGCTCAATAATAGACCAGGAGAAGTACTTGCAAAAAAAGGGTCTAAGGCGGTGTCCACTATAACTTCCACGGAAAAGGGAGAAACGATAACATTGGTTGCTTGTTGCAATGCAGAGGGGAGTTTTGTACCTCCAGCTATAATAATGAAGGGAAAAAATAAAAAAAAAGAATGGGAGGATGCATTGCCTCCAGGCTCTGTTTTGTACATGTCGGAAAAGTCCGCATACATTAATGCCACACTTTTTCTCCAATGGATCCGTGACCATTTTATGCCCAGAAAACCTTTAGGGTACGTTCTCTTAATACTGGATGGCCATGCCTCTCATGTGAATTCGGTGGAAATGCTGGAGTTTGCAGAATCACATCAAATAATCCTTTTATGTTTACCCAGTCATACAACCCACTACCTACAACCACTGGATCGCAGTTTTTTTAAATCCTTAAAAGCTCATTTTTACGAATCTTGTCGCTTGTGGCTGAAGACCCATGCGGGGCGACGCATCACTCGCTACCAATTTGGCGAATTATTAACTCTAACCTGGGGCAAAGCGGCTACCACACAGAATGGTTCATCTGGATTTAAAGCAGCAGGTATCTTCCCTTTCAATCGCCATGCAATACCTGACTACGCCTTTGCTGTCGAAGAATCTATCGCAAAAAATACCGAGACCGAAATTACTCGAGACAAAGAAAAACCCGAAGAAAAAGCAATGGAAGTAGCTGACGAGGAAGTGCAACCGTTGCCATGCTCTTCTAAAGAAGACACAATTACACCATCAAAACTATTATACGATATGTCTCCGTCTGTGCCCGAAAAAGTTGTAGTAGCTAGGAAACGATCTAAACAATTGGCATCTGTTTTAACCTCCCCAGAGCATTTACAAGTACGAAGAGAAAAAGAAAATAAATTAAAAGAAATTGAAAATAGAAAAAGAAACCTTAAAGGAAAGGAGAATAGAAGGCCCATAAAGAGTAAGAAGAAGAAAGGTGAACCCCAAGATGTATCTTCAAGTAGTGAGGAAGATATTAATATGATTCTTGAGAGCGAAGATAGCGGAGATGAGGATTTAACTGAAAATTTATGCATTGGTTGTGGAGAAGATTATAATCATACCAAAAAGGCAGTGGACTGGATCAAATGCGTAAATTGTTTAAGGTGGCTGCACGAGACTTGTACTACTTACGGGGACTTCTGTCAAAAATGGGGCAAACTTGACTTAATTACTCTTAAAGGGAAGAAGAAGAAGTAACTTGCATGGCCATTTCACCCAGATACCCATGGCCATCTCTCCCAAAAACATATGGGTGAGATGGCCATAGTGAGATTTTTTAAAGAATTTTTTTTATGTTTTTGTGCAATGTTTTCGTTAGCATTATATTATTGAATTAGTAGAACTAAAGTTGTTTTAACGTTGTATAAATAAATACCTTCAAAAATACTTCATTATGTACTATTTTCATAAGATTTGAAAAACTATGGCCAACTACCCCGGACTTACCCTAATTTTTATTAAAAATGGATTCTGTCTCTTAGGATAGATCCTTAATGACTTTATGTCTCAAGTTACGTCATGATTTTAAACATGTGTTTGAAGTAGTTCGCATAAAAAATTAAACGAGAGCGACATAGAAAAAATTACTCAATAAGAAAAAAATTCCACGTAACTCGATACAGTTTTTTATTTGCTGTTCATTGCTTCTTTTCATTTCAAAATATTCTAAAAAATATTCGCTTGATTATTCCCTATGATTTTCAATAGGTTCGTTACATGTGGTATATATAAGTCAACTGTGCAAAGTTTGAACCGAATCGGCCCAAAAGTTTGGCAGTTATCGTATTGACGGACGGACACAATCCCAAACTCCCCCTGCGTATATCCCGGATAAGTATTTGGTGGATATAATTTTTTAGTATTTTTATACATCATCAATCTCACCAAATTATACGATTTGTAGCCACACCGCGTGCCCCATCCAATAAATATATAAAATATAACTTTCAGTGAAGGTGGTAGTTCACGTTTTTTATCGATTATTCAAGTAATGTGATACTCATTATTAAAGCTTGTGTTCTCAGGGTAAGACATTTTTCCGGATAAGTAACCCCAACCTTTACATGACGCAATTTCCACGGAAGGAGAAGAGGAAGATGAAGTTTCCATTAATTTGCTATAGGTGGACGCAGAATGGTGGACATACGAGTACAGTTTTTATTCCAGCAGACGAAAGATATCAATGATCATAAGCTGCCATTTCAGGCATATAGATTTTGTTTCGGAAAAACAAAAAGGTCTTGCTTCTACATTTATCCTCAAGTGTAGAATGTGCAATATAACTAAGGAAATTCATTGGGAAAAAGAGGAAGGAAAAGAACTGAATGTGTACTCTGCAGCAGTTTGGGCCGCTATTTCTACTGGGTCTGACTTTTCGCAACTAGAGCAGCAACATGCTATTTTGAACGTACCCTCCTTATCCCAGAGACGGTATAATACCCATTTTGAAGAAGTTTCTTAAAAAATTTTTGAAACAGGGAAGGAAGAAGCCGATTTGGCCCGGGAAATTGGTGAAGTTGATGTCGATGGGTATCCTTTAATCACAGTAGTCGCTGATGGAGCTTGGTCGAAACGGTCATACAAAACCAACTACTCTGCGCTCTCTGGAGTGGTATACTTTTTAATGCATACATTTCTCTGCAGTCATGTTTAATTATGATGCTTTCAGGGTTGCATTGTCGGTGCAAAAACAGGAAAACTGCTTTATATCGCTGGTCGTAACAAATACTGTCCCATTTGTGCTAAACCTGCCACTAAAGAAGTTCAGCCACTAAACCATGTTTGCTACAAAAATTGGAATGGCTCATCCACTGGCATGGAAGCGAATATAATCGTGGAGGGTTTCAAACAAAGTGTCGCAATGTACGGTTGATTGGTGATGGGGACAACAGTGTTCATAAAAAAATTGTTACTGAGAAACCCTAGGTCCAAGAATCTTCGTTTACAATTCTCTCCGTCTTTGCATACATATAAGAGGCGCCTGTTGACGTCGAAGAAGCGTCAATCTGCAGGATCAAAAAAATACAAGTTTAAACTGGGATTTGTTGAACGTACGGTCTATTCAGTATATCTTCCGTTGCACGTCATTACCTGAAGAAAACGACGTACCAACGTAAACTTACTTTCGTTTATTAGGCAACACATTAAGCATGTAGTTTATTTTAGCCGCAACAATTGGTAGCATTTCGCTATGTTGTCGCTTTTAAATTTGTAAATTTGACAGGTTACTTTTGGTTTAGTTTTCGTTTGATTTGATTTTGATTATTTTCTACGTCTTTCGCTGTGCATTGGTTTGAAGAGAAATTACTGAAGAATTTAGATAACCCGTCAGTAATTGTGTTCGATAACGGGAAAACAGACAACATTAAAGTGTGGTTAGGTGATCATAATGTGCAGTTCTCCGAAAATGATTTTACAACCGAACTGTTGAAAAGGTTGCACAGTAAGTACGTTCGCAAATTATTTGATGTTATATAAATCTTGTTGATACTTTTAGGAATAAATCAGCTAAAATGTACCGCATAAGGCATTGACCACTTAGCCGAGCAATACGGTTACTTCGTTTTACGATTACCACCCTATCATCGCGTTTTTAATCCTATCGAACATATTTGGGGCATAGCGAAAAATTACTACAATCGACACATTGGTAGAGATGGACGAAGCATTGAAAATTGCATAAACATGTGACAAAAGAATCACTACAATCGATAACTTCCGAAACGTGGCGCAATTCAGTTAAGGATACGGAAACTGTAATACACGAGTGGTACGAAAGAGAAAAGCAATTAGAAAAACGTTGTTACTATTATTATAAACTTTGAACACGAAAGCAGTTCCGATGGTTCCGATTAATTTGAATATCATCCATCACATCACATAACCTGTAAAATTTTATATTTAGTACTTTCTCTGTAAAAGAGATGCTACATTTGTACAGTTCATAAGTTATTAAAGTGATGTATATTGTGGTTCCAA
Source organism: Photinus pyralis (assembly GCF_008802855.1). NCBI lineage: Eukaryota > Metazoa > Arthropoda > Insecta > Coleoptera > Lampyridae > Photinus > Photinus pyralis. Next base: position 10,238,506 of record NW_022170663.1, read on the forward strand.
TTAACGAAATGAATAATAAAAATTATTTTAATTTTATTTAAGGTGTGGATTGTTCACACAAACAATGCACCGTCTTATTGACAAGTGACATAACCTAAATCGCTCAAAACTAGATTTGGCATTATTGCATAGTAATTACGTCACAGAAAATGATGACGTGCAACGGAAGTTATACGGAATAAAGTGTAGTATATATTATAGTTACTTTGAAATTGTAGCCGTTTTCACGTTCAAGAAGCGTCGTTTCCAATTCTTGTCTCGTCTTCGCATACATAAGAGGCGCCGGAGAAGCGTCCCTCTGCAGGATCAAAAAAAGACAAGTTTCAGCTACGACGTATTGAAAGTAGCTGTAGCCAAGTTTGCAGGTTCCTGTCCAAAATAGTGCTGGTTTACCACATCCAAATGAAAATGTATATCAGAAAATATAATTTCTATTATTGGTAACTTACCAAATACCGCAACGTTTTTGGACCAAGGCATAAACTTAACTATCACACAACTCATAAGCAAATGCGTACGTGAGTGTAAAGGAATGTGCAAAATGAACAGTTTTATAATGTCTCTAGAAATAAATTAAGGCATAAAACGGTAGTATATAATACGAAGGAATGCGATCGTAAAAAATACGTATTCCTTATACCAATCTCAAATTCCAGTAGGTATATGGTAAATTAAAAACGTATTATATACGTTTGTCAGGTTAGCATTAGAAAACGTTTATTTATCTACTTATTTTGAACGTTTCTTATACCAGTTTCGTTAGATTATGACATAAATAATACGTAATCTTGATACGTAGCATATACCTAATTTTTATTCGTATTTTTCAGGAAGTAAATATAATAATAATAATAATAATAGTTTATTGTCCAAACAGAATAGTTCCATAAACTAGGACAATATTAGGTAAGATATACATGTAGTGCGAATAATAACCGAAAAAAAAAAAACTTTAAGCATGACATAGGTAAAAATAAAAAAAAAATTGAGAATTATTATTTTAGTTAATTAACGGAATCTAATAATATACTAAGGGTGGTATTAAATATATCAACAACGTGGGCTATGCTATTATATTGATTACACATGGCGTATATAGGAGAATTTTGCAGTATTTGGGTTCTACAGATTGGCAACGAAAAAGTGACGGTATGTCTAGACGACAACCGTGGAATTGCGAATCACATATACCTATATAGTACAGGACAATCTATATTGTTACTTAAAAATTTATACAAGAAAGCAATAGCCATCCGTTTACGTCTAGAAGATAGCGAAGGTAGATCGAACCTTTCTAACATGATATCATTAGAATATCCTCTAATTGGATATTGTCCATCCATACGAAAGCATAGATATTTGAGGAACCGACGTTGTATGTTTTCTAAATTGTTTTCATACTTTTTAAATGAGGTATTCCAAATTACACAACCATATTCTAACTTACTTCTAACCAATGATATATACAATGATTTAATGGTCGATATATCAGTGAAATCACGACTAACACGAATGATGAAACCTAGAATTCTAAATGACTGCTGAACTAAGCTATTAATGTGAGTTGAGAACGTTAACATTTTGTCCATGTAGATTCCTAAGTCCTTTGTTTCACTGTGTCTGTTTAAAGGCGTATTGCATATGGTGTAATTAAACTGAATGTCACTAAGTTTACGCGAGTATGAGACAATTTTACACTTGCTTATACCAATATTCCAGCATGGTATATCAAAGTGGTATTATATACGTTTATCAAATTATTGATAAAGGAACGTTTATTTATGTACATATTATCAACGTAGAACGTGAACTCTATGGCTTATATATACGAACAATCGTATTTTAAACGTAGAGTACAAAATTGGTCTACAAAAAAACGTATACCATACTACCAATACCGAATTTATCCCTTCAAAACGCTTTAAAATCGTTTATTAAACGTAAGTGTGTTGGCTGGGTCTGTATGCTCTGTGTTATGATTTCATATTTTGTTTATACGGGGCGAAAAGGAATTTCGACAATAACAATTTATTACCAAAAAATTACATGTCGCCGGCAACAAAACGGACCGCCCACAATTTAAAAGTTACAAGAAAACGTATAAACCACCTTAATTATATATATATATATATATATAATGTAGTGCCTGGTCACTTTTTCTGATAGTGGTAAACCCCTCGAATCGTATACAATGAAAAGAAAGGACTAGCAATTAGAGAAGATATGTATGGATGCTCACTACAAGTATATCCTACTTTTTTAAAGTAAATATTGTTTTATAGCAGAAAGAGGAACACAATTCAATTTTAGGCGGTATAGAGTTCCACGTAATTTTTGAATTGGAATAGATGAACTATTTCGTTATAAAGATAAGCAGGAATTTTATTCGGGATAATTTCTTAGAGGGGACACGTAACTTTAGTGGGAATGTGCTTATTCTCCATGTTGGGGACGGAACCAATTTTAATGTATGCGAAACGTGATCATGTCTCTTTAGTCCTTATACAATAGATACGGCGTTCGCATGCATTTTGAACAGCTAAACTCCAGTGTATGTTCAGAGGAATGCGAAATTATTTGCCATAATGTACATATTATGACAATGGCATTAAAATTATATGAGAGCTGATTTTACGAAAGACTCACACAGGCACTGATTAATTGTGTGTTTAACATTTAATAAGGTAACAAAGTTACTGGGGAAATCGCTTTTAGTAGGAGATAAGACTTCCTTTATAATAATTATTTACGACTCGACGAGCAAATCACAAATTCAGGGATCCTACGTACCATGACTACAGAAGCTCCACTTAAACTAATCCAATAAAATTTAAGGATCCCTATTTATAGCACGCTGTCATAAAAAAGTTAAACTAATTCGATCAACAACAAATTGTTTACGCTTCTATGGAATTAGTCTACATTACAGTTTAATTGAGAAATGTGTAATTTAGCCGAAACCTTTAGCAACGTTACAAAGGAAAACTGTCCTTTTCACAACCATCAAAATGCCCCATAGAAAAAGAATGGGAGTGTATAGCAGATATATTTTCCTTTGAGAGATGACACGATCTTACTATCTTCCCAAGTTTTTAGCTAATTTTTTTAAGGCCAGTGTTGGAAGCAAATGTATTCACATTGGCGTTCTATATTTGATAAGTGCGACTAAAACATGAGAGATCTGCACTTGAGACCCTGTTCTCATCTTTCAACTCTTTTGCCTTAGAAAGTGTTGAGCACTATGATGTAAATGGAGACGTTCGATGTGACCGTCGTCCATTAGAGTCTTGTTTTATTAATATCCAAAGCCAGCTCTATTTCTATTTCCTAAGCAGGATGTAGTAAATTAAACAAGTCCATAAGCTTTTAATCTTATCGTTAGCTGTTGTGTAGATAATTGTTAAACATCCCTCAATCTATGCGCGGATGACATGTAAGGATAGTACTTGTATTGTATTTTTATCTCGGGCGAACAACCATTTTTAGCTTGTGTGGTTTGTGGAAAATTACTTCGCTTCTCCTTTACACAAAAAATAAATGGTATAATTACAAAAATGAAATTTAATGAAGGTAAGAAAATGGAACATCCAGCGGTAATTTACAAGTCAAAATCTGTAGACGGTAACGGCGGCGGTAGGAGACAGCGGAACGGGAGTGCTTCTGGAGCCACCAGAAGTTTTCGGTCTCTCTTGCTTATGGGCAAGATGCGGCTACTGGTGAATGCTTACACAAACTTAAAGCACACAGCAATTAACCGGTCAACAGTAACTAATCGTATTCGGTAGCGGTTTCTACGGGAAAGAAAATGCATGAAGCCATTCCTTTATAATATTTTCTACATGGGGATCCGTAAGTGGATAAACCAGTAATTAGATTTCTAAAAGATCGTTTCTCTACTGTGTGCAACGGTAACATTTCTTCCTCTATATATTTGATAATTTGATTGACCTACACCGTGGCGCATCCAGCAAAAAAATTCGGTGGGGGTTATTGAAATTAGTAAATCCAAAATGTTAACATAAATTATATTTTTAATAAACAAAAGATTACACAGTTACACTTACACTATGTCCGAAAAAAACAAAACAGAACGTAAAAGAAATTATTTATGACTAAAAATATTAAGTTAAACTAAGTTTTAATTTTCTAGGTTTCTGTGCGAATTTCTCTAAAATATTTTCCACAGAAGGGGTCATGTTTCTATAAATGTTTAGAAGAGTTAAGCCATTTAGTCGGTTTTCGGAAAAACTATTTCTTAAATAGTTTTTGAGTCTTCTCAAAGTTGAAAAACTACGTTCGCCTTCCGCAGTAGACAGGCAATGTAGCTAATATATCAAATAATACCTTAATATTTGTAAAGGTGTCTGTAACGTGTTGTAAAGCACTATCTCTGGGTCGATCTTCATTTGGCAATCTGGCGATTGCTCTATACCACAGTCTAAGTTCGGCAACTCGCTCATCTATAGTTCCTGTCCAATCATCTTTATAAAATGATACTAAAGACTGGAATTCAGTTAAGGTTTCCTCGGAGAGAATGGTCAGATCTTTGGGAAATAAGGAATGATTAATTCATAAACGATTGTAGGAAGATTATTATTTTTAAAAAATCTATCAGTGCTTAATTTCGGGGGAGGGGGGGTTACTTTTTTCAAGTTTTCCTTAAAGCTGTTTGTTGTTTCGTATTCTTTCATAAGTTTCGTACCACGCAAAATGAGGTAAATAAAAAAATTAATATTAATTTAATTATTTTAATTGATGTTATTTTAAAGTGAAATACCTATCGGCAAAAAAAGGAAGCGTTCTCAAAATACTTCTCCAGAACAATTCGAAAGGTATTTACAGGAGATGGAAAATGATTATGTGTTCCGCAGTAATACCATCAATCCTACACTTGACCAGGATTACTTAGAAAAAAAGTGGGAAAAGTTAAAGGACGATTTAAATTCCATGGGAACAGGGCCCGAGTTAAGTGTTGAGGAGTGGAAAAAGGTATGTGATATTATAAATACTAATACAATGCAATTAAAATATTAATTTAATATTTTAGCGATTTCAAGACTGGAAATACGCAATTAAGAAAAAATCTCGATTAATAACCGAAGATTTACACAAAACAGGTGGTGGACCAAAATTAAATGTACAATTGACCCCTCTAGAAGAGCGGGGTTTAAATGTTTTTGGGAGCTTTACTGTGGTTGGGGCAAATGTTACTCCCTACGAGGGATTAGGTTTGCCTCATACGGTTGTTGCTACCTGTAGTGCGGAAGGTGAAGAAGTTATTTTACTAGAAAACGATATAAATATGACAGAACCTGAGGCTATTTTACTAAGTTTAGATTATGTTTTAACAGAAAACATTGAGCAAAAATTAGATGAAACACCTGGTGGATCAACCGGTACCGCCAAGCCAAAACAAGAATCCCGTCGAAGCTACCCCACCAGGGTTAAGCCACTTTCCGATTTCCTTCACTGGATGGTACATTAATGACCTGAATCGAGACAAACAGCGAAACCTGCCCTTAAGAATGCCATTTGTCCTTTCGATCACATTTCTTGTAGAAATATGTAGCGTATTAAACTGTTCTTCTTGTCGGTTTTGGGGATTGGGAATGGAAGAAATTTATAATATTTTTACTGAATTATTTTATAATTTTACCTATCAAATGACTTGATGTATCCCCTCTTTCATATTCTTGTCTTAAATAATTTTTTATGTGACTGACTTGCCAAATGGCCGAATCATGAACAGATCCTGGGAATCTGGCCGATGTGCCTATGATTTTCGCATTTGAATCTGAGATCTACAAAATTATTTATGAATTCTAAGCGCTATAGTGTAAAGAGACTACTTACAAGCATTACATTCATAGAATGCCTCCCTTTTCTATTGATATATACAAATGGTGGGTGGTTTTCATCGGTTTGTGGCGGAGCAAGTATTTCAACATGAGTACCATCAATGGCACCCAAAACCCCTCTAAATCCAAATTTTCCATAAAATCTGGATATATTTTTTTAAATTTTAAAATAAAATCAAGTGTTAAGATATACACATACCCCTGCATCGTTCTTTTCTTGAACCGTAGTTGGGAATTTTACCCAAATGGGTAGAAGGTGTTCAGCCACAGCGGAACAAATTTGTGTGATGATTTTAGAGATTGTAGTTTGGCTAAGAGATAGCCATGCACAAGCACCAATAGCATGTTGGTAAGACCCCACTCCCAAAAAGTGCAATGTGGCCAGGACCTACCATTCAATATTATATATACAATTCACTTAAAAAAATGTTCGTTACCTTTGCTTGTAGAGGTATCGCATTCATGTTTGCTTCTGGAATATATGGTTGTAAACTATTTATCAAATTAACCACACACTCCTGGTTTAATCTGAACAACTGCTTGAAATGTCTTGGAGACATTTTAAAGGGGTGTAAAAAATTTCTATAATTTTTTAATTATTACTATGAATATTTTATATAAATATTGTTTAAAAATTTACCTGTCTCGATCTTCTTCTAATAAAATAGCAATAAACATATTAATTTGTTGATTATTCATTTTTATTTTAATAATTCACTTCACAATTCAACATAAACATTAACACATAACCTCAAAAATGCGCTGTCGGTAAGCTTACGAGTGCTCCAACCTTGTCCGTAAATATTCACGAATTTATAGAAAATCTATAAGCTACAGATACGCACGGAATTGCAAATTTCTTACAGATCTGTAAAGTCTTACAGATATTGCTTACAGACCTTATGGATTTGCACGGAATTGCGCCATTTAGACATTTTTTCCAAAGGCACATCTTGGTGAGGACATTGTGAGTCAGAGGATGATGCTGTACGTTTTTTAATCAACCAATTTTTCAAACTCATTTTGTGACAGTAAACAATAACACTTTATCCACGAAACACGTGCACAACCTTGCGGTACATGTAGCGCATTGCCGATTGCGTAACTATTTCATTAATTAGAGAACACCAAGCGTTTACGCTCGTGCGCACCTTGCTCTTTTGTAGTACTGAAATACTTACCGAGTTCGATTTCATACTCGTATATATGATAGAACTGCAATGAGTGATACACGTTTATTGTCTATTTACAATTTATGTAAATGCAAAATCTGAACTTGTATATTGTATAGTACGATTGGATAATTAGTAAAACATTTGCAATTTTTTTTAATAGTAATAGCATTCCGAATGTTTGCCGTTCGCTTTCTAATTTACGAACCGGCACAATCTTTACGAAAATATTATGAAACGGAACGATGTGTTAAAATAATATCCCGTTTCGTTCCGGCTCAATTCGAGCACTTGACTTTCCCATCTTAAAATTGAATGTCATCTCCTGCATACTGCAACCTTCCGCAATATAACTATAACAAACAAATTAAGGTAATGAGACAACACTGGTTTCATTAGTGCAAGATAGGTACTTACTGTAAAGTGATGCATAATCTTTCTTCAGCTGAGATGGTGAAGTTCATTTTTCGTTTGGTAATAAATGGTGAAATCATAGCCAACAGTTGATTAAACATCGCAACACTCATTCGCGTATAAATGAAAAAAGCTTCGTGGTCCATTTTTTTTCATTTTTTTAAACAATGCATAAAAATTTCCGGTTTTTATACGATCTCTATTCAAAGGTCGAACACTATAACGTCTTTTGACTCTTCTTTTTTTCTGTTTTTTTAATAATAAAAAACTGCTGTCATTAGTAAAATTTGTTCAATATTATCCATTCTGTCTTTCAATTAACTTCAAATAAACAGAACACAAAATAAAAATATAGGTTAAGTAAACTTCACAGCAAGCCAGAGTCTTTAGGGAATTTAACTCGTTGGCACATCTCAAGACCTTAATTCTTATTTCTTGACTATAAACCATCACTAAAATTCTTATTTCTTATCTCTTATAATTGCATCTTATTTCCTTAAATGTTATTTTTTTGACCGTAAACTGGGCTTTAGTTGTCAGAATTTTATGCACAGAAATGAAATAGTATCGTCCAAAATACTAACAAATTGTGGAACCTATTTTATTTATTCACAATTATGGCAGTAATAGAGATAGGTACATTTTTATATACCTCCAAAGACCGTATGAATAGGTGATTAAACATCATTTTTTCTTAGCCATAAATAAAATAAAATGCTTGTCCCAACATTCGTATTAAACTTGTGAAAAACCGTGCACGCATGCACAAATAGTATATTAAGATACAAGTGTATAATCAAGTCTTTAAAGCACGCGCAACGAGTTTAAGGGCACGACGCATAGCGGAGTGCCTTTAACGTTGCAAGTGCTTCAAAGACCAATTATACACGTGTATCTTATAGTATTTTTTATTATACCTGCAGTATAATTTAAAAATAGGGAATACAATGCAGTCATATTGACGTTATACTCGAATACATGTTTAATTAAGTGGGCTGGGTGTTCGAAATTTCACGATTGCCATGGAAATGTCACTTGACGTTTGCTTATAAAAATCGTCGTCTTTGTGAATAAAACGATTTCCGTTGAAAAAGATAATACATCGTCCATTAAATCGCTTGTAAAATCTAAACAAACGTTGGTAGGTGTGAAATCCAAATCCAGTAAAGCCTGTTATAAAGAATATGAAAAGTTGTTTCCATGGATGAATAGGAAGTTACCTACGAATACAGTCTTAAATGCATCGATAATGCTGGCATATATGAAGGAAATGTCAAAGGTATTTAAATCTTCTATATTTTGGTGCATTCATTCAAAACTTTAAAACAATGCTGCGATTAAAAAGTGGAGCAAAGATTTGGAAGCATACCCTAAATTACGCGCGTTTGTGAAAGATTCAACGAAAGGATAGGTACAAAAGCCAAAGAAATGTTCTGCCTTTACAGAAAGCGACCTAAGAGGATTTTTTATTTCATCCAGATGACAGTTTCAAAAGTCATACTTGAAGTATCGTTACTTAGCAACTTTAAAGCACGTGTGTTTTAAAGGCCCTTTTTCGCACGCATTTGAGTGTTTAAAACGGAGATTGTGATTCAGGTATAATAAAAAATAAATTGCTTATTTTTTGAATAATTTTTATAAAATTTTAACAGTATGTACTTCTTATAATATCAAATTGAACACCCATGTAAAAAATTGCTACGCCATTAAGGTACTTCGTTCAACAAAATGCGAAGCGATGCATGAGAGGTAAATGCAATAGAAGGAAAGTGTTTGGTTTCGACAGATGCTACAGTGCGGAAAAGTTTCGTTTTGAAGAAACTCACGCAGTTAAGTATTGTTAATGTGGCAACATTATGAAAATATAAGCATTGAAATTGTGTTAAATACATATCGTCCGTTTAAACAAGTTGACCCATATTAAGATGTAGGCAATGTCTGCAACGCATTAAAAATCTAATCGTTTAGAAGTATTAATTCAGATGTGCATTGCTAAAGTAAAAATTTAAACTGAATACTTGTTAATTATTTTGCAAACGCACTGCATTTACATTCTAATTTGTTTTTATTTCTATTTATTGTATTGTATGCGTACTAAAATTATAACGGTGGGAACGTATTGTACAAGATTCGACATCGAACGACACCTCATAGACGTTCTAAGGACACCGGTGTTTAAGCCGAACAATAAATAAATATCCACCATAAAGTAAAATTTGAATACGAACATTTCAGTGGACGGAATCCAGTTCTGCGGAATCTAGAAATATTTGTACGGCGAGATATATTAAAATTCATGGATCCTCAACGGAATGGTATAACCATATTTCAAAGTGAGAAAAGTGGAATGTATGATTTGAGTTTGTGTTCACTAATACAATTTATACTTGTAAAATTCATTCATTAATTCTATTTTGTTTCACTTCTTGTAATTTTACGAAATACGGGAATTGTTTTATTTTATATGGACAAACTTTTGGAAGTATTCATGAATTTTGAGTTTTCAAACTGTTCTCAATGTTTGTTTAAGTTGAAAAGAAACTTTAAATGACATCTTTGAAGTATTTGAATAATTAAAGTACTTTTTAGGAAGAGATATTAAATCCCTTTAAAAAGACTCTTTTATGTTTGAAGGAGAATGTATACAAATGAGTGGTTTTGATCTTACAATTGGTATACAATATTACATGTATAAAGAGCGTTGCGGTTGAAGAAATGAATAGCACTAGGTTTTCTGGGATAGATTCGCTGTTAATTTATGAATATAAAGGTGAGAACGATATTTTACTGATATTTAATAATGAAATACGTAATAAGACGTAAATATACCCCTATTCGCTACTTCAAACGACCATATTCAAATTACTAACCGCATACCGGTATTGTTACTATTATCACTCCACCCGTCTTTGATATTAATTCATCTACAGCACCATGTATTAGCTTTACTAGGGTTCCAAATAATTGGTGAAACTTGCTTATATAGGGGGAGTACAGCTACAGTGTTACGCATTTTTTGTTTGATCCCGCACTTTTCTCAATTTGAATTTCTATGAGGTTTTAGATCGATGGTCTAATTCTAATACCCCGTATCTGCAAAAAATTCAAATTTGGGTTTTTCGCGCCATTCAACGGTACATTATCTCTGCCATAAATTAAAATACACCGTATTGGCTTCTGAAAGTATCGGCGCGAGAAATTTGACGATTCTAATAACCCGTATTGCAATGCTGCACAACATGCAAAATAATATGTTTTGTTTATTATACATGGTTTGCACGTGTTTATGTTGGACTAGTATGTGGTTTGTGACAAAAAGTGCAGTTTAATGAGAGATATTATCGTCTATGGTAGAGGGAGTGCGGGACTAGGGGAGACATGAACCCCTTACATTTTTAACATGAAAATTGGCGCGAAAACAATGGTGATTTGGTTGGTTATGCTCCTGGTGGGTTGCGCCCAGAGATATAGATGTGGGGAGATTGCGTGTCAACATGCGCAATAGTCAGATTATGAATGTCGCCATCTTCTAAGTATATGCTACGGGGGCTTGTTAAAAACTGCATACAATGTGGTTTCAAAAAGTTCCTGTGCGTTTCCTTACACGTTGAACAAGTATATTGTGTTGCCTATATCACAATGCATCGATACATTCCCTAGTTGTGAAACTACCTACAATGCTAATAATTAGTCCAAGAACTGAAGCGTCAAGACCACAAACAACGTCATACGTTCGCTAATTGGGTTCTTGAGAAGTTGGAAACTGGTTTAAATTTTAGCGATAGAACAATTTTCATTGACAACACATTTTTGGCCCAACGGCTTCGTAAAGGAGCACAATTGTCGAATTTGGAACGAGAATTATCCATAAGAGTCCGCATTCCAGCCAGAGAAACTCACCATTTGATGTGGGTTTTTGTCGGGAAGTGAGAATAGTCAGAAGGTGACTGTCAATGGCAAGCAGTGTTGGGTAACGGTTTTTTTTGTGGTCTGAATTACATATGGACCTTGATGAAATGGATTGGTCGCAAAGGTCTTGCAATTTTACGCCCCTACTTTTTTAACTGGGGGTACATCAAATCGAAAGTTTACTACAATAAGCCAGCAATTGCTCAATTAGAGACTTGAACCATAAACAGAATCCAGAGTAACTTGTGTCATCGAGTTGCAAAACTGGATCTCAAGGATTGAGCCCTGTAGGAGTGGTAGAGGCCATTTGAATGATGTTATTTTCTAAGCTGCAATAAATATTTTTCTTCACACGGCTTCTTATTTTTATTTTAAAGGATCGAACACTTAATGAAAGACCGACCCTTTGAAAATTATATTTTATTGGTGGTTAAACAGTATCAATTTGTTTAGTTCTCTTCGAACTGCAGAACCTTGTATTTTTTCTGTGTACTTTTTCGCCAAATTAAAAAACCTTATTCTACAATATGAAAAAATAATATTTTTGATAAGCAAAAATCCGTGATTCTCGTCACAAATATTAAATTCTAAAAAATGCTCATGCAAACTAGGAAATAACGTGTACAGTTCTTGGTAAAATTTTTGTGCAATGGCGGTGACAAAATATTCCATGAAACCTTTTTCATTTGGAATTTTGTTTCCAGTTGAATGCATGATATTTCTAATTGCCACCTCTACTTTTGTGCAAATTTTCACCACTGCAATTGATGGTACATATAAGCCTCCTGCAATTTAAAGAAATATTAGTTAAATAAGGACTTTTCAACAATCTAACTATACCTCTGTTTTTAAAGGAAATTAGAGAATAGGAACCTTCTCTAATGTCTTCCTGCGATTCACATGCCAGCACACATTCTTCACATTTATGTCGACTTTGTAACATCTTAATTACATATCCACTTATATAAGTGACAACATTTGATAAGATTTCACTTAATTCAATTGTTTCACTGCACACATAATCATGATCGAGTATTTGTTCTTTTGGCTCAAGAGCATAATTATATTTTCGGTACAATGATACATCTAATGATTGTTCCAAATGTGTGGCAGTGCTTGGTACGCTAAGAACAGTGGTGGCGTCTAATACTTTACAATTCCCGGATCCCTGGTCAATTTTGGTGTGGAGCAATAATCTCCTCATTGTTCGCATAAATTGTAAGCAAGATGGGTTATTGTTCCATCCATTTTTACTTCTGGAAAATGATTCAAATTAAACATGAAGTATTACTTTCCAGGATTAATACTTGCCTTATTGAGCAAAAAAATATTTCTAAGTGATCTTGTGATACCTTGTATGTTAAAAAGTATTTAAGTTTTTCTACTTTTACCAAGGAATCATAAATTCCACAAACGGAAAATGAGGTAATTGCAAACCCCAGGAAAGGCGTTTTTTTAGGAGTCATATGTAAAGGTCTGCCTCCAACATCCGTACACCTTAATAAGTAATGAACTGTATTTAAAATAAACGGTCTCCAAACAGCTTCATTACATAATCTTAGGGGAGCCTTAAACCCTGATGCTCGGGGACTCCTGGAGTTTAACAAATCGAAAAGATCATTAATTTTTCTAATGAAGTCAACGGTGGCTTCGCTCCCTTTAAACTCTTCCAGATGACGAGTGTTCAAATATTCGATGGCATCTGCCACACTCCTACTTAATGTTTGTGCTGCTAAATGCACCTAAAATAATTAATATAGATTTAAATTTCACATAACATAGAACATAGTGCTTACTTTCATTTTTTGTCTGTACCATTCCATGTGGGCACGTTTTAATTTATTCGCAACATGTAATCCCTCTGCTTCTTGTAATTTATACAATTCCTTGACATACACCCACCTTACAAGATCTCCATCAGGATTTTTAATCGTGTCTAAGTTTGACCAATTATTTCTGATCAATTTCAGCATATGACATGCATCTAATACACAATATACTTTTTTATTAGTTGCAGAAGGATGACTAAACCAGGTTTTCATGTCAAACACATTATCTAGATTGCAACCTAACTCCTTGAACATAGCGAAATTTGTGGTTGGTCCATCGCATGTAATTGATGGTACATCAACTCCTACGTTGTGTAACCTAATTAAAGTTTCATTTACTATGTTAGCTTTTTGCTTTGCTGACAAAGAGGCAATAAAGAAGTATGCCACGGGTAATTTCCAATGACCTGTGAGGCATACGACCATCAAAACTAAAGCTTCAGTGGCGGGTGTAAGATCGTCATTTTCAGTGGGTACCCCAATATTGACGTAGCCCCAAGCCCGTGTACCATCAACATCCAATTGCTTCTTGATGGAAATTTCGTCTAATATTAGGGAACAAAGTAGATCATGATTTTTCTGCCGCAACTCTTCAACTTTTAATTTCAATGCATCAAATGCTGGTGTAAGAAATCCTGGCTCGCAATTTACATTTTGATACCATTTTCTGATGGTGGCTTGATGAGGTAAAGCCAATGCAAACTCATTTCGAACTGCTTCATATGCCTTCATAGAGTAAAATTGTAGTGTTGCAGCAAAGCGTCTGAGAATAGATGGATAACTTTCATGGGTTACAGTTTTGTTTGTAATATTCTTCAAATATCGTTGCATCAATAAATGGGGTACACTATCATATGTTTTTTCCACATTTTCTACAGCATCTTCTGATAAAAATTGAGTATTCTTAACAAAAGTCATAACGGATTTCATATTAAATATGGTTTTCTGCAGAGATGTTATTTTTTTCTTGGAATCATAAAATTTCTGTCTCATTACTGCATGTTTCCTCTTAGCTTGCACATATTTTTTTTTCAAACTCCTTGGCGACAAGCTACAAAATGTCAAATAAGTCATCGATATATTTCTATACCTTGTAAGGTATGAAAATTAGACAAGCAACAGATGTAAAGAGTCAAGCAGCTTGAATAAATTGAAAGAGAAGCATGCCATACAAATAGTTTATGCAATGATTACCTATAACTGTGGAAGAATTTTATACGCTGTGCTGTTCTTCTTCGCTTTTTACTACTGTCGGTGCTAGTACTACCACTTGTTGATAAATCACTGAAAAAAATTGGCAGTTATAAATTGAGGTACTTATAAAAAAGTGTAGGTGTGCACAAATTGGTTGGAAACAGAGACTTGAACTATACGAATGCTACCCCATGTTTAACATATTCCCAATAATTGACATCTTCAACAACTTTTAGCCTTCCCCGAGCCCTTCCCTTAAATTCATGTTCTGGTTTCCGTGCCCAATTAATGGCCGTTTGCACCGATAAATTTAAGCGGAGCTTAGCTTACAATCCATGGCAACCATTGTCTCAATAATCGTTGCCATGGATTTTAAGCTACGTTTAAGTTAAGCTCCACTTAAATTTATCGGTGCAAACGGTCATAAGTGATGTACAGTTGTTTTGTTTGTGACACGTTATATTGATTTTCCTTTTCTGTGGTGCAGTTGCGTCAAAGATTGGTGTTACATTAGAGCTTGATGTAGATGCATAGCTGAAAAAATTGTTATTAAATACATATCGTATAATATTCAGCTTACCTTGTGTCTATTTGCCGTGGGACTGGGTGCATTCCATGTGTATCGGATACAACAATTGGCGTTTCAATGGTTTCAGTTGAAGTATAATGTGAAACGATATTTGACATACCTTACTCCACTCCACCGTACTTATAGTATACAAAAGCACTTGCTTCAAAGTGTTCTGAACAAACCACTTTATTTCTTGGCCATTTCCAATTTTCATCTGTTTTTCCAAGTAGTGTTAACCACACTTTTCGTAGTTCACCTTTAGGGAAACTGAAAGAATACAAATTTTGATTTATAATGTATAAATGCTGCATTTACTTAACTTACCTATGGAATGTAATTTCTTTATCCATCTTAGGAAATTTTCGATTGTTTTTACAACAATTTACAGCACAACTTGCCATTGTTAATTCCTAATCTAATATTTAACAAAACTATTCACAAACAAATGTTGAATCACTTATTACAATAAAAAAGGTCCTTAAATGTATTTGAAACAGTTAACACGTAAAAATGTACAGGAAATAGTCAGTATACACTCGAGCAAAAATAACACACGCACAAAAAATCATAATTTAATATAAACCAATAATAAATAATTTAATTGTCACAATTTAAAAACAATTTCCACCCAAACGCACAATAACATAGAACGTCAGCTGATCAAAGTACTTAGAATATGGCCGCCACCATACATGGGGAAAAAAATTGGATGCGCACTCGTCGATGCTCAATCTCCCCCCATCTATATCTCTGGTTGCGCCATTACTGTAGAACATGTGATTGTAATGCGCGTTGTTGTTTGGTTACTGAGGGTCGATCACGTTTTCGAGCAGCAAGTAACTTTTGTAGATTTTACCTAAAGTGATCTTTTGTGAAGAACGATCGAGGTAAGTGATAATATTTTCACTCATAGTTGGGCTTAATGATTGCTTTAATGGCCTGTGAATGTTACGTCTCAGCTTTTTATAATATGAAATTATTTACTTACGGATACCCAGGGTGAGAGACTTGAACCAAATACTTTGGGGAGACTCGACAATCATGATAGCCATATGTCCATTCCAGTAATTGATTTAGCAAAATCCAATGGTGTTGTGCTACTGACATTTTTACCCCACACAAGCTCCAAACTTTGAACCGTACTGTGTTCGGCCCTTATAAGACTTATTACAATCAATTTGCCAGCGAATGGATACTTCAAAATCCAGGAAAACCAATTACCTTGTACCAAATTGCGGAAATTGTTGGGAAAGCCTATCCGAAAGCGTTTACCCAACAAGACATTACAAACTGATTTTCTGTAACAGGGATTTATACTCTAAATGCGGAAATATTTGGCGAAGATGAATTTTTAAGTGCCTTTGTAAGATCGACCAAAGACCAACATTGATAAAGAACTACCCAAAAATTTTGACGAACCTGGACCATCACATCAAAATATCTCTCCAACGAATATGCAGTTTGTGAGTCCTGAAATGATAAGGCCGTATCCAAAGGCTGCACCGAGGAAGACCAAAGGAGGAAGGAAGAAGGGGAAATCCAGGATATTGACGGACACTGCCGAAAAAAATGAAATCGAAATGGGATATTTAAAGACAACAAAGTTCAAAAAGTGACTAAACAAGTTTTTGATGATAGTTCTGACGATGATGACAATAACAAAATGCCCATGCAGGATTCAAGTAGTGACTGATGAGGACGGTTATTTGGAAAAACTAATTGAAGAAGAAAGTATGGAAATAGAACAGGAAAGGGAGATGGAAAATCCCACGATATTGGAAGGAGACTTTGCTTTGGTAGAATTGGCAGGAAAAAAGTCTGTGGGTCATACCTCGCTGAAGTTACATTCGCTTTTTTTTTCACGGACATTCGCTTTGGGGATAGTACCAACTTACATTGGAAAACAAAAAATCCCTAACACCGGGCTGCTTTTTTTTTAATAGCCTACCAAAGCGTAAGCGGTGGTACAGTGACCTATTGGTATTTGCACCCCTGCCAGTGGCTATTCGAAAGGGCACATATTCAAGATAATAAATCAATAGGTCCCTTTGCCAAAAGTACCTCGAATTTTTATTTATTGGACTTTGAATGTGATCGTGCACGTCACATTTGAAAACTCGCACCATTTTGAAAAGTGTAAACGAAATTAACGTGAAGCGTCAAAATAGTTTAATTCTTTAATTATTCCAGGGAATGTACCGCGTCGTTTTGGAGGCTTTCTATTGGCCTGTTTGACTTATTCAAAAATTAGTTCACATATTTTCCGGGGACGTTGTGAGCTTGGTGGGACTTGCACGATTGTTTACTAACTCTCGTGAAAACATTCCAATTCTTTTGTTTTCCACAAGACGTGTTTATCTTTAAATCTTTTAAACAAATAGAGAAAGTACGGTTAAATTGGCAATTATAAAGACTTTAGGGACATTTTTATTTTAAAGTATTATATAAATAAATTCCTCTAATCCAGCAACTCCTTCTTTACAGCATTGGCTATTCTCCTCAGTCCCCTTACATTTGGATGTCGCTATAACAAAGAAAGAATTTTACAATTTTGTTCGCATAACTTGATATCGTTGTTTAATATTGTAGCTTTTTTTATACTTACGTTTCAAATACTTGTTCGCTCTTCTATCAAAAAGGTGATGAATTCCTATCAATTTATTAACACCTACTGCCGCATCTGTTATAATTTTGTTGATTATTCTAACATTTTTCTCCGCCGCCTTGGATTTCAGATT
This sequence comes from Photinus pyralis, assembly GCF_008802855.1. Taxonomy (NCBI): domain Eukaryota; kingdom Metazoa; phylum Arthropoda; class Insecta; order Coleoptera; family Lampyridae; genus Photinus; species Photinus pyralis. Next base: position 10,256,191 of record NW_022170663.1, read on the forward strand.
TGGGGGGATGGTGCATAACAACATTTTAACCGGTCGCATTTTCTTCAAGTCCCGCAGGAGCCACTTTAAATTTTTCCTAAATTTTCTGGGCCGAAAATCTTTTCTGTGGGCGTCGTTACTGCCAATTATTATGACGACGGCTTTGGAAGCCGCCGGAAAATGCCATTGACTTCCCGGTTTTAACGACGACTTCAGCCGTCATCTTAAAGCCTTGGACACTCTGCCCGCCCACGCACAATTCGACGCAAAATTTTCCTTAGGGATTTTTAAAGCACTTTAACCCTCTAACTTTACTTAACATTCTTCTTAAAATGCTATCGCCCAAATAAAACGTTTCCATAATACCTACTTAAGCTGGCGACGGACGAACACAATTATGAAAGGGGCCTATTGATTTGTTATCTCGAATATGTGCCCTTTCGAATAGCCACTGGTAGGGGATGTAAATACCAATAGGTCACTGTACCACCATTTTGGTAGGCTATTAAAAAAAAGCGAATGTAACTTCAGCGAGGTGTGGGTCATTACATAGTGGAAATAAAAAAGATTTTGGAAGAAAGATGTTTTGAGGTTGTTTATCTAAAAAAGATAATGAATACTAACAAATTTGTGAGGAATAAAGACCTACACGAAATCAGCGGATCAGATATTTCTAGAAAGTTACCAAAACCAACACTGGTTGGGGGATCAGAACGCATTAGTATTTCCAGTAGACTTCATGTCGTATAATATGCGTTAATAAATATGTTCTGTAAATTTTGGCCTACTTTTTATTTATTTATTTGCTGTCCAAACATAAAATTAGTATTGTCCCAAGGTACAATTATTACTGTCCCAAGGTATACCGTCCGGTTGTACTTTGGGACAATTTGCAACAATGTCTTTTCAGTTTTTAATATGATAATGTAACATTACCTGTTTTTGAATCTTTTTATGATTACTCATAATAACAGTAAGTATGCTGGTTATGATTAAACATATTAATTTTAAATATTGTCGAAACAATAAAATTAAATTTGAAAAATGTCCCAAGGTACAATACTCGCCCCTACGGTAAGGAAGGTGACAGCAGTATATTAGAAAAGTCTATCCTTTGAAAGAAAATTACAGATGAAAGTTTATTTCCTCCACCAAGCAAGTTATCCAATAGTGAAACAATTCTTCCATATGTTATTGTGGGAGATGAGGCTTTGGAGAACCAAGAATAACATTTTATTATCTTATGAAGATCTCTCTCTAAAGTTAACCATAGACCATAGACGCTTCTAATAAAAACAAACATCACATAAATTATATGTGCTCATACGCCAACTGCTCAACGCCAGCTTTTTTATTTATGGAGGTATTTCTTTGAAATGTTAACCACAAATGCCGCTAGTAAAGAAAAATATAGCGCACATAGCTATGGCTTTTTGGAAAGTACTGATCAATTCATGGAAAATGCGCTGAAGTTACTAGGGCGAAATAGTATATTTCATTAGGAGTCCGGAAAGCAGGCTTTTTCCGTGCGCGCGTGACAAATTCCCGTGTGAGGCGTAGCCGAACGCGGGAAGTCATGCAAGCACGGAAAAAGCATTTCTGGACGTGTAATGAACGATATTTTTTATTATACTTCTTTTAAATCGATAACATAAAAAACAACAAACTCGCTAACATTTTTATTTTGTAACAGTTATAGAAAATGCGTTTTCATGGTTACTCTCAAATCATTTCAAAGGCGATTTGTTTAATTAGTTTATTTCAGATAAGGTTGACGAAACGTCAAAAAATGTCACAAATTCTCAAAGAAGTTTATCTAAATATTCAAACATCTACGAATTAAAACATAAAATACTTACATATGAAACATTATAACGCATATAGAGTTCCTGAAAATTAGTTTCCTTCCCTGTAAATTTGTATTTTAAAGCAATATTTTGGGTATTTATATTCAGCGCACGGAAAGAATCAAAGGGACCGGGAAAAGTTTTTCCGTGCGCTAGCCTGGAAAAGGACAGATACCATTATTTCTAATACAGGTGTAAATAAGGTGATTTCAATGAAGTATAATAAAAACCTTTTTACTTGTTTATAATATCCATCAATAGTATTAGTGAGTAGGTACTTACCGCCATTTTCCTAACACTTCACTAATTTCTTTCCACGCATTATCTTTGATTCTTTGATTTTTATAACTAGGACTTTGTAAATCATGTAAGGATGGGTGCTTAGCCACCCATTCAATCAATTTTTCGTCCTCAGCGATCATATTGACACATCGTACTTGTCTTGTATATCATTTTTGCAGTCTGGTTCCACATAGTTTTCACTACATTTTCTTTATAATTTTCTCCGTTCGATTTTCGCATGTTGAAAGCCCAATCTGTTAGAATATTAACGAGTTGTCCATTTGAAGTGGCTTCCATTAATTCAAAATTCCTGTCCGCGCAAAAGGAAGAAAACTGTTTCAAAACTATGTTTTTCGTTTTAATGGTGTTTAACGGCACATTTCCCTTATTTACTTCCTTCCTTCCAATTTGGCAACTTGAAGTATGCTACACTTCCAATCTTATGAATTCCCATAACATTTCTTGTGCATTTACCATAGTCATATTTGATGAAAAGCCGATTTTCTTGTGGCATGACGGGTCGTAGGTCGTAAACGACCTTTTCTTTTATGGGTTTTTCCATCAGGTATCGCAACATGAATTAATGAACCATAATCCGTAACATCCTCCAACTTCAGTTGTTTGCTTATAACGGTAGATGATTTACATAAATAGTTAAGGATAAGTACAATAATGCACTCCAAATGACCTAAAACTAAGAAATGTGAGTGAGTGAGAAACATGTACCATATTGACCCTTAAGTCTTTATTTTATATTTGAATTTTGAATTATTTAATAATGATCAACCAACACAAGTGGGGGGCTAACTTGACACCGGTTCTCCAACTAATTTTCCCATATAAAAAAACCCGAGAAAAGGTTTCCGATATTAGCAAAGGAATTGGTTGATAAGCACAACTTACCTCAAATTGAGGGTTTTCTTTCCTCTATTAATTTGCACAGCAACGTAATTAATGAAACTCAAAACTTAATAATCGAATATACTCGGCTTGGCAGTACCTTCTAAATTTCGATAAATTTTGCGGCCTTTCTCTGGCTCCGCGTATATATCAAAAAGGAAAGTAAACGTCAATTCCTTCGGTCATATAATTTTTCCAATTATATAATTTTATTTAAGAAATTGTTGAGCATGTAGTGCCATCTTACATTACACTATAATATTACATAAAGGAGCTCATTTTAATTCAATCGTACTTAATTTTTGAACGGCTACATAGTTAATATTAGTATCTACATTTACTTACTACGCCATAAAGGACTTCTTAGCAGTTTCTTCTGAACAAGAGAAACAAGTGGAAGGAAGAGTTATGCTCCCAGCTGGTATTGTCGAGTTATAAGTAGTTATCATTTTGACAAACGTATATATTACTCATATTTTATAATCCTCATTATTTAAGCTTTAAGCTTACTTACTTTGATTTTACGAACTGGAGTACAATATTTATTTTTCAAAAAAATTATTATTATTATCCAAATAAGTTATAATGGTTAATGAAGCTTTATACAAACTAGGTACCACAATTTACTTGGTGTTGCAAAACAGTGCATCCGCATAGATATGTGACTTATTACGGTTATGAAATAAAAAAATGAGATTTCTCGCTAATCAATTTATTACACAATACTCTGCACCCTTTCTTATCTACAGTCTGGACGACTTAAAAATGAAAATTGAACACACGCTTCACAAATTTTAATTACTTCCCGTGATGAGTATTTTAGTCTCTCATTTCTACTTAAGGAAAAAATATTTTTCTTGCCACACTTTTTTGGAGCACTGCGTATGCCCACATTTTTAAACAAAAACAGCGGATCCGAGCGTATTTCTGAACACGCCCCCATTTTATTTTTATTGAATTTTTCCGTTATTAAATTTTACCCACATAATATTATAAAATTCAAACAAATTTAAAGTGCAAATCGGACTACCGTTACAAATAAAATTAAAAGTGACATTACTCTTAATTTCGAATACCACAGGTGCTCAAGTATTGGTCTATAGAGTAGAAATTCATTATTGGTCTATAGAGTAGAAATTTCATTAAAATGATTCTGATTTGCTGTTAACTTTAATAATGTTCTAAGTCGGATATTTTATTCTTCTCACATAAGATGTGAAATGACAAAACAAGATAATCCTATCGACGCAACGAGTAGAAAATTTTAAATACCTACGCATAGCGAAGCCGTCCGGCGCAAAGGTACGCCGGTGGAAACACTAGACGCCATTCTTACCTCCCTACCGTCGGCTACGATGAAACAATATTCGACTTCTTACACACTTTTACGGAAGCTCTGACGGGCCACCGTAGCGTGAAGTTATTAAGACGACTGATAGTCGCGATACAACACGACCTAACAGTCGTCCGTCTCTTAGTCGTGTTGTAACGCAACTACCAGTCGTGCGTCTCTTATGGCCATATGCACCGTGGTATCATAAACCAAGCTTAATATTTAAGCTCGCTGAAGTTGACAGTATGGTATGCACCGTAGTAAAAAAGGAGCTTAAGCGCCGTTAATATTAAACCTTCATTTTTGGAGGCTTTAGCGTGTTAAGCTGAGCTTTGTTACAAACTAACCTCACTTTTTAAATTATAAAATATAATCTGCTCTTGTAGAAGTCGATTGCGATGGAAGTTGAAGATGAGATTATACTAGACGATGATCATGATTTTCTGGAAATAATTGAGTTTGGATTTCCTCGAAAATTTTACCAAAGACCAAATTTCCTTGAAGAAATGGATGACCTTAATTTCCTGAAGCGATTTCGATTAACTAAACAGGCCACAATGTCAGTTTTAGAACTAATAGAAAATCAGCTGGAGTTTGAGAATGATTTGTAAGTGACTGTTTTAAGTACTATACGAGTTATAGTGTATGGGCCAGCATTATGGCACTTTTTTATCAAAATAATCATAGGGCGCTTATTATTAATTATGTTGTAGGAATAACAGTGTATCACCAATCAATCAGCTGCTAACCACGCTTTTATTCTATGCAAGTAGCAGTCATCAAATAAACGTTGGTGATTACATGTGTATGAACCAAAGCACCGTTTCTCGTATTGTGAAAAAAGTATCACAACAAATTGCTGCTCTGCGAAATCAATTCATACAAATGCCTACGACTCCTGAGGAAATAATTTCTACCCAAAACAAGTTTTATAGAGTAGCACGTTTCCCTCGGGTAATAGGATGCCTAGACGGAACACACGTTAAAATTCGATCTCCAGGTTAACTTATAAAAATTTTATAACAGACCTAAACTATAACATTGCAGGAGGGGAGGATAGTGAAGTCTACAGAAACCGCAAGTCATATTTTTCAATAAATGTGCAACTTGTGTGTGATAGTGACTTAAAAATTAGTAACATTGTGGCCAGATGGCCCGGTTCGGCACATGATGCTACTATTTTTAACAATAGTCGCTTAAAGACACTATTTGAAGCTGGACACTTTAGATCTGCTATTATGCTTGGTAATTGCTGTTAATATTAAATACATCATAATGTACTTCTAATTAGCTGGCAGAAAGTAATGTAATCTTTACTTTAGGCGATAGTGGATATGGCTTAAAGCAATATTTACTAACACCACTTTTAAATCCAATAACTCGACCACAACAATTATATAACGAATCCCATATTCGTACCCGCAATTGCATAGAAAGGACAAATGGTGTATGGAAAAGAAGATTCCCAGTGTTGTGTTATGGGCTTCGATGTGAGATGGAAACTGGCTTAACAATAATTGTGGCTACAGCAGTTTTGCATAATATTGCAATTAATATGCGTGACGATGTTCCACCACCTCCAAATGACATCAATGCAGAAGAATTGGATTATTTAATTGCACAAGGACAGATTCCTGTTATAAATGTAAATGAAAATATTAATTATGATTTTAGGACAGACCTGATAAATAATCATTTTGCAAATTTATAATATTAAAGGTAGTTATAAAAAACGAAATTGTTATTTATTACCACATGTAACATATTATTCTACATATTTTTCATTTGCTATTTGAATATGCGTAACTCAATTTCCAATTCACGTTTCTTAAGAACAAGTTCATTTTCTGCATGTAAATGTTTAATTTGTGCATCTACTAAGCTTAGTCTTTTGTCGAGTAACAGATTGTACTTTTTTGCTATCTCAGATGATGTAAGTGTCTTGACTACTGTTGTTGGTCTTCTTTGGAGTGTTAACCTACAAAACGTTGCAATTAAAAGTCATCATACGATTAAAAAAATTGTTACCTTGTTGGGTGCTGGGGCATTATCAGGTTCCGGTATATTTTCTTTCTCTTCTGAGAAACGTAGAATTGCACTTGTAGGGCATTGTAGCTGTTTTGGAACATACTTTTTCCAATTCATTGTTGGGACTGGCATTTGGATAGCGTTAATGGAACTCTAAAATTTGATTCAATCAGATACATTTTTGTCCAGTACAAATTGTAACCACTACTATCGATATACACACAATTAAGGCGGCTAGGGACAGGCCGTTCAAAATTTGAGCTGCGCCCACGAAAATAATTACATAGGCAACCAATCGTGCGATTCGACAAGTTTCACCAGACATAAGCTACCTGCAAATGTCGTCATCTTCCTACAATAAAACCAGATTCCAGACCCTCATTAGCGGTTATTCAACAACAAAGACAATTTAATCTCATTCATACAAAAGTAACTCATTTATGGAATTTCAACTTTCTCCCGTTTTGTGATGTTTTATTAATACTGGAAACCTTTGAATATTGAATAGGAAATCAAAGTTGAAAACGTATACCTATGTACTACTAATGAATATCCAACTCCTCTCAATGGTACTACATATACAAAAAGATTACTAATCTATTTCTTTCTAAGATAACATTCCTACTTGCTTCCTATACTATAGCCTATAGGGATTTACAATAATGACTTTTTGAGATTTGGACTTGGGTAATGAAGGGAACAATTTCCGAAACAAGACAAACTGGTCTTCAATTTTTGTGGTGCATAGCACAAATTTATTTAAACAATTGTGACATCCGATCAAACTACGGCTCCATAGATTTCTAAATTTATATGATAACGATTTTCACAGGCGCGCGGATGTAAAGAATGGTACTCTTCTTCAATTAGATGGACAGTTTTCGATATTTCGCATGGCTTCCGCAATGTAGCCCGGTATTTGCTGCGTTTTCAACCTTCTCCCATTGATCAAATTATATATCTGAATTCTGATCTAATTTACAACAAAATAAATGACTCATTTTTCATTACAAAAAATGTTTTAATAGATTTTCGGAAATTCTCCAATTCCAACACGACATTCGCCTGCTTTACGAAAATAGTTTATTTGGCTAGCCGTCAAACCTACAGTGGAATTATCGAACGCATTGGTAGATTAAAAAATTATCAAAGTCCTCGTGTGAGAAGGGAGATCAGCGCATTTTTGTGTGGCAGATCAGTATTGTATTAGCCACCATCAAGAAGATCTTGTCGCAAGCTACCATATTCCCTTTGTCGGTACCCGCTTCCGACGTCCCGTTCACCCACAATTCGCATTTAGATGAATTTTGCTAAAAACCCTCCACAAAATAGTTCTCATTTTTTGGGGCAATTCTCATAGCTCTATTAGCGACACGAGAAAGAGACATCGCGATTCGAGCTTTCAGAAACAAAATTCGCAGAGGAAGATACCTTTTGGGCACCCTAAGTCAACTACCCCTCGCAGACGTGCGCCTTGTAAAATGAGGTTAATTTCGTACCCAGGAAAAAAACAAATTTTCGCCACGCAGTTGTTGTGTCCGTTTACAAGATCTTTCCAACGGCACCAATTTGAAAACAATCTGAAAACTGATGGTGGAGTAAAAACTTCAAACGCAAATTGGGGATGCACGAGACGTCGGAAGCGGGTACCGACGAAGGGAATGTGGTAGCCTTCGACAAGATCTCACACGAGGACTTTGACAATTTTTTACTAACGACATGCTGAAATAAAAAATTATCACTTGTAATACTACTATAGTTCGTTCACCCAACAGAAATAGTGAAGCCCCTCCTCAACAATTACCGCCACATTTGAATACGACATTGTTATTGGTGTAATTTTTGAAGCCACAATCACACTTGTAAAGCGAATTGGCCGAATTGGGTAATCTGTCATCTGTCATCTTGCCTATTGCGTTTCTGCCGGTTTTTACGTTTTTACATCTTTACTTGCGTCAATTTGCCATTAATCTCCTTTATTCACACAAAATAGTCTTTATAAAAACTCGTCGGTGTATTCTAAAGATAGTCAGGTGAGTAATTATAAAATTTTATACACGATTTTTACATGCCTGTTTTTAGGGTTATATTATTCGCGTTCAAGAAAAGTTGTACGCAAACATGAATGTCGCCGGTGCTGCTTTCTCTCCACCGAAAAAACATTCTGCCAAGCACTTTTCAGTTGAAGACAAAACTGGCATTTTAAATATCTTCAAGGCATATTCGGAAGACAACCCGGAGGTATCTAAAACGGATAAAGTTGAGTTTACGGCTAAAGCAGCAGGTAATTTTCATCTTAGGCACATTCATTTTTACATATTATTGTGTAATTTAGGTGTAAGCATTCCGAGTGTCTACAAGATTCTTCGGGAGTATACAGAGGTACACGAACTTCATTCACCTAACAAATATTATCGACCACGAGCAATTTTGGACAATATTGATTCCGGAACTAAAAGTATTCTTCGGCGTTTGCTTCATTCTTTCTTTGAAAGAAATGAACCACCTACCCTGAGTAAAGTTTTGGCAGTGTTACACGAAGACGAAGACTTACCCCATTTGAAACGAACTACTTTATGGAAATTAATATTATAGGATTTAAATTGTTATGTACCTTTGTTTATATTCAAGTGCACTTGTAATTTCAAAACTTTGTGCTGCTGTAATAATACTTTTTTGTACTTTTCTCAATATAAACAGTGTTTTTATGTTGCATATTTACATGTATTTAACAGTTTGCAGGTTTTACTATTTTTGCCACGAGTTATGTTCAGAGAGATAGCGCCATAATTAGTCTTGAGTAAGTGACATTTCAATTTGATTTTTCAAATTTTCCGCTTTTTATAATTTTGTGGTTGTAAAACTGGTTGCTGCTTACATTGGCCCAAATTTTGTAGGAGTGGCTTAACTATTTCTGTTGAGTGAACGAACTATAGTGCTTGCTATTTCCGGAAACTTTCCGAGCTCACAAATATTTGAACTTTCGCAAAATATTCGTGAGCAAGAAAAAATTTTATATTATTCAAGCACGTGTGGTATTCGGTAAGAAAATTTCACACCATAGTGACCCTCAACGAAAAAGTGACGTTTTATATCAAAACATTGTTACCTTTTTACGTAAAAAAATTGCCGATAAAACGTTGTTACTCCTGAATATTACATTTATTGACGTACATACAATATTTTTTTAATTATCCGTTAATTATCGTTGGTACTAATAGACGAATAAATGGAAGGCATTGAGAGTCTTTTGTTACTGGTCTAATAGGGTGATAAACCATTGTATATAGGTATAATGGTCATTAAGTGTTAATATTGTTCAGGTAAAGTTCTACCTGAGTTGCCTATCGTCATTGTATGGAAGGTATTGCATTTCTTCCGTCGCTATACTTTATATAAACTTTTGAGTAAAAATTACATTTTATTTCAAAATTTGAAGCAGTTCGTAATATATTTTTTTAATCCACTTAGTTACTAAATAAATTGTGCGGATTTACTTTTTAAATATTTTTTTTACTAAGGCCAGTATTCGCGTTCTTAATAAATTCAAGATTATCATTTATACACGACTTAAATAATTTTATCAAAAAAATAAATCGCTACATTTAATGACTTTCTATATCTCTATCAATTTCCGATAAGACCTCTAGTTAGAATTACTATTTGGGCTTCAAAAATTACTCAAAAGTTTCGACTTTTATTGCAAATTTCAGTGACCATTGTGTGTTGCCTATCCTCTATCCCTAGCACCCTTAAGTTACTGGTTTAGTTAGGTCTATGTAACCGTTACTACTAACTATTACAGAGACTTGCTATGAAAAACTAAGAAGAACGCGCTAACGTATCTAAGGTGTGTCGATCACAGTATGCAACACACAATGCACCGCGTGGGGGCAAAATGCTGAGATGATATCAATATAATGGAAATAAGGCTGTTATTTAATTCCGTTCTATAATCAATTCTCTCGTGATTAGCTCGAATTAGTGAGCAGATAAGTATTCTGTTGAAATAGAACTCAAATAAACTTAGGTTAGAACTTGTGCCTATCAAACATGTAGCTTCTGTCGATAATTTTTAAAATAATACGCTGATTTCAAGCGATAAAAGTTTAAAGGGAGCCAATGATCAGCAGCCATTCGAAGAGAAAATTTAGCTTTCCACCATATATCATTTTGGCGGGAATGAAGCCGACTTTTAGAAAGGTACCGTACAAAGGTTTTAAACAATTAATGCAATACCGAGCGTTTTCGACTTTCCAGCATTCACGTTAAATATAAACGTAGAACATTATTCGACATCCTTTAGCCAGCAAAGACCAAACGGCAGTAACCTAATTTGTCTATTAGGTATAGATCGTTAACTACGGGGAGTACTTAATGGTACTTAAGTTAAATTTAGTGTTTTGTTACAAGAAATAGAGTAATCTGTAAATGTTCCATAGTCAAAGCGATAATTCCATCAGATGGTCATTCAAAATGCTTTTAAAGCTAGAAAAACATCGTTGAGGATTGTTCTCCCGTATCTACATGCATTAAAAAATTTGCCAAATTGCTGAAATGTTTCAGGTTTTCATTGCAATCCACACCACGCCGCGTTGTAAACAAAAATGGTTACACAGTCTATTAGGAAAAATAAATAACAGTTACAGCCCATGGGTTTCTTGGATAGGATAATTGATCAAAATCCGCTAGAATAATACATATCTTAGCTACTCGTACAACTTAGTTTTAAGAGTATAGTTCCCATTACGTGTCACTCACCAAAATAACATAATTTAAATAAATCAAACTCAGGACTAGAGTAAAGGCCAGTTATATATCAATTTACTTTCAAATAAAAATACCAATAAATTCGAATTAAAACAGTTAAACTGTATGTTGACATCCTCTTTTTGCTACTTGAAAATTAGAATAAACATGGCTAAAGCAAGCTGCTAACGTACGCTGCCCGCAATGAAGCATTGGTTGCCCTACCATTATTCCGACCAAACAGGGCTTTCTATAGTAAAATCTACGTTACGCGGCGTCTATTATACAAGTCCTACTATTACTGATAAAAACTTACCTGTGCTTCCACATTAACAGTATCCGCTACACAGTTTTCGGTAGTTGCAACTTCGCATGGGTATGCCTCTAATTCAAGAACAACTTCCTCATTACCTTCAATGTGGGGTATCTCCGTTTCATCTGCATCATCATCAAATGGATTTTTAAGACCCAACAAAGTTTTCTCATTTAAAATGGCCATTAAAATGTCATCCATCAGTGTATCGTCCCCATCTTTCTTCTTCTTTGGCGGTGGACCGCCACCAGTTAATAATGCTTCTCTTTTATTAGTAGCTAAAGTTTTCCGGAGCTCTTTTTTTCGGTTTTCATAGCATTTCTTGAGGCTCAGTGCATTTCTGTATGTGGTGCAGGTAGATGAAGCATTAAACTCGGCTTCTATTTCGTCCCACGCCTTTTCTTTTTGTCCCGTTGAAACGCGATCAGTCTTCTTGTCCTCTAGGATCTTGTAATATTTTTGAGATATAATCGTTAAAAGATGAAGCTTCTCTGTACTGGAAAAGTTGGGCACTCGAACTTTTGCGTTGCTCATATTTGTATAGTTTTAACAAAGACGTGAAATCTGTACAATACTACAATCACAATTCACAATGTTATTTGAGGTTATAACATGTCAAACAACTGAGTAGACGAAGTGCATTGTGGGTTAAAAATGCTACGTTGCCAAACATATTCACGGTTTACCAAAACTCGGTTTAGTTTGGTACGGTGCATTACCAAAAATTATGTATAGCGCTTAACTACTTAAGCGAGCTTACGTAAGCGCAGTTTAAATAAAAAACGGTGCATATGGCCATTAGTCGTGTTGTTTAGCTATTGACAGTCGGGCGACTTTTAGTCTTGTTTAGTCTGTTGTTAGTTCAGTTAAGTTGCAGTTAAGTTTAACTCAAGTGCGTGCGTAACCCGAGTAATTACATCAATTTTGGTGCCTTTCGTTTGTAGGAAATATGAATGCTGACAATGAACGTTTAAACAGACTAATTCGTCATTACTTTAACCTAGGGTTGCAGCAGAACGAAATACTTTTATATCTCTTAACACATGATGAAGATATCAGTCCAAGGACACTGAAACGCCGGCTCAAGACGATGGGTCTGTTTCGCCGAAAGATGTATACCCCTATAGAGATAGTTTTCTGCAAGAACATTTGCTTGGAAGTGGACAAATGCCTGGGTATAAGTGGATTTATCGAAGATGCATTCGAAATGGAATGACAGTAAAGCAGTCATCTATTCGGCAAATAATGCATTTATTGGATCCTGAAGGTATGTTGGTGCGTCGAAGGAAAAGACTAAGAAGAAGACATTACTATAACAAACGCCCGAATTATATGTGGCATATTGACGGATATGAAAAATTAAAGCCATATGGAGTATGCATAAGTGGATGCATTGACGGATTTTCCCACAAAATACTATGGCTTAGAGCAGCATATTCCAACAATAATCCCAGAATTATATGTAGCGATTTTCTGGATACCGTAACCAATATAAAGGGTTATCCGCAAAGTATAAGGACGGATATGGGCACCGAAAATGGACTTGTTAAACATGTGCAAGAATATTTTCATGAAGCAATGCATAATGTTCAAAATGGTAATGTATTGCCACCATTTTTATATGGTACAAGCCAAGCAAATCAGAGAATCGAGGCTTGGTGGGGTTTGCTCAGAAGACAACATAGTCAGTACTGGATGAACTGTTTTGAACATCTTAAGGATGACGGAATGTTTAATGGTACTTTAATCGATAAGTCACTTCTCCAGTATTGTTTCATGGACCTAATACAGGTATATAGGTAATTTACAGTAAGGTCGCATAGAATAGGCGATAAGGTGTGTTAAATGCGAAACCAGTGAGGTTACCAAAAATGTATGCATTTAAAAATTATGTTTGACATGTTCTTGATTGGCTTCTAAAAATTTTACGAAATCTGTCCCTTTCTATGTGAACTTATTGTAAAGTTTGGCTCCTGTCACTAATTTTTTTACCGTCAACCGATAGAACACCGTTTTCCTGTCAGTTGATGGTAAAAAAGATTACAGACAACTGATAGGAGCTTTAGACGAGATAAAGCCTTGTTTCGAAGTTTGACACAACATGTTGCCGAGACGGCACAAACGGCTTCGAGACAAGAAGAGATGTCTCGTATCGCGTGACATTTTTATTCACAAAGACATTTTTTTAATTGTAGGTAGAACTAAATGAATTTGCTCAAGAGTGGAACAACCACGTGATCCGTAAAACACGCAACAGCATTTCACCAAGCGGTCGCCCCGATATGATGTATGATTTTCCTGCTTTATATGGCGGTACCAATTTTCTAAATCCTGTTGAAGAGAATTACATCGAAAATTGTGCAAATCTGTGCGAAGTTGTGAACAGATCATGTCGTGATGAAACTGTATTTGAGCTATGCGATGTCATAAGTAGAGAAAAAAATCTTGGTGCATCGGATAGTACTTACTTAGCAATAAATAAGTATTGTGAACTAAGGACGGAAATTATTAAAATGCTGGAAGAACTACATTTGCATTAATTTTTAGTTTAGTTTTTAGATAATTTAGAAAAAACAGCAGTCATATTACTTAAGTGCTTATAATCTTTTCATTTCATGCTTAATTCTATGTATAGCTTCGTGGAAATGGGTTAAATAAATCATTGCAATTTAGCCGTTACGTTTATTGAAACAAAATAAACCTTCTAAGTAAAACATATTAGAATTCGCAGTTTTAATAAAAATGAAGCTGACAAAACTCAACAATAAACATAAAGTTACAAAAAGGCAACTGTGCATTCAGAATATGGATAACTTACAAACTACGAGAACCCAAAAGAATTGCAATTGGCAATTGAGAAATTCAAAGCATTTGTAAATTCTTCGTATTTCGTATGTGCAACTGGCAATTGAAGCGTCAGAGAACATGTATTTGCTTTTGGGTAAATACTTGAATCGCCGTGCAAAAATTCTATTTGCGGCTTTGTTCGAAAGCCTAATGGAGGAATATGGTCTGCACCTGTGGCAAATACCATAACATCTGTTACTGACACCTTTCCATGGGAGCAGGTACTAGATATATCTTGAGAGTTATTACCTGAAAATTACAAAAAATTAATAACTTGCTTTAGACGATTTTTTATACCTTCACAGTCAAGCAGGAAATCCCGAAAATAGGTAATAACCTTGTTTTCGACTTTTCGTGTATTTGAACCGATGGCGGAATATGATACTTCAAACAAGTTATCCAGATCTTCTGCTGTAATTGCTATTATGTCATTGCACATATACCTTTTAAATAGATGAGGATATTTTGTCAAATACTCATAGACGTTGCACGTCTTGAGGCCTTCCATGAACTGAAATAAAGCATCGCTAATTCTTGTGACAGTAAAAAATGTGACCGTCCCTGGAAAGGTAATATTATGAATATGACGTTCTTATATTCAGTCCAGTTTAGTTACTCACCCTCTAAAACTTTTGGTATCTCTTCAATCTTGAAAATAAAACTATATCCCGCAGTCGAAAATATATTGTTGTCCGTAACTATATTCTGTGCATCGGAAAGACAATCACAATTTTTTAGTTGTATTAGGGTCGATCTGACATCCTCTTCTACATCTTCAAATGTGGGTTTTGTATTCTCATCTCCGACTATCAAACTAAAGAGGAAATCCGAAACAAAATGTGGGGCAGGGCCTCCGTGTATTAGCGATAAAGCTATGATCCGGCCTGCTTCGAAATAATGCTTGTTTTCCAAAGCAACTGCGTTAAGTGATAGTTTTTTGCGGTTACCGACAAACATTGGACTATCTTTAATGTAAGTTAAAACAAGCCGAAAAAGCTCCCTCGTTGGCCCTCCATCGTCAATGGCCCCTTCCGACAGTCCCTCAATATCGCTAAATTTCACGAACATTTTTTTATATGGTGAAAATGTCGGTCGTCTCATGGCCCTTACACAACACTCAAAAATTTCATCTCTGAAAACAGTAAATGTATATGATGTTTCGAGATCAACTGATTTTTGTAAAATTCGTAACACTTCTTTAAACGTCTGCGGAAAATATTGACATTCTGAGAGATCTAGACTCGGATCTAGATTGGTAGGAGTATCGCCAATTACCACACAAGAATAGTTAGTAGAGTAAAATTATAGCACCTCCGAAACCCATATCGAAATTATTTTCTTCAATTATCGATCTCACAAGTAATCTAACTCAAAATAGACTAGTGCCTGCACATCTACACTATAGCAGAAAGCTTTTAGTGAAAATTTGAAGTCTCTAGCTATTGTAGTTGTGGAGATCTAACCCGGACAGCCGGCCTGCCAGCAATGACGAATATAATAGCGTATTTTTTTCAAAAATGCGCTAAAAACGTCTATAGGATACATACAATTTGAAAACTTACCACCCCCCCATATCTTATTAAATAAACGAGATATTTAAAAAAATCAAAATCCGTTTCGGTAATTCGGAGGGCGAATCACAATGACATAGTTGGCGACGCACCCCCTCCAACCCCCTGCGCCCCAGCCACCCCAACTTTTAAATCTTAAATAGTGACCCCCCATGTGTGATACGTTGTTGGAAAGCTCTGAAAAAATGCTTTCCAACCATACCAAATAGCATTACATTTAGGATAGTTTAAGTTAAGTACCGCGCGCACTTTCTGTTGTAAGTCCGAATCTGAACTACCTACTATCAGGATATCATCATAATACGGTAGGACACCCTGTATATTAGATAAACGCATGTCCATAAAACGTTGAAAAATTTGGGGCGCTACGGACACTCCAAATTGCAATCGGTTACAGCGAAACGCGCCACGGTGCGTAATGATTGTCTGCGCGTCGGCTGTAGCTTCGTCGACGGTAAGCTGTAAATAAGCTTGAGCCATGTCTAATTTTGCAAACACTACCGCGGAATTAAGTGTAGCTAAAATTTTCTGGACGGACGGCACTGGATAAGTATCAGCGCGTAAGGCTTTGTTTACGGTACTACGATAGTCCCCGCAAATACGCACTTCATCGTTGCTCTTTGAGACCACAACGATTGGGGTGCACCATTTTGGATATGCTACCGGCACTAGCACACCCTGTGCACTAAGTCTATCAAGCTCGCGATCTACCCTGTCTTTGAGAGCGAAGGGCACCTTCCGAGCCTTAAGTGCAATGGGCTTAACGTTTGGGTCTAGGTCAAACGAGACCGGCGGACCTTTAAAAGTTCCTAATTCTATCGAAAATACGTCTGGGTAATCACGCACATAATCCGGAACATTAAAAATTTTACTCACCCCGGCAATTGACACACCCAATGGTACAAACCAATTTCTTCCAATCAGGCTTGCTCGGTTACCTGATACAACGATGAGAGGTAGTCGTGCTGCTTTGGAACCACATTGTACGTCGACGTCGCACTCACCATGTATAGCAATCAGGCTGTTTTGATAGTCTCGTAGAATAACGCCACACTGTCGAAGTACTGGCAGTTTACCACTACAGAGTTTATATAAATTAGCTCTACTTATTACACTGTAGGCTGCGCCTGAGTCTACTTCCATAGTCAGACTTTTATTGTTTATTTTCACATCTAGAGTGAATTTGCCTGTAAGTTTGTCCGTACTTACATTATTTAAAGAAAAGTTATACTCATCTCTGTTTATTTGTCCATTTTCACCGTCCACACTATTAGAAACAACATCATTCATACTATGTACCTGTCTTTTATTTACATTTTGTTTTTGAAACAGGCCTTTTCGATGTGTCCGTCTTTTCCACAAAATCTACACTTTGCATTTTTAAAACTACACGTATCCGGCGAGTGATTTGATTCGCAACGAAAACATTTTTTAACATTTACGTTACTTGTTGTGTTTTGATCAACAGCTGATCTTGAATTCCGATGTTGGTTTCGCGAACTGGCACTAGCGGCGTTGGCGTACCTGTTGCTTGTGGCTGACGCGGCGTTGCCACCTTTGTTCACCGAAAAAGTGGAACCTGTAGCTGTCTCGCGGAGAGTTGCTAGGCTCCTGGCTGCAACTTCATGCGCTAGGCACATATCCTGGGCTTTAGCAAAAGATATTTTGTCCTCCGCTAATAGACGTCGTTGGAGACCGTCGTCTCGGATTCCGCATACAATTCGATCTCGTAGCATCTCTTCTAACTTATCAAAATTGCATTTTTCCGCCAAGTGGCGTAATTCTTTGAGATATGCAGAAAAACTCTCATTTGCCTCTTGATTCCGGCGGTAAAATCGGAAACGATTCACGATTTCGGACGTTCTGGGTGCGAAATGTTCTGTAAGAGTCTTTATAATGTCGTCGTATTCCGTGTCTTTCACTTTGTTAGGTGCGAGTAGCGACCGTAGAATGTCGTAGGTAGCAGGACCGCACATACTCAGAAAAACTGATTTCTTCCTATCGGCATCCGTGATGCCATTTGCCGACAGGAAGAAACCGACCCGTTCCTGGTAGGGCTCCCATCCAGTTGGATTACTCGCGTCGAACTGTTCAATATTACCCAGGGTAGCCATTATTAATATTACTAATGTCACTCACGGTAGAGGTATCGAGACACTTTCGTATTACACACGCGATTTTCTTTTTATCGAATTTAGATCACCGGGATCCCATCCTCATCGCCAATAAATGTAATGTACTGTGTCAGGGTTGCAAAATAAACCGGGTTATGCGATAACACTTTATTTCCAACCAGCACATACACATTTGGGTAAAATAATAATGCGTTATATCAAAGCTTGAACATACTGACTTGAACATAACCCCGCTAGCTAAATGTCATTTTTCCATATTTATATGCAGGGTTGCCATATTGGCTTAATACACAACATCTTCTTTCATGTCTTTTAGTAGTTTAGGTGTAATCTATAACAACATAAGTGCTCTTTACATTTCAATGTAAACGGTTGCATACAATCTGGCAATTTATAAGCTGCTTTCGTTATCAAATTGAATGTAAATGAGGCATAAAATTGCTTTTCGGCTGATTTGAAAATTTACGTTTCAATGTAAATGTCCACTTTGTGACTTGTCAATTCTAAACTGGTTCAAGCCAAGTAAATATTGTACCTTTATTCAATCGATGATTTCTAATATACATACCATAAGTACATAAATCATCCCATTTAAAAAATACTTATTTGTTTTGTCCTCAACATTGGGAAAGAGATACAAGATATATTTTTACATGCAAATGGACTCTATAATATATGAGTACTCTATGTAGTCTATGTATATGAGTACCAAAGTAACGCGGCCATTGATTACAATATTAATGACCTTACCTCATTAAACCTCATATTTTCTAATTGGCAAGGGTCAACTCCCTGTTTCCTTAAAAATCCAAACATATCTTCTGCAATCTCGTCGTCTTCTTTCTCCATCATAATGAACACTAAAAAATTACATACTCGTCATAAAAACAACAAACACAAAACAACTTTGGGATTGCGTGACTTCTAAATTATTCGACGACTGCGCAGTAGCTATCAACTCACTGTCAACACGAATCGGGGCACCAAATACAAATTTTGCGTATACAAGGTATCTTTTTCCCTGCCGGCCCTCCTCGCGAAGATATGGGCTCCCAAAAGACGCCGCTGGACATAGGTTTTTCTTGAATAACTTAAAGTGCTTACTGTAATTTAATTAAATGGTAATATGATGAACATTAGTAGGGACCCCTTAAACGAGTAACTTTGAAAGATTAAGTTTTTTTAGTTTACCAGACTAACGTCTCACTATATATAAATCACTCTATATAAAAAAATATTGTTGGATAGCTTGAACCTTAAGCTATAAAAGTATAACCGGAAGTGATATTGGAATGCGGTTTTCACTAGCTAGCTATGCTTTGTTCCCTGTTTTTAATGACGCAAAGTATACATATAGTTGCATTTGAGTTTTCCGAAATAATTCGTCGAATAGCGTAAATCAATGCTCCCTAGCAGATTTTAACAGAAGCTAACGGTCATATTTTTTTAGTAACAAAATAAAGCAATAAGGAAACTTTTAAATTTTGCAGTATTGTTTCTGGGCCACTTTTACGACAAATTTTTTTGTTTCAAGATTGTAGGACTAGTAGGGCCTGAGATACAGTCGCTTACCTCGCTTATTTGGCCACCTTGTACACTTGTGAGAAAAAAGACATTCAAGGTCATTCAGCGAGAAAATAGTGTGTTGAACCGGCCTAATACCTACGTCAGCAGTGTCAGTATGACATAAAATACTCCTAACATGCAAGTGACACATTTAAAGGCCATGGCCCAAAATTCACCACGGCACGGCTAATCGGTTTTTGGCAGACCATCACGTGAGCTCGTCATCGATTTTAGTAAAGAGGTCTCGTGATTTGACAATAACCGGTTGGCTGTGGTCAATATCAGACCATGTACTACATTTTTATTGTACATGACCTTGAATGTCTCAGTTCGTACTCGTTCTCGTACATTGTAATGTTAGTCATGAAATAATTTAAAAGCTTCACGTACCATATATAGATATTATTGCTATCCTAAACTTACGTATTGTATAGCTAAAATATGAATAAACACAAGAAAACACTTTTGAGGTTACGCACGCACTTGAGTTACATAGCTAAACTGCAACTTAACTGTACTAACAACAGACTAAAAAGACTAAAAGTCGCCCGACTGTCAATAGCTAAACAACACGACTAAGAGACGCACGACTGTTAAGTCGTGTTGTATCGCGACTATCAGTCGTCTTAATAACTTCACGCTACGGTGGCCCGTCAGAGCTTCCGTACACTTTGGTTGAGCTTTTGTGAGAAGCAGAACATTTACCCGTTTACTGGCACAGCAAAAAATGTGCTGTCCTTTCTTCAAGATTTGCTCGGTCACGGTCATTGTAAGTATGGCTCCTTTAATAACCATCGCTCAGCGCTTTCGCTCATCTTACCGGGATCAGTGGGAGAAGACCCCTTGGTGAAGAGATTCATGTGAGGTTTGTCACGTTTGGGACCATCAAAACCAAAGTACAATAGAACATGGGATCCACAACACGTACTGGCTTTCGTTGCAAGGATGCAAACCTCTGACTTGAAAGGACTGTCACGAAAACTAGCCACCTTTGTTGTTCTTGCGACCGGCCAGCGCCTGCAGACAATTTCGTTGATTAAAGTTTCGGGTATTCAAAGATCCGAGGATGGCTTGCGTATCTTTATACCGGATTTTCTGAAGACCTCAGGCGTCAGCCTGTTCTCATGATCCCATTTTTTGAAAACGCTAATCTCGGTTTGGCTCGCACGGTTTAGGCGTACTTAGATGCAAACGTGGCCTTCGAAACGAAGAGGATTTTCTGTTTCTAACCTTTAAGAAACCCCACGGAGTTACCACGAAACAGACGCTTAGTCGTTGGGTGAAGGATATTTTTCACTTAGCGAGAGTTGACACCAACCAGTTCAAACCCAATTCGGCACGCCACGCATCGACTTCAGCGGCGTGTAGGCTAGGAGTCCCCATCGAGCAAATTAAACTGACAGCGGAATTGAGTAAGGATTCCGAAACTTTTGCTCGCTTATACAATCGTCCTCTGATGAAGTCGGTCTCCTATGTTTCAACAATCCTGAACTTAGACGTTTAGACGCCCTTTTTTAAGAATGTTTTGTTAAGTTGATGTTACTTCTGTTGGTCTAGTTTGTTATTAAAGAGTTTGCAACTTATCTTTAAAAATCTACGTTGTTAATTAGTGACATCTTCGGAATGGATGCTTCATATAATTACGATCGAACTTCAGGTAAGTTCGTTTAATCGTAAAACTATAAATGTAATTTCAGTGTAGTATCATTGGCTGTAGTAAATGCTAATTACGAATTTATTATGATCGATTGTGGCATAAATGGACGTGTTTCTGACGGTGGTGTTATTGGTTACACAAATTTGCTGAAGGCACCCTTGGTCTTCCCAACAAGGAAGAGTTACCCGCCACTGATGTAAAACTGCCTTACATTTTTGTTGGAGATGATGCCTTTTCATTAAGTGAACATTTAATGAAGCCCTATAAGGGTAGTACACTGTCCAATCATCAACGTAGGTATATTCAACTACCGTTGCAGTAGAGCTTGAGGCGTTTCAGAAAATGCATTTGGCATTCTTGCTGCCAAATTCAGAATTTTTCATAGACCTATTCGTCTATTGCCTGAGGAATTTCGAAAGGTCGTCTTGGCATGCTGTTATTTACATAACTACATGAGGAGGATGGGAGGAAATAATTACATGCCAACAGGATCCATTGACATGGAACTATTAGATACCGCAGAAACGATGCCTCGCTCTTGGAGAAATGAGGATATTGTTCCACGCCCATTAGATAGGAGCAGAAGCAAACATAGTTCGATGAGTGCTACATCTATCAGAGATGGACATTCAGAATATTTCAATGAAATAGGGTCAGTTCCTTGGCAGTCTAAAGTATTATTATCCAACATAATGCAGAATAAAAATACAAAGGCATAATAAATGTTTTACAAGTATATAAATGTTTTAATGAAATTGCAACCTACCTCACATTCATCTTCAATCGTATTAATTGAATTACTAGGTGTTTCTTGGTCCACGAGGAAGGCCATTGCATCCAAGTACCCTAAAGTAGATTCATATTCCTCCTCTCTTCCTGCCCCTGATTTCCTTGAATATTTTACTTTTTTTAATTCCTTCCTAAAGTTCGTTCGTAAGGGAATTAAATTTATTTTTTACATCGTCCGTCGTCGCACTTCGAAATTTCTCCTGATGCACCTTAAGCAACTGTTCTAATGCCTGCGCTTTTTGTCTCTATATATTCGTCAGATTTTACTTTCCACAAAACTGGCATGGACCGGTATAAGTGAAACAATACAGTGTTCAAACAAGACAAGGTACTCTCAGAAAGAATTACCAAATTTGAGCAGATGGGAGGGAGATGGGACGTAGTAACTATTCCTAAGTTGGGACGTCCCGTCTTAGGAGACCCATTGAATGTCATACAACATCTTGCTTTATTTGGTATTACAGATGCCTAAAACACATGGTTATTACAAAAGGAAAACCGATCGGGGAAAGTGGGCTCCAGGAGATATGACACTTGCTATAGAAAAAGTGCGAAACGGGGAACTATCCGTACGACAGGCCGCGGAACGATACAACGTACCAAAAAGTACTTTACAAAGAAGGATTGCTAATAAAAACAAAATTGTAACAGGAAGCGAGAAGTATCTTGGAAGATTTAGGCAGGTTTTCTCTGTCGAACAAGAAAAGGAAATTATCGAATACATCTTTGAAATGGAAAAGCGCTTCTTTGGAATAACGTATTCGGAACTCCGTCAAATAGCATTTGATTTTGCCGCTGCCAATAACATTCCTAATAATTTTAATAAAGAAACCAGGATGGCTTCTAAAAAATGGATTTATAATTTTTTAAATAGGCAAAAAAACATTGCCCTAAGAAGACCAGAAGCGACATCCTATGCCAGAGCAACTGGATTCAATCAGCGAGCAGTCCAAAGTTTTTTTGAGAATCTGAACAAACTCTATGAAAAACATAAGCTCACCCCAGACCGTATATGGAACGTTGACGAAAGCGGCGTTACTACCGTTCAAAAGTTGCCAAAAATTCTAGCCCAAAAAGGCAAGAAGCAGGTGGGTGGACTGACAAGTGCGGAGAGGGGAGTAAATGTTACAATAGTGGCTTCCATGAGTGCTACTGGGAGTTTTTTGGCACGAGCTTTTATTTTCCCCCGGAAAAAAATAAAACCGGAGTTGATGGACAGTACACCCAACGGAAGCCCAGCTTTTCCCCAAGACAAAGGTTGGATGGATCGCGAGATATTTTTGAAGTTTGTAAAATATTTTGTCGAGCAAACAAGACCTTCAAAAAAACGGCCAATTCTGATTATTTTAGACGGACACTGTTCCCACACTAAAAGCATAGGCGTTATCGACTTTTGCCGTGACAATGGCGTCATTTTATTATCTTTACCGCCCCATTGCACCCACAAGATGTGGCGTATTTTAAGCCGTTCATGTCTTATTACGATGCCTACATTACACGGTGGCTAAAAAATCACCCGGGTCGTGTGTTTTTGGGTTGTATCAGATCGCCGGAGCAGTTTCGGAAGCATTTGGAAAAGCATCTACGGTACAGACAGCCGTAAATGGATTCAAAAAAACAGGTATTTGGCCTTTCGATAATGAAATTTTTCAAGAATGGGAATTTGCTGCATCCAAAACAACAGAGATCCAAGAACACTATGAAACGGTAAACTCGGCTGAAGAAAACCGCGCAGTAACACCCACCAACTCAATTGCAAACGTTACACCTCTTAATTCCAAACCAAAAAATATTGTGATTTCGTCATTAAATCAAGAAGAGAGTGATCCTGAAGAACAAATTCCGCTGTCAGCTTTAGTAGCTAAACGAAAAGCAGCAACAAGTTCTAATACCTCCAATAAGGTGAAGCTAATTGACATTAGTCCCCTACCAACAGCGAAGGAAAAACAAAAAAAGGTTTCTAGGAAATCTATGAAGTCTACCATTTTGACGGAGTCACCATATAAAAACGAATTAGAATCTTTGCAAACCACTAAGACAATAAATGCCAAAACAGTAAAAAAATCATTCGTTAAGAGAAAGAATTGTCACAGTTCCCAAAATACAAAGTTGGGCCAGAACAAAAACACTAAAAAGGATAATGCTACCGAGAATGCTACTGTAGATGATACAAGTTGCATCGTATGTGAAAAGCCATACAACGAAAGTGAGGAAGATTGGTACCACTGCCACAATTGCTTGGAATGGGCTCACGAGTCCTGTGGGATCATGGATGACTATTTTTTTACATGCGCTAACTGCGAAAATTGATGTCCCGTCTTAGGAAATCCTTGGTCCCATCTTAGGAAACTGGTGTCCTAAGTTGGGACAAATTCACTTTTTTTTTAAATATAAGAATTCACATCGTCTGTTTGTAAATATTTTATTTTCTTATTACTATATGCTTTTGATTGAATAAACATTTATGTTTACTGTGGAATTTCCTTATGTCGCAATTAGTTTGTCAATTACCAATTTTTTAAAAAAAGTGCCCCATCTTAGGTTACTCTCCCCTATGTACGGCGATAGGGGGTCCCACAGAAAAACTTTTAATAAAGACATACCTAGTTTGTCTTTTTAATCATTCTACATATCACATTAAAAAGTATTAAAATGCACGCGGGATAAAGAACTCGAGTTTATAAAGTTAATCAATTTCTTTCGTTTGCGCGATTTGAAAGTCAACAACTGACCTAAGAGGGATGAGTTTTATTTGATTTTGGCTCTAATTGGAAACCGTAGCATCTATCCCGTAAGTTTCGCTGAATTTCAAACCAACGGTATACAAACTGAACAGATATTCCAGATGCGGTTGTCACTAATTCGCGAAAATTCAGGAGATAAACAAGATTTCTGCAAATTTCCAGGTGAAATTCGAAATCATCGTTTAGTTCTGCGATGTGAGATATTCGTTTCAAATATCTAATTTTAATGACAAATCTTCCGAGATTTCCGTAGAGTAATCAAACATCAATAAAAGCATCCCATTTGGCCGGGAATAAGTGCTAGTTTTTGAAATCAGTAAGTACTCACATTGGCATATGATAAAGTGTAATTAGTCCAGAATTGCTTGCAGGTGTTTGTATGAAGAGAAATTGTTTACTTTAAAATCATCCCTGTGACGTGAAACTACCACTGAAAATTGAACATTTTATGAATCTGTTATGTCTTACATTTCCTGGAACCCAAGCGTGGGAGTGTAACAAACACGTTACTAAATTTATTTTATTTTCTCTTGTATCTGTTATTGAAAGGTCACATTCGAACCGACCTCCCCAACAATTTTTGTTATCATACTTTATTACAACTTAAACTAAGTAGATGAAGTTAACTCAATCACCGTTTTTATAGAACTTTATTTCCAAATTACTTTTGTAGAGCATTTCACTAAAGGCAAAACCAGCTGTTATAGAATATCTGCTCGTCCGTCCGTTCCGCAAATTACTACTGTTAAACTGGATAAACTTTACAAAAATCCGTCGTTTTTAAAATTTTATTTTCATTTTTATGTAACATAAAATTAAAGAAGTCTGTATAAAAAAGTTCAAATAGTTGATGATTCTTTATGTATAAGAAACAGGATTGACCGGCTGGTCAGGGCAGAGTTAGGTTTCCCAGCCCTGGGCGAATGCAAACCCGTATAGAATGCGCGCCAGGCAGATACAAAATCCTGCCACACTTAGGCTTCTTAAACGGCTCAAACTCCGCCGATATATATATATATATATATATATATATATATATATATATCTGGGGCTTGGTTCTAAAAGGGCCAATATCAATAATGATGTATTCAAGAAAACTTGTTTTAAAGTTTTGTGCATAATTACTGCTCTTATGTAGGCGCTTTACTATTAGTAGTTAGTTGTTTTGTTGACTTAAAATGATTGCGCTGATTACTCTTTTGCCCTTAAGATAACATCATATTATGAAAACTAATTTTTTTGGAAAAAAAACTGACATTGGCCTTTTATGAATAAACAAAAAAATGGAGGAAAAAAGACTTTGACCTCGTTTCAAATTCTATATTTCTAAAAGTAACTTACTATACAACAAAAATTTCATGTAACAAAATAAACTTCAGTACTAGTCGGCAAAATGATACTCTTCATCTTCGCTTCCACTGAATGTATCGGAGGCTGTTGGGGATGTTGTTATAGTGTTAAGAAACTGAAGATAGTATGGTCTACTGCACTCATCAATATAGGGTAACTGGTCTCTCAAATGCTGCATTTTATTACTAGGAATACCCAAAGGTTTCGTGTTAATTGGCAATAGGGCGACACTTTCAGAATTTCTAGTTCTTTTCCTCAGCAATGTCACTGTTTTGAAAGGGTCATCGTCACTAAAAGAAGTTTTGTATTGTAACAAACCAAGGAACTCGCTTGAGTATTGGATAACTCTTATTTTAGACCACACAATCTTTTCACCTAACGTGTTTGTTTTGGAATGCTGAAATTTTCCTGATAACAGTGACTTGAAGTTAAGGAATTCTTGTTGCTGCATTTCATGAACAAAAATAGGAGGTCTTCTAGAAATTGAACGGATCAAATTGGCCCAATCTCTGGGAATGTCTACTTTCACTGTGGTCAACTTTTTCGTTTTCTCAATCGCTGCATGGATAGTGTCCGCTTCCATGTGCGTATGCCCAGGCACCAAACATTTATGATAGATGTTAATCTCTCTCCCTTCTCTTTTCATTTTTTCTACAATGGTAAGTAGCATCACTGAAACTAAAATGTTTCTATTTTGACCAGGGCAACAGTCACTGTATAAAACTGCTTCAGTGATATTGAGAGGAATCTGATTCAGGTAGGTGTATAAACATGAACCACCTCTTTGAGCTATCGTCTCATTCCAGATATAGCATTTGGCAGAGTTAGTAACCCCCTGAGTTTCAAAAATGGTAAGATTAAGAGTCCATAATTTTCTCTTATAGAATGATATGCTGCTTTTTAGATAGGGGTTTGGTAAGCACTTCTGCAAATCGAAACTTATTACCAAAAGATGTGGATTTATTTTACATGCAGCTTTGTCTTTCTTCTTTTCCTTGTAAGCGAAATCAGCTAGTGATCGTTTTTTTTTTCCATTTCAATTTTCAGTTTTTCATTTTCTTCCTTGGCTGACTTTAAAAGAAGATCATACCTATCGCATGTAGCAAAGGGGTCTTAAAGGATACCTATATTAAATTCTTCAACAAAAATTTTTCTATACATAGCTTCGTTTTTCGGTGTTACATTAATTTCTTGGCAGTATTCAAGATAAAGTTTATACATCTTTGAAACTGAAAGATCAGAAGATAGTACATAGATACTTTTTTGTAGTCTGCTCTCTTAAATAATGACTTTCACACACATGAAACATTCGAATATGATGTCTTATTATGTCTTTGTCTTCTTCTTTTGTTTTAGGGTGATTTCCATGTTTTCCTCTAGCATCGTCTGGACAAATCTGTGACTTAGAATTGCGCTTTTTCTCTACGATTATCCGTACTTTCTTTAATGATAGGTCAAGTGTTGATCTAAAAAAAGTTTGACAGACTTCAATTTTTTCTGTGTGCTTCTCGAAATAGTAAATTCTGGTGTAATGTCTCCTACTTTCTTCATTACTGCTTCTTAGCCTTTGTACTTTCTTCTTTATTTCTTGAATGTGACTGGCTATAAACTGATTTTGTGCCTCGTGTGATAGATAGATTGTAAAATGCCCTGAAAATCGCTTGCCTTTCCTCGTGTGAAAATTGTTCAAAGCATTTTTTCCTACATTTGCAACTATCTTTCAACGACTTTTCGGGTACTGTTTTACCTTTTATTGTTGTGTAAGCTTTTCCTTTCATTTTCAAACTCTTCCTTCTATTTTTGTCCCAATTATTTGGATTGCGCTTCCGTTTCCTACTCTCCTCACCTACTTGCACCCTTTTCCTTCCTCTTCTTTTATTATGCTCATTATTTTGTGGCTTCAATGTATTGTCCATCATTTCGCCAGAATCTGCCGTAATGTGTGTTACTTCTTCACCTAAAGTATTATCATTCTGATCAGAATCTGAATCATCGCTTTCATTCTCTTCTGGTTTATATTCATCATCAGAACTTCCTTCATAATCACCATCTATTTCATCGTTGCACATATTTTCTCTATAGGACACAGAGAACTGGTCCCTTGATCTTAACTGCAATTTATTTTGATTTTTAGGTACAGTACTGTTACTAGAATCTGCATTTCTCTGGATTTCTGCAACAAAACCAAAACTCTACAAGTTACTTACCTTAGTTCTCAACATAAACCAGAGGGGTTACCTGATGCTTTTCTATCCTCTGCTCTCTCTGAATGAGTGTCAGGATTAGGAGTATAGACGGTATTATTCATGGATTCTGTAATAAAAATGGTACTGCTAATTGTAATTCTTACGTGTAAGCAATTACCAATCCGTCCAGCCTAAATTATAATTTCATCACAAATCTTACCTTTACTTGACATTTCTGCCTCACAACACATTTTCACTAATTGTTTACCACGAGACAACATACTTGCACGCAAAAAATCGACCGAAGCCCGTAATAAAAGCCTCTGTTGCAACTTGCAATAAACGAATTCTAGGTTAAGTATAGGTTGTCAATCGGCCAATGTACGCCATCTGTGACGCCATCATGCGGTAAAGTTTTATGATAAAAAGGCCAATGTCAACTTTGGCCCATTTAGAAGCAAAAGTAATTGTTCGTATCCGGGCCTATGTCTACATTGGCCCTTTTTACTACAAGAAATCTGTTCTATCACAAAACAACTTAGGCCTTTTAGTACTTTGTATCTGTTTTCCTATTGCATATAGACATTGGCCCTTTTTACACATATAAATTTAGCTGGAATGTAGTTCCGTAGTACGTATAGGCCAATATGCAAAATAATTGACATTGGCCCTTTTAGAACCAAGCCTCAGATAT
The DNA here is from genome assembly GCF_008802855.1 of Photinus pyralis. Taxonomy (NCBI): domain Eukaryota; kingdom Metazoa; phylum Arthropoda; class Insecta; order Coleoptera; family Lampyridae; genus Photinus; species Photinus pyralis. The sequence goes on from NW_022170663.1 coordinate 10,285,161, forward strand.
ATATATATAATTTTTTTTCATTTTCATTTTATTGCCTATATAGTGGGCCGAGTGTTAGCAATTCCCACTCACCCCACTATACAATCACAAACAACCATGCCTTACCTGGGATTCGAACCCAGGACCCTTGTAGCCAAAGTTAGAGCTACTAACGGTAAGCTCATCTACGCTAATATATATATATATATATATATATATATATATATATATAATTTGTAATGTGTTTTGTGTACGGATATCTTTTATTTGGATTACAATTACCAACATACTCCATCTAACTGTGAGATTCTTTGACCCCCACGGCTGTGGCTGCGAAATCTTGACCGTGAACGTTAATTCGATTTTGCATCGGTGGTCATAAGCTTGAGTTTTTTCTGCAGTGGTGCGATTCGAGCACGGTATTTCGTCAGGAATCCTCTTGAGTTATTGCTCGCACTGATAAAGTGGAATTATCGCCACCAGTAATGTTCATGATGTATGTGGTCAGCCATGTCGGCTAGTGCTCACAAATTGACGTGTCTCTTGGCAAGTACAAACGGAACTTGCTGTGGTAATCGTTGTAAAAATAGTCCCAGAAAAAAAATAATCCGGAATGGTTGTACTCCCTGCTAGTTGTCGCATTTCTCGGAGCAGTTGTGATGGTCGACGCTTGTCTAATTCCATCTCTGTTAAAATTTGTTTTTAAACGTTTTTCTTCGGTTTCCGTGAAAAGGTAGCCGATTCTTCAGGTCGGAATAAGGTTCAATGGAGATGGATTTTGTAGAATTGCGACGATCTTTCCGGTCTCTCTCGTTCCGTCACATACAAGAAAAAAATGCAAAAAAGACACGCATAAATATTTAATTACTGAATTATTCCAAGTACAAATACGGTATTACTGACGGAATTAAAATGTGCTTGAAACGGCGGGATCAGTCGACGGAGCTTCGGGCGCCACCAGACGTTAATTTCGCGCCTGGGCGGCGGACAGAAACTAACGGGACGGTTACGGCTGCCACAGGTGCTTCAATCGGAGAAATCGGTTAATCCAGGGCTTCGAAAAGGTACGGTAAAGACTGACGGTAATCTACAACAGAATTACGGACAACAAATTCCCAAAGCGGGAACGGCAAGTAATTAATTATCTAAATGAGAAAAATACAGAGGAAGAAACCCCTTTATAAATCCTAACGGTTAAGATAGTATCTCACCTCGGCGTAAAAACAGTCGGAATAACGAATTCAGCAAACTCTTCTAACCAACAAGATGGCTCCTCTCGTGCTCTTACCTATTTATTCATTCGTCAATTTGGGAAGGGAATATGTAGGAAAATCCAAATCGGACGGCGGCGTGTCGTTGCGAGAAGCTCCAAATTAAAACTTCTTTAATTAATTGTGTGGCCCACATAGGTCCTAAAAATCGCCAACCGGTATCTAAATTCCAATTAATTAAGCGCGCTTCGAATAAGACCGGACTCCACGCAATCGGACTAGGTTGGCTGCAACAGATAAGATTAGCTACCGGGATTTATTCTCACTCGGATGGTCGGTTTGAATTTTACAAATTCAGTAGTTCATTACTGCCCATCGTTTCTTGGAATTTGGGGTCACTTGCAAAAGGTCTGCGATAACGGAATAAATCGAACGACCTTGCAGCTTTTCATGCTCGTTTTAAAACAGAACGTAGAGAAACTGAAATCAATTATTAGCAAACGTGGTAAGCCAAATTTAAAGACCTTTCTTTGATAAATTTAATTTTTTTTCAAAAACATTCAAATAACTGATGTCCGCTTTTGGGCTTGTTTTGTGTTTTCGAATATGTAATGTCAACATCCTAGTCAACTTTTTAATAAAAGAGCTATGTTTCATAAATTTAATCTAATTAAGGTGATCACCAGTTTCGGATCAATATAATAAATCTGATGAAGGTTGCAACGTCAACCGAAATATATTAAATTTATCAAAGAATGGTCTTTATATATACAGGGTGGTGACTTGCGTCACGCATCATAGGGATTTCAATGTAAAATTCATAACATGCGATTATTGGCCCCCCAAATTATTTTAGAGCAAAAATGTATTAAGATTTTTTGTAGAAAAAAATTTTTTACGTCAATAAAATAAAACCTGCATCTTTTTCAATAATCTGCGATGCCATGGAATTTTCTAAAACAAAAAGATGTCCAGTTATCAATTAGCAGCAGTTCGAAATGGATTTTATGATCGACTTGGTTACTGTCTTGCAGTTAATGGTGACTTATTCGAACATTTATTGTAAATTATTATATTAGGAAATCGTTTTTAGTAATTTGGTCTTTCTTTATGTTGAATTCGCGGTTCTAAATATAATACTTTTTGATAGAATTTGATTTGTTTTATAGCAGACATTCCATGGCATGACGGATATTGTAGTTTTTGTATTATAAAATTCCATGGCATCACAGATTATTGAAAACGATGCGGGGGTTATTTTCCCAATTTTCTGTCTTCATTATGTAAAAAATTGGAAACTAACGCTGTTGATTGACGTAAAAAATTGTTGTCTATAAAAAACCTTAATACATTTTTGCTCTAAAATAATTTGGGGAGCCAATAATGGCATGTTATGAATTTTACATTGAAATCCCTATGATGCGCGACGCAAGTCACCACCCTGTATACCCGTTTGTGATCAAATGTTTTTATCGACGTTTAGCGACCCGTTGTGTGACGTCGCGAGGCGTCACCAAAATGCAAATCTCGGTAACGGAAAGTCGTAGGAGGGCATGAGAGGTATCGTCGGAAAGGTCTCGGCGGCGTGGTTACGATAGGTTAGGTTTAGTGTGGGACCTCCTCCTACCTCCCGGGGTGGTCGAGGCGGATCGAAAAAAATTCGAAAAGTGGTCACCCCTAACGGCTACGGATTCCGAAAGTGCCGGGCCCGTAGGTCGAATAAATTCCCGTCCAGGTTCGAAGAGGTGTTTTTTCCATGTCTTACGGGGGGGACTGGTCGAACGAGTTTCTTCGTTTTCACTTATTTTCATGTCCCAGCCGTGTCGTGTGAACTTGTCAAATTTTTATTTTTTATTTGTTTATTATATTATGTTTAATCAATGAAGAATATAAACAATACAATATTATGATGGATCTACTTCCTTTATTGTTGTATGACAGAGATAACATAATGTTAGTATTAGAAAACGATCGCAATATTAGCTGTGCATATTGCATATTTTTTTAGATTGTACATCTTTATTAATCCGATTTCTTGTTCCAGATGAACAAATTTAGAAGACAGCTGGCCGGATGGTAGAAATTTTTAATTTGCCAAGAATGAAAGGAAGTTGGAAAACGATCTTATGCTGTGCTAAACATTAAAACAAAATGGAATTACAAGTCTTTGAAATGCTAAGAAAGCGAGATTCCGAGTACTATCTGGACCTGAACGACACTCAATTCAATTACACCGATTTTTACATGAACAATACGTTTTACAGCGAATCTGATGAATCTCGATTACAACGTGTAAAAAATTTAATATTTCCGAAATGCTGGACTTGGATATTAATTTTTCTTCATTCGGTGGTGTTTATAATAGGATTAATTGGAAATATATTAGTATGTGTCGCTGTGTATAGAAATCATACAATGAGGACTGTAACGAATTATTTTATTGTGAATTTGGCGGTGGCAGATTTTTTGGTAATACTTTTGTGTTTACCTCCGACTGTTATTTGGGATGTCACATTGACGTGGTTCTTTGGGGACTTCATGTGCAAGACTGTCTATTATTTACAGGTAAGTTTTGTCAAAATGCCATTGCATGAAGGAACGTAGATAATTATAATTTTGTCTTACCCTCGTGGTGGACATTCTTTCTATTCACTACAACTACTTACGGAACTTTAAATTTAAGTAATAAATTTCCTTATAACGATTTCATATTTTATGCTGGTACTTGTACAGTGAAATGAACGCTAAAATCTTCCCACACCTAAAATAGAATAAAAAGAATGTACATCGATCTACATTATTATCTCGATATAAGCTGAAAACCCTTTGTTCTCTTAAAGAGCCCTTCCGCGTTCCTCACAATGTATGAGTGGGTTTGATTCTACATTTCGACACAAATTCGAAATATGACATGGAGAAAGGTACCTTTCAAGGGGCCATATCTGTATTTATAGAACCGCATCCTACCAATAATAAAGGATTTTAAGAGCCTGTAATGAACTTATATTTAGATGAAAAACGTATCATTGTTTAGTTGGTTATCAAAAGATTGTATCAAATAATTGGTAATTAGTAACCGAATGGAGAATTTTTGTAGGATACTCCCTTATGGAAACGGCACTGAAGTTTTGACGTTACATTGAAATATTATAAGTGATAAATTACGGACCATGGTGAAGAGGATAGATTTAACGGACAATAACATAGTTGATGTAAAACTAACACACGGCCAGCGGAGGGCCAAGCGAAAACCGCCTATACCAGAGACTTGCTATAACTAGACTGCGCTTAACGTATCTAAGGTGTTGTCGACACAGTATGCAACACACAATGCACCGCGGGGCAAAAATCGCTGAGATGATATGCAATATAATGAAATAAGCTGTTATTTTAGATGTTCCGTTCATTAATCATTCTCGTGATTAGCTCGAATTAGTGAACAGATAAATTTCTGTTGAGAATAAACCAATAAACTTAGGTTAACTTGTGCCTATCAACATGTACTCTGTCGATAAATTTTTAAATAATATGCTGATTTTCAACGGATAAAAGTTTAAAGGGCCAATGGATCAGAGCCATTCGAAGAGAAAAATTTACTCCCACCATAGTGCATTTGCGGGGAATGAAGCCGATTTTAGAAAGGTACCTACGAAGGTGTTAAAGAATAATGCAATACCGAGCGTTTTCGACTTTCCCATTCACTTAAAATAACGTAGAACTATTATTCGACATCCTTTACCAGCAAGACAACGGCAGTACCTATTTGCCTATTAGGTATAGACGTAACTAAGTACTTACTGGTACTAAGTATATTTCAGGTTTTGTTACAAGAAAAATAGCTAAGTCTGTTAAATGTTCCATATGTGCAGATGCGATATTCGCATCAGAGAGTCATTCAAAGCTTTTAACTAGAAAAAATCGTGGAGGATTGTTGCACGTATCAAGCGATGCATTAAAAATTTGCCAAATTGCTGAAAATGTGTTCAGGTTTTTCATTCAATCCACACCACACCGCGTTGTAAACAAAATGGTTATCAGCAGTCTAAGAAAAATAAATAACAGTTACAGCCCATTTGGGTTTTTGGATAGGCATATATTGAATCAAAATCCGCTAAATAATCATATATTACTACTTACATCTTTAGTTTTAAGAGTATATTTTCCTATACGTGTTCACCACCAAAATACACATATAAATCAAATTAGGACTAGAGTAAGGCAGTTATATACCAATTGCGTTCAAATAAAACACCAAAAAATTCGATTAAAACAGTTAACAGCTACATGTTATCTTTTTTTGCTACTAAAATTTAGAATAAACATGGCTAAAGCAAGCTGCAGAACGTACGTCTGCCCCGCGATGAACAGTTGGTTGCCTATCCTATCTTGACAACAGGCGTTTATAGTAAAATCTACGTTACGCGCGGTCTAGTTATAACAAGTCTCTGGCCTATACAAATATTAAAAACATTGTTTGTAATCTGAAACCATTATTGAATTAGATGTTAACTGAACAAAACGTACTTACAATTCATTGATGTACAAAGATTATCATTATTTAATTAAATTTTAATTTTTAACCCCATTGGGCAATTAACAGACCTCAGCTGAAGGCAAGTGACAAACACATACCAATACAATTTAATTTTGGGGAGCAGTATTACCAACAATTTTAAATACAAAGTGAAACCAAAATTTGAAAGTACAAGGCGAGTCAAAAAATTTTAATGGAAGAATAAGAAGTTATTGTTAAAGCCTTGAATTTCATTCAGGGATAAGTGAGCATTCTTTTTTAATTGAGCCCCGCAATCTCCAACATTTCCAGAAAGTTCATTTTCATACCCTTGTCGCAAATATGAAGTACAATCTTAAAATCCATATTTTTGTTAAAATGATGACCGGTTTGTAGGATATGAGCAGCAAAGGAAGATTTAACAGCGAAGACATTGTTGTTTTTTTATACATAACATAACATTATATAATAACACAGTTTAAAAGTATTGTACTACTGCATTTGAAAATCGGGAGATATACTAAATAAATCGATGTTATCATTAAATTTGTTCAATGCCTCCAACAATCGATTTCGAATGTTACGAATGTAAAGAGTTCGATTAGATCTCAGTTAAAGAAACCTCGAAGATCGAACGAATCTTTGAGAAATATTAAAGTAAATGTCAGACAAGATAGTAGGACAGTTTATGTGGCCGTTTAATAACTTAAAGCCGAATTGCAGGGTAAGTAGTGTTCTTCGATTATATAATCCAAGACTCGGTAGCTCAGTCAAGTAGTAGATTGTGGGAGTGGGTCACAATCGTAAATTGAGGTTTTTCCGGAGGGCGCCACTATATTTCAGCTTTTGGCAACCACTAGACAGTATCGAATATAGATAATACCAAAAGTGGTCAGCGAACTACTATTTGGGAGTTAAACAACTATACCAAGACCCTTCAAATAAACTTTAATGTCATATAGTGATTCAACAATACCCAGATTTGTAAATTATAGATACATTTTTTAAAAAAATTCTCAAAAGTAGGAACAAATTAGTTTTCCACAATATCTCCGTTTGAAAGTGCAACAACTCAATAATTAATTGCATCTACAAAAAAAAATGTAACAAAATGAATATTGAATATACAAATGCATAACTACCAAATTTCGTTCCAAGTGAATCTTCACAACAATAGGAAGTAACATCTACGGAAACGAAGAAATATTTTCCATACACCTTGAGCTGAAATAAACAATTACAAAATTTTGAACGAATTTCTGCTCCAATTTAAACTCGATAATTAAAATTCCCGTACTTAAATAAGTCTTCCAGTTCTAAGGCCCGGTTGTACAATGCCAGGTTAAACTTCAGGTTGGTTTAACTGACGGATTTCAGGAATACGATTGGTCAACGTGTGACATATTAGCCAATCAAATCCTTTAACCCACAATTCAACTATAAACTGAAGTTTAAACTGCCATTATACAATCGGGCCTTAATCAGTTATTTCAATTATTAAAAATTGACAACAGTTACGGTTTAAGTTGGCATCAGTAGATCGTTGAGTTTTATGACGATTGGCATTTCCGATACGACAATTTATAGTCGCTTTCCATTCACACAGAATAGCAGCTATCGATGACTGTGGGCTTTTAGCAATGCGTTCCTTTCATCTTAGGCGACAAGCCACAAACCTCACTTTAGCTTCTTACCTCTTTCCCCTCAAGCCCGACCATTTTACATCGCCACAATTTCACGCAGCGTCCAATAGTCAAGTGGAGCGCTACGTATCCACCCTAAAACAAAGCCTTCGATGTCTGGCCAAGGAACCAGGGTCAGCCAACACTAAATTACAAGAGTTTTTAGCTGCCTACAGAAGAGCCCCACACTCCACTACTGGTCAGAGTCCATCGATGCTATTCCTGGGACGGGAACCTCGATCTCAACTTTCTACATTTCGCCCTGATGTAACAGCGGAAGTGCAAGAAAAGATCAGGAAAGGACAGTATTCATTTGCAGACACTGTATTCCATACCGGTCAACGGGTGTACCATATACCCATATGTGGCACCATCTGCACCTGACCCGAATCCAACGGTTCAGACTCCGGTTGTGAACTCTGAAACCTCTACACCTCAGACTAACACACCTTCCTCGATACCTTCCGAACCTTTGGTAACTGATTCATCTACAGCAGCTCCGACGGTTGTTTTGTCAACTCCACCGCCAGTGCCACCGATCACAGCTGCTACAGACTCCGCTACACCACTCCGAAGATCGCAACGCTCAAGACGACCTCCAGAGCGGCTAAATCTATGACATACTTCTGAAATTACTGAACTATTTTCAAATTGATTCTATATAATCCTTATTACGTAGGGAGGACTGTGGCGTTTTCATACATGAATTAGGCGGCGGAGTTATCACACATTATCTCTTTAGGACATGGAGCACCATATCTTTCCCATTCATTCAACCAATAAAGGATGGTATTGGCATCGTGCTTTTCTGAAAGCATTTGAACGACTGGAATTTGGTGCGTGTTGGTATTCATAACCAATTCACATAGAAAAATATTTCTTGAACTTCCGTGTGGTCTTTGTAATCTTCTCACAAGAGTACCTGTAGAGTCGATGCATAATTTCACATAAGACGATTTAGCAAAGGATTTGTATATATGCAGCTGAGCCGGCGAATAATAGTGTATACTGAACTTGTCTACGGCGATATCATGAATGGCACCTACATATGGGTACTGGTATTTCATCGCACACAGGGCCACTACTGGGTCTTTATGTTTCACCACTTTGGATGCCTTGTCCTTATATTCCTGTTTCGCTTTTCTTAAAACATCGGCAGAATGTAGATCTGGTGGTTCTACGTCACCTTTGTCCATTAAACGTTCTGCTTCGTGTCTCCGATAAACCGCCACCGACTGATCTGATATTTTCATGCCAACTCTAGTCCAGTCAACCTGTTTTTAGTGGGAAAAAATAGTATAAAGCTAATTTTTTCTCCATCGACTACTAACATTTAGACAAGTGTTTAGCCAAAAGTCCCCGCCCCTACCCCCCTTTCTTCCCCCCCTGTGCCACCCTAAACATGAAAAGTGTAGGGGTTTCGTAAATCGCGTCTCTCTCGATTACTAAACAACATATCGGATTGCAATTTATTTTATTCTCTTTGCTATAACATTGTCTACAAATAAATTTCACTTGACTTTCGTTGTAACTTTTACCGTTTGTTTGTAATTCGTATGAAAAGGTAAAAAGTGGTATATTTTTCGGCACGTAATTTTACTTTTTGTCGCAGAAATTTTCACGCCGACATTTTATCAAAAAATGTTCCCTACAAAAGTTGTAGCTCCCATTATTACCTTTAAAATGATATGAAATAGTACTTACTTTGTTGAAGAGCCTGCGAGATTCGGCCGGTGTAATGCAGAATGCGTACCCAGTCGTGGCGGGTTCCGTCGAGGTGGGCCCGGCGTTGCAATGCTAATATTGTTGTATAGTGAGTGTTTTTTTTTAACTTTAACATACACTATTGCATTTTCTCTAAACTAAACCCAACGAATCTCAATGAAACCTAAATTCCACCCTTTTTAAATTTGTGTCAAATATTAATTAAGTCCTTGTATAGGTACAGCTAAAAAACGTATTTTAAATAGTTTTTTGTTTGAAAATGCATGTAATATTTTGTTTATGTTATTTTAGAAGAAAATAATTGTGGTATCTTAATTTTAAGTAAAAAATATTTTCAGATTATTCACATAAAAAATAAATTGGTGTTGACCATTTCCGATTTCCTAAACTTCCATGACAAGTTCTTCATTTTCCTCGACTTCAACCAAAATTTTAATGACATTTTTGCAACAGCTTTAATTTACATTGGATATCTACTGTCATTCAGACATGCAGACCTTGTGCATCGATATAGTTTCAAGAAAAAAGCCTCTTCTACCTCTTTGATAATATTTGTGTCTGCCTGTTTTTCATAAAACTGTTAAGTAGTCCAGGGAATAGAGGGTTTTAACTTGCAAAATGAGAAGTAGTTCCAATTTGCATGTCGTAGGCAGTCATCTGGTGGTTAAGAATCTAAGTTTTCGACCTCCCACCCCTTGTGCTTCCCCCGTACCACCCCCAAAACCCCTGAAATTTGGTTGGTTTCTTAGTTTTTCAATCATATCTTTTTATAGGTTCACTTTACAAAAAAATATTGTTATCAGAAAATGTAGACCATAAAATTCTACAGAACTTTGATATATACTAGTTTTTTGTGAAATGTTTATTAAAAAAGATATAGAGCTTGAGAGTTGGTTATATTTTTAAGAATTCTGAAATTTCTATGTAGGTGTTTTAATTAAATTTCATACTTTTACACTATAATTAAGAGTTTTATGAGATAAAACTTGAATTTATCGTGGTATAAACCCCCCTACCCTGCACCTTCACCAAAGGTGATGCATAATAATTCAACTTTCAACCCTTGCTGGGGATATTTGAATCACTGTGAGATTGTAGCGCTTTCTAATATACTTTTGAAACTAAAAAAATTGTCTCAATTCAGTTCAGTGCCCCTGTGTTCTATTCCTCTTTAAATATCTATTCCTCCCGCGGTTGGGGAGGGGGGGGGGATGAAGGCTTTTAAGGATGAAGCTGAACTGAAGTAAGATAATTTTTTTGTTTCAAACGTATATTAGAAAGCCCTACAATCTCACAGTGATTCAAATATCCCCACTAGCAAGGGTTGAAAGTTGAATTATTATGCATCCCCTTTGGTAAGGGTGCAGCGTAGGGGATTTATACCACGATAAGCTCTATACCGTTTTTAATAAACATTTCACAAAAAAGTAGTGTATATCAAAGTTCTGTAGAATTTTATGGTCTACAATTTCTGATAACAATATTTTTTTGTAAAATGAATCTATAAAAAGATATGATTGAAAAACTAAAAAACCAACCAAATTTCTTTGGTTTTAAGGGTGGTACGGGGGAAGCACAGGGGGTGGGAGGTCGAAAACTTGTTTTCTTAACCCCCAGATAGTCTTTCATGACATGCAAAAAAAATTGGAACTACTTCTCGTTTTGCAGGAAATGGTCCATTTTCATTCTCTATTTCCTGGACTAAAGCTTTTGTGCGATCATTTGATGAACTTAGCAATTTGTTCTCGTTGATTTTGCCTTTGCCGAATAAAGAAGACGTAGTATCACATCCTGTGATAGCATAAAAAAAATCACATCTCTTCACGGGTCTTGCTGATGTCATAGGTTGATGGTGTGCCAGAGGGTTTGTGAAAGAAGACATTTTGGCACTGTGGCAGCCCTAAAAATTGAACGAAAAGATCTGTATCCTGTCCGACAACAACTGTAGGCCTCACACTTTGAATCTGGGAGACACTATTGCTCTTCCAAAATCAACGCGTACAAGTTGCTAAGTTCATCAAATGACAGTTTTATGAAAAACAGGCAGACAAAAATATTCTCAAAGAGGTAGGAGAGGTTTTTTTCTTGAAAAAAATATGGATGCACAAGGTCTGCATGTCTGATATTCAATGTAACTTAAAGCTGTTGCAAAAATGTCATTAAAATCCAAATTTAACATCGCATCCCTCCCTGCAACATCTGGTGCTGCTGAACAACACGCTTATCGTCTATCGAGCATACTATCAGATTCAAAAATGGATCCTGCAACTGCAAAAAGGCTTGCAAAAGTAATTGCAGCTGCTTTAAAGCATCACTTGTTGCACAGAAATGTGTGGGAGCTGTGGCGGATCATGCAGTAATGTAACTTTGGTTGAAGTCAAGGAAAATGAAGAACTTGTCCTGGAAGTTTAGGAAATCGGAAATGGTCAACATCAATTTATTTTTTAATGTGAATAATCTGAAAATATTTGTTACTTCAAATTAAGATACCGCAATTAGTTTGTTCTAAAATAACATTAAAAAAATATTACATGCATTTTTAAACAATAGTTATTTACATAAAAGTCAGGAAAATGATACATTACTGTCGAGGAAGTATTGAAGTGCGAGGTCCCTTCGGGGCCGAGTACTTTAATTTCCGAGTCAGGTAATGTCATTTTACTGACGAGGTTTGTATTAAATTTTACCCGAAATCGTATTTTAATATCAAATTTCAATTTTTATATAGAACTTTTCATTAATGTCAATCTCAGTGATGACAGGAGTGTTTATAGACATTTGCAAATGTCACAAATGCGGCCGGTAATTGGTAAAGTGACGGTGCGGCCGGTAAAGTGACAAACGGCAGGAAACGTAGTCTGCTCTGCCTCTGTCATGGAAACTAAGATTTCCTGACAGAAAGTAATCATGAAAATGAAGGTTCAGGACGATTTTGGATAACAGAAATCTATTTAAAATACGTTTTTTAGCTGTACCTATACAAGGACTTAATATTTGACACAAATTTAAAAAGGGTGGAATTTAGGTTTCACTGAGACTCGTTGGGTTTTGTTTAGAGAAAATGCAATAGTGTACCTTAAAGTTAAAAAAAACACTCACTATACAACAATATTAGCATTGCAACGCCGGGCCCACCTCGACGGAACCCGCCACGACTGGGTACGCATTCTGCATTACACCGGCCGAATCTCGCAGGCTCTTCAACAAAGTAAGTACTATTTCATATCATTTTAAAGGTAATAATGGGAGCTACAACTTTTGTAGGGAACATTTTTTGATAAAATGTCGGCGTGAAAATTTCTGCGACAAAAAGTAAAATTACGTGCCGAAAAATATACCACTTTTTACCTTTTCATACGAATTACAAACAAACGGTAAAAGTTACGACGAAAGGCAACTGAAACTTATTTGTAGACAATGTTATAGCAAAGAGAATAAAACAATTGCAATCCGATATGTTGTTTAGTAATCGAGAGAGACGCGATTTAAGAAACCCTTACACTTTTAATGTTTAGGGGGGCACAGGGAGGGAAGCAAGGGGGGTAGGGGTGGGGAGTTTTGGCTAAACACTTGTCTAAATGGTAGTAGTCGATAGGGAAAAAATTAGCTTTATACTATTTTTTTCCTTCAACTGGTGTTTTACGACACAGGTTGACTGGACTACTCGGTTTCTATTGTCACGTCTGAGATGTCGCTTTTTAGTATGAGAAACTCATGCTCAAGTAAAATGAATGTAGTAATTAATTATTTAGGCAATCTTAGTTCAATTATACCTTTATAATTAGGTCTTTTTGTGGACCATTTGCCAGAAGTAAAAAACCATATGTAGATTGTAGTTCCAATATTTTGCTTTTGAGGTTAGAAACACATACACACATTTCTACCGCCAATTTCTAGTTCCATTCGTAGCACCCAACAAGCACTTATGGTTACACGCCCAAAGTCACCAAATCAGTGAATGGAAAGAAACTTATTATAGGTACGAGAAAATGGCGGCTATCTGCTTGACGTCACCGCGACGAAAATTAGAAATTCATTTAATACGAGTAATCGAACAATGTCAATCACAAGGATACCTTTTCGTATCTCTCGATTTTATTGAAAAATCCCAATCCTTTTGACAGACAAAACCGTATGTGCGCACAGCGAACTAAATCGAAAGCGCACGTTCAGATTTGATGAAGTAAATGTATCTACAGGATGACCTAACATAAAATCTACACGTTACAACTCCCCCCTTTCAAAGCCAAAGCGTAGTAAGGGAAACACCCCCCCCCCCAAGCAGTTAGAAGAAGGAAAAAACAAATATAGAAGGGAAGAAAACAGAAAAACAACGTATATAGATTTGTGATATTTTTAAATTCACTTGGTAAATATTTCCTTGTACTGTCTTTTCTGTAGTAGAGTGAGGGCATGGCAGGTAATAATTTTTTGGGCGGGTGTTTACCCCTTCTATCTTCTTGAGAAACTGAGATTTCACTTTTATGAATTTCTGTGTGTCGTAAAAGCTTATCTGTAACATCTCATGTACCTACTCATAAAAAATTTTCGACAAAATTTTTTCATTTAAAAATGGTAAGAAGTAATCTCTTGACAGGTCTTTTCTGCTTTCTGTAATATTCACGCGACGTCTCTTAACATCTCGCACTGAAATATTTGATGCTATAAAATCTCGTTTACCCTGGTATGGCAATTCCCAATATTTTTTGAACAAATGTAATCTGGTTTTTTCATCAAATCTTATACATTTATTTGGGCATTTTCCGTCCAAGCAAGGATTTGGTTTAACCCGACGCCCTATTTTTGCTATTCCTTTGTAATTGGTATAATTTTCACCCTTATTTCTCTTTTCTTTTTGGATTTGATTGTATCCAAATCAGTAAAAGGTGTATCGATGTTCACCTCAGTTTCATAAATATTATGTTCATCACTGTCTCTGTCTGAATTATCGTCGGTAGGATTATCTCCTGTTAACAGTACCAACGCCATAATTGTTTTCGTTCTACCCGACATGTTCAAAAAGTATCTAACAAAAGGGGGAATGGGTAAATAATAATAATAATAATAAATGTCTTTATTGTCAACCGAACAAACAGCAAATAAATAACATTTCTTTGTTAATACATTTATGAGTGACAATAGGTGCAAGTTCAGGGACAGGCACAAGCGCCGCTCCTGGTCTTCCACTTGGACCAAAATCAGCAACGGGAAGGAAGAAAATAAAATTTACAATATAGATAGAAGAAAGAAAGAGGAAAGAAATAAAATCTACGATATAAATAGGATGGTTCACGAAACGTCCAGATTGCTAACAATTGATGCGAGATAGTGATAGTTAATGTGGCTTATTGAGATTGTAGTAGGTACTGTTTACTAGCAGATTTGAAAAGAGGTAAGGAGGAGATGTTCTTGATGTTATCTGGTAAAGAATTCCATAACTTACAAACATTATAAGAAAAAGACCTCTCAAACAGTGATGTTATGTGCCTAGGAGGCCTAAGATAAAACTTTTTTCTTACATTCAGATTATATACATCTGTGCGGTATGTTAAGCGTTCCGCCAAATATGGAGGGGTTTTGTATTTAATCACCTTAAAATAAAGTGCATGATGTACCCTTCGATTGGACATATTTAACCACTTTACATCGCTTCAATAAATGTGAGACTTTATTGTACTTGCGAATTCCGTATATAAAACAAAGGCATTGGTTTTGAATTTTTTGTACCCTAAGCTTATCATAAGAATCGAGACAGGGACCATAGACGACATCGCAGAAATTAAAGTTCGAAAGTACTAATGATTCGCACAGTGTAATCTTTAATGCACGGCTAAGTACACGACGTTGAGAATATATTTGTTTTAAGACTAAAAACGACTTACTAATCATTTTAGAGACATGTGATTTAAAACGCAATTTGGTATCTAATACAACTCCCAAATTTTTTGCACAATTAACAGAATTTAAGTCCACTCCATTTAAACTTATTTTCAGCTTATCACTCAAGTATTCAAAATCTTTATTTTTACTAAATATTAATAATTGAGATTTACTAGGGTTTAGTTTTAAGCAGTGATCTACAGCTTGTCCTGAAACGACCCTATTGATAGCATTAATTGAGGAATTTACATTTGCGACATCAAAAGCGTAATAAATTTGTGTATCGTCAGCATATACGGTCTATTCAGTATATCTTCCGTTGCACGTCATTACCTGAAGAAAACGACGTACCAACGTAAACTTACTTTCGTTTATTAGGCAACACATTAAGCATGTAGTTTATTTTAGCCGCAACAATTGGTAGCATTTCGCTATGTTGTCGTGTTTAAATTTGTAAATTTGACAGGTTGCTTTTGGTTTACTTTTCGTTTGATTTGATTTTGATTATTTTCTACGTCTTTCGCTGTGCATTGGTTTGAAGAGAAATTACTGAAGAATTTAGATAACCCGCCAGTAATTGTGTTCGATAACGGGAAAACAGACAACATTAAAGTGTGGTCAGGTGATCATAATGTGCAGTTCTCCGAAAATGATTTTACAGCCGAACTGTTCAAAAGGTTGCACAGTAAGTACGTTCGCAAATTATTTGATGTTATATACATCTTGTTGATACTTTTAGGATTAAATCAGCTAAAATGTACCGCATAAGGCATTGACCACTTAGCTGAGCAATACGGTTACTTCGTTTTACGATTACCACCCTATCATCGCGTTTGTAATCCTATCGAACATATTTGGGGCATAGCGAAAAATTACTACAATCGACACATTGGTAGAGATGGACGAAGCATTGAAAATTGCATAAACATGTGACAAGAGTCACTACAATGGATAACTTCCGAAACGTGGCGCAATTCAGTTAAGGATACGGAAACTGTAATACACGAGTGGTACAAAAGAGAAAAGCAATTAGATCTTGAAAACGTTGCTACTATTATTATAAACTTTGAACACGAAAGCAGTTCCGATGATTCCGATTAATTTGAATATCATCCATCACATCACATAACCTGTAAAATTTTATATTTAGTACTTTCTCTGTAAAAGAGATGCTACATTTGTACAGTTCATAAGTTATTAAAGTATATTGTATGTATATTGTGGTTCCAATTAACGAAATGAATACTTAATAAAAATTGTTTTTATTTTATTTAAGGTGTGGATTGTTCACACAAAGAATGCACTGTCTTGTTGACAAGTGACATAACCTAAATCGCTCAAAACTAGATTTGGCATTATTGCATAGTAGTTACGTCATAGAAAATGATGACGTGCAACGGAAGTTATACGGAATAAAGTGTAGATGCGTACTGACCTCCTGGAGTCCACCAAGGTACTGACTAGTGTATATAGTAAATAATAATGGCCCTAGAACTGAACCCTGAGGTACACCCCTGGACAACACAAGTTCATCTGACACGACACCGTTTAACTCCACAACTTGAGATCGATTAGACAAGTATGACTCAAAAAGATGTAACACATTTCGACTGCAACCGACATAATGCAGGATAGCCAATAAGGTATCATGGTCAATCATGTCAAAAGCCCTAGAATAGTCCAAGAGTATTAATGCAGTAGCCTTACCCCTGTCAAGAGCTTGGAAGATATCATCGGTGACCGCAAGGAGGGCCGTACAACATCCATATCCAGGTCTTTCTAAACGATAGAAAAGACGATTAAGCCTTACCTTTTTATGTTGCTATTTCACATTTAAAGCGTGCACTTTATTACCACTGCAATAAACAGAACTGAAAACTGATAATTTTAAAAACATAAAACGGCCAAAATCACCGGAAAAAACACTGCATTCTTGTCTACATACAACTGTCACTTGTCATAGTTACGCGAGACAGTCCCTCTCCATGGCGTTTATATGATCATTCGTCCTTTTACTGTTTTGTCCATTTAACATTCGCACCATGTTGTTATTTTGTTTTTTAAATATATTCTTAAAGTAATAAAAAGAAACGTTCGCCCTTTTGCTGAAATGTGTAGAACACATTTGTCCACCAGAAAATGCAAGAACACTAATTTCGTAAAAAATGGCATATTCGCCCTTTTGCCAAAACACCATATTATATATATATATATATATATATATATATAGATTTTTTGCAACAGATGAAAGCTTACGATCTCTGGCATTTCAATTTCGAATCGCTCACAACTATATTTCAACAATATTGAAGGAAACACTGCGATCACTTTGTAGAGATCTAAAACCTATACATTTACCAGATATCACAGAAGAAAAATTGGAAGTGGTTGCTCAAGATTTTTTAAACAAGTGGAACTTTCCCAATTGCTGTGGAGCCTTGGACGACAAACACTGTCGCATACAGTGCCCGCCAAACTCTGGATCGTTATTCCACAATTACAAGAATTTCTTTTCTATAGTTTTGATGGCTTTAGTAGACGCTGACTGCAGATTTCTGTGTGTTGATATTGCGTCCTATGGAAAAGAGGGAGATAGTGGAATTTTTTCAAAATCCAAATTAGGAAAACAGATTAAAAGTGGAACATTTCCATTCCCAAACGATGCACGTTAACCTGGATCCTACTTTCCGCATTTTGTTATAGGAGATGGAGGCTTCAAACTTCTGCCCCGTTTGATGACGCCATATCCTAATGCCCAAAGTGAGGCAGACGCGCAAAAAATCAGAATCACGGTGATTCCATATATATATATATATATATATATATATATATATATGGGAATCACCGTGATTCTTATTTATTTTAACTTTAGCCTATATACCACGAGAGCAAAGTATAATTTCCTCCCTTAACTGAAGGAAATTACATACTTTGATCTCTTGGTATATAAATAGCTATTTCCAAGTTCAAATTATGTGAGAATTCATAAATAAATTAATCCATCGCAACAAAGGCACAAATTCTATTTTTAAAAGACAAATCTCGTGCTGTGCACAGGAAACGACTGTAAATAGTTCGGAATTCTTACGAGAAACCTATGTGGCTATGTCCGTCAAATTTACAGGGGCACATATTGATGAATCTTTGAACTGTTAGATGCGCATAGGCTGTTTGAAAAAAAATAAGCAGTAACATTTACGCTCTACGGCGTCTTAGTGACAGTTTATCACTGCAAAGTTGAACCTCAGTGGCAGCCCATTACATATTGGTAATGCACTACGGAGTGCTAATCCGGGGCATTTATGCTTCAGTATTCTTTCCTAAAACCTTTGAATATTTTACATTCAAAGCTAAAACTCAAAATATCCATGAGTGGAAATCCCAAAATTATTTCATTTTCTTCCTACATAGTATCGTTTCAGACAAAACGCAGTAAATTCAATATAAGAAATGCCTATAGTTGATAAAGCATACGGTGCAATTTATTTTAACACCATACAACAATAATTTATACGCATATGTATCGTTATTTGTTCATGTTTAATACCCCTTAACAGATCTGATATATTATAAAATTGCTTTTTCTTATTTTTCAGAATGTTTCCGTTGCCGTATCCGTTTTAACGTTGACATTCATTTCCATCGACCGTTGGTACGCAATCTGTTTCCCTCTAAAGTTTAAATCAACTACTGGAAGGGCGAAAACCACTATCGCCATTATTTGGTTACTCGCTTTACTATTCGGTGAGTATAATTTTAATTTTGTTTATAACGTACTTTTATAGAAAGCACCTCATCTGTACGAGAAGCGTAACCGAAATTTACATTTCTAAATTAAAGATACGTTAAAGTTCAACACATGATGAAAGGTCCTAATCTAATCTTATTCTACATATAAAAGCGAAACCGTTTCAGGAGTTCTTTGAATTGCATAAGGGTGGTATAATAAATAACCAAATTTGAAGAGCGCCACTGTACCTTACACTTTTGATATAGACCCGAATTTTTGTATTAATGCAATTCACTTCACTAATGCAGGTTTACATGAACCGCAGTACTTAAAAACTGCACATGTGATCTTTATTACAGTACCACTTAAAGAGATAATGATTTTATAATCTTATTTGGTCCGTTTAATCATATAAATGGAAAGACGTTAAAGGAAAATTAATTTTTACAATTGAATGTTTATTGAACTGCAACTTTACTCAACTATAATTTTTACTTATTTTAAAACTATTACCTACGATAAATTTTCTAACAGAGGAATATCCCTAGACGCGATATAACAGTAGGCATGTTGGCGCTGCTTTTATCTCACACTCTCTGCATAAACGGCCGACTAGCTCAGGGTTAGAAAATAAAACAAAAAAACGTGAGAGTCTTCGCAGCGGTAGTTCATTCTGGGCATATGATCTTCGGAAGTTCTTCGTTACTACGTACCAATAAGGTTGAGCGCCATTCAATTTTTATCTTAACTCTCCCGATATAAAACTGAGAAGATACAAGGGTAGTAATACTAGTGAAATCAAATCGAAATACTGCTTTATTCAATCACCAAATAGTCCAGGCAATAGAGAACATACAGGGTGGCCATTTGAAAACGAAACAGAGCCTATTTTGGGAACCTCAAAACATTAACGAAAAAATCCTCGGACCCGTCAATTTTTGATTCAAAAGAGAACAATTTTTTTGGTAGTTTCGCCCTCCTAAGGACAAAGCCCTAGCGGGGGTGACGACCGCCCCCAAAATTTTAAATCGAATGGGGGGTCGAGTAATACCTTATTTTGAAGGTATTTTTATGTGGATTATAACCCTTAAGTTTTAAATCGCTCCTAATTTGCCTAGCCGATACAGGGCCTAATAAAAGTAAAAAACGTGTCAACATTTTCTTATGAAAAAAAATGCTTGTAAATTAGTTAAATAACAACAATTAATACAACAATAAATACAAAAAATGTTGTTATTGTACATTCTGAACTGTACTTTTTGTTGTTTTCTTTTCTTTTTAATATCTGTAGGTGGCTATGACGAATGTTCCTGTTTACTAAACGGTACTGTGAATCGTCACAACTGTCGCTATTGGGCTGATTGAAATCCCGGAATATTTCGTGAGGTGCATACACAACGTCCCGAATTTTTGGGCTGGCATTTTTGGTAACCATATCGAAGGCCCCTTCTTTGTACCTGGCAATCTAACAGAAGAGATGTACCTGGAGTTATTAGAAAATACGATTCATCCAGCATTAGTGGAGATACTAGAAAATAACAACCAGTACTTGGAAAATCGTCTAGTATTTTAGCAAGATGGTGCGCCACCCCACTATGCTGCAAGGGTTCGTCAATATTTGGACCAAACGTTTCCAGGACAATGGATTGGAAGAAGAGGAGCTATTGAATGGCCCCTCCGTTCCCCGGACTTTCCGTTAGATTTTTTTATGGTAAAATTTATGCTAGTCAGTCAACATCGCTAGAGAACTTGCGACAAAGAATAATTGATGAATGTCGTCAAATCACCCCAGAAGTTTTGCAAAATGTACGGGAATGGTTTGAACAAAACCTGTATTATTGTATGGAAGTCGAAGGCCAACATTTTCAACATTTACTTGATTGATTTTAGCTTTAAGCACTTAAAATAAAATTGATTAAAATCTTAAGAGTAATAATCTACATAAAAATACCTTCAAAATAAGGTATCACTCGACCCCCCCATTCGATTTAAAATTTTGGAGGCACTTATCACCCCCGCTATGGCTTTGCCCCCAGGGGGGCGAAACTAGCAAAAAAATGGTTCCCCCTTGGATGAAAAATTGACGGGTCCGAGGATTTTTTCGTAAATGTTTTGAGCTCCCCAAAATAGGCTCTGTTTCGTTTTCAAATGGCCACCTTGTATATGAGAACCTTAGCTTGCAAAATTAATGGTAATTCTGGGAAATAGGCGTGTCCGTGAAGTTGGAGTTTAAAGGAATTAAGTCTCCAAGTATCCCATAGTTTTGTGCTAATTTGAAAAAGCTAGGAAAGCAAAGCCCTCAACAGGAGCTGTCCGACCAGGCCTACGAGGATGTGGTTAGGAATCAGTTTGCAACACACGCAAGAATGCGGCTGGCGGTTTAGAGGGGAGATAACTAAACAGCTCCCGTCACCGACGAGGACATCCTGCAAAGCGCGGTCGCGATACCCGTAAATAAGATCTGGATACCGGGGTTTACTCCGGCAGGTGGACGAAGGCGAATCTGGTCATGATACCTAGGGCAGCTGGGAAGCACAGACCAATATGTGAACCGCGGATCATCACTCTCCGAATGGCTTGGCAAGGCTGGTCGATAAGAGCTTATTCGTATCTCCAGATCGCTTATGACTTTCCGAACAACCCCAATAGATACATGATTTTTTTAAATTGTTTTTCGGACTCCGTCACCTAAAACAAGCAAGACTATTTCACCTAACTAGTGTTTATTTTATGTAACATATCTTCACCTTAGTCCTACAACTAGGCAACTTAAAAAATCACATTCTTCAAAAAACGCTTATAAAATTAACTATTAACTGAAAATAAACATTTAAAATGATTTTCAGGGTATGTTACTGTTTTAGAAATGGCATATATTTCAAAATGTTTATAGAAGCATTTTGCCATTTTGTTCATTTTTCGGGAAAACGAGATATGTATTTGTTACACTGACATGAAAATGTGTTAAATGGAAGTTATCCACTTTTGCATTGGTAGAGAAAGGCCCAAAAGCAACTTGAAATGCTTTTATTCACAAAACAAAAGTATAGAAATAATCAATAATCATGAAAACTATTCATCGTCCGGACCTGTGTCGCTTTCTGAGGATCCATGCATTCTTCTTCTTTTTGTGTTCCCTTGGTATGGTAAGCCTTCATAAAATGGCCGATATTCTAGCCCTAGTGCAGGAGGAGTCAAAGTAAACAAAGAATTTGGGTTGTCATACTTTTCCTTTGAAATTGGAATTTCGAACTTATACAACGGTTTCATTGTATCTGACAACGACTGTTTCTTATTACTATTTCTTGTTCTTTTCTGGCAGTCCATAATTCTAAATTCATCAACAAAATTCTCTTTGAAGCGTATAACCATTGGTCTACTTTTTGTGAAATTCCGCCAGTTTATCTTTTGCCATCCCACTGGTTTGCGATTATCGTCCTCTTTCCTAATCACCATATGCCGCTCCAGGTGAGATTTCCAATCTATTATTTGTTCATGAGTAATCTCATGAACAATATACGGCCTGTCACCCTTTCTTCTAGCACTCCGGGCAATGGTTTTCCAATCGGCAGGCCAGCTGACTTTTCCGACTCTTTTCTGTTCGGTAGTTATGGCCGAGTGCATGGAATCACATTCCATTTCGCTGTGGCCTACTACTAAAAATTTCAAGTCGATGGTTTCTATGTTAGGTAGTTCTTGAATAGCGGTCAAGCACAAACTTGTTTAGGTTCTGTCCGCCACATCTGTCACTGAAGCAGGAAATGTGATTGACAATTGGAGGAAGAGTTTTAAAGTATTGATATAGGCAGCTTGCAATCTCACAACTGCCTCTTTTTCCTTGTACTTCCGTCCACATAAAGCAGTCTCCTCGTTTTGTGTTGACGTCGTATACAGTAAAATTAAAAGACTTAAATCGTTGCTTATAAAACAAAGCATTATTGGTTGGATCGGTTGGAGCCAACAAAACTTGCTGAAGGTCAAAATTGCAGCTCACCACAGTCCCATTTGAGTTTCCTGCTTGCTCTTTGTCACTTCTTTTCTCTGTTCGAGCCCTGTCTTTTGCTAAAAGATGAAACTCGTACTTGGCTTTAATTTCGTCTTTGTCATTTCCGGGAGTATTATATGCCATGCATATGCGGCATTGGTCTTTCTTTGGGCGGTGGAAACCCAAATTGTATTCCTCTGTAAAAATCTTCCGATACTGTAGTGTATGACTGCGGTATGATTAAACTCTACGCCACTGGGAACTGCGCTTCACCCCCACCAGTCATACCTATGTATATATACCTTAGACCATATAGTTACATGGACTGCTAATTGTAATTAAAATATAGTCAAGGACATCGCCTGGGTATGTGCGTTTCAGGGTAAACGAGTCTGTCCGAAATTGTCCGTTGAGACACGATTTGGGGCTGTCAACCTATAAATTCACAAACGTCAATTAATTAATCGCCTAGATAAGCCAAAAAAAGCAAACCTATTCTTATTTGTGGACGTATAGAAGATAATCAAGAGTATCGTACTACGCGGTTGCCATAAAAGCTACTCTTTACGCGATCCGAGTGGTGTTCATACGACTTTAGTTTACCCTGAGATTCACATACCCACGACTACAGTGCCCTCTATCCGTGACCACCCATTTTGTATTGAAAGCATAGGGCTAATAGCAGTCCATGTACTATATGGTCTAAGATATATACCCAAACATTGCTTAACTCTCTCTCTCTCTCTGTCGATTGATGCAAGTTGAGTAGTAAATAACCTAGAAATGATGTTGTGAGTAGTACATACTTTATTGTTATTGTACAATAGGTTTTGTAGAACAATAGTGTTTTATTAATGTGGTATGCGGCGTTACTCAATCGCTTCGAGTAATCGATGGCTACAACAGCAAAAGTGGCGACGAGGAAAACAAAACGTAAACGTTCTTAGTGCAAGACAAAAGCGGTGCATCCAAGGTGCATCTTCCCAAACAACAAAATGGCGGCAATTCCACCCGAGCAATTGGCACAAATTACAGCAGCTGTCGCCGCAGCTATGCTTCAAATCGATCCGGCTAGAACACAGCCCGCAGCAGCACCCATAATTAATCACAATATTCCGCCTTTTGAACAATATGATGCTAACAAAGGAGATTTTAAATTGTACAAAGAACGTTTTGAAAACTATCTACGGATGAAGGAAGTTTTCGAAAATAAACCGAAGGCGCATGCCTCTTGTTAGGTTCGATCGAGGCAGTGCATTACCAAACAATAAACGCATTGGTCGCACCCAAGAAGCCATCTGAACTTAATTACGATGAGCTAGTTTCAAGTTTAGAGAAGCACCTATCGCCAGAGCGGAACATGCTCGTTGCTCAGCATTACTTCCCATCAACGTACCAATCTGAAAATCAAAACATTAGCGTATACGTAACAAAGTTGAAGATGAACTTAGCAGCGTGCAACTTTGTAGTAACCTGCCAGTGCCAACAGGAAGTATCAACTGCAGAACAATTTCTACGCGCCCAATTCATAGGAGGGTTGAAGGATGCGTGGATAACCGAACAATTACTCCAGTCGAACATTACAGACTTCAACGAAATTGTCAAGAAAGCCATAGCACTAGAAGCAGCCCGGATGGATAGTACCCGCAAATTGGGTATCGACAACATGTGTCTTCGATGTGGTCGTGATAATCACATTGCAAAAGATTGCCGTGTGAACAAAGCAAATCTAAAGTGCAGTAGCTGTGGTAAGGAAGGGCATGTCATAAATGTGTGCATATCAACACTCTCAAGATCTAAACGTGAGCAAAACGTACAATTATACCAACAATGTACATAGTTTTAGTATTAATCGAGTCGAGAATGTGTATTCGTTAGAACGTGACGATACCAGGAAGTTATTATACATTTATCAATGTGGAAGGTAAATCAATACAATTCGAAGTAGACTCCGGAGCAGGGTTTACATTGTTACCCAAGGACATGTTCGACAAACTACAGTGTAATAAAAAAACTCAAATGAACTGAAAACCGAAGAGCAATAACTGATTTATAGGGACAAATACTCGTAGTTATTTTTATATGTTACTGGTAGCAACACTGAGCAATAACTGTCAATCCATGCTGTCAATTCGATGATTCCCCGAACATTTTAATTGTGATATAAACTGTGAAGTGGAAAAAATAAATTGTGAGATGGAAAATAAAAAGAGAAAAAAACAACGAGCAAAAAATTATACTGAGCTTGAAAGAGAAACATTATTATCGCACATCAAACCTTTCAAATCAATAATAATTGATACCAAGAAAACCGACGCAACGACTGTGGAGGGAAAAAAACATGGGCTGTAGTAGCGGACAAATATAATGCCACTTCAACTAGTGGCATACGAACAATTACGCAGCTGCAAGCTACTTATGACGAAATGAAACGGAAGGCAAGAAAAATCAATCCGACGACAAAGTTGCGTAGAACCTTAAAGCGATGAGAAGTTGGTTCATGGTTGTTACTGGGTTATTTCGCGCGGAAATTGGTTCTAATCCACCTCGTATAACTTCTAGTACTGCTTGTACACTTTCTTTCGATAGCCTGAATCTCTGATACAACATTCGTTCACGAAGAATATTTTCATCATCCGATGAAGATAAATCTAAAATATCTGGTATTAAGGCAATTCCTGTAATACATTTTTGTTGAAGAAAAACATCTATACTTAACTGAAAATAATTTTTACCTGTAGCAGAAATTACACTAGGAGGACACAATTCTAACATTCAGCATAACCTCAAAACAAGTCAGAACTGTCAATTTATAGAGCCAATAACTTCTTAATGGAAGACATTTCGGTCAATAACTTATGGGTTCATTTATGGGACCAATATCACTATTGAAGTGTGGTGCATACGGATTTTTTTTATTGAACCAATAACTTCACTTTATGGAACCAATAGAACTTATTGAACGTTGGTGAATACGGGCATTAATCTCATAACCGTACATAAAAGGGCAAAGCTAGCTTGGTAGATGTAAATACAACTTGAATGTAACACGCGCTCGGGAACGGCACGCATGTAACATTCGAGTTCCGCTTCGGCATAACCCGAACCGACGGAACGCATGTAACATTCGAATATGTACCGTTAGATAGCACTACCAGTATAAAAACTTAATTATTTACTTCGTGATTTGTTTTACAAAATAAAGACGTACCCTCAATTGAAATTAAATAAAATTAATTATTTAACGCGGCCAAAATTACTCGTGAGATCGATAATTTTAAACTTCGCTAATAAAATACTGACCTGTATTACCCAAAATGCGCTTTAATCATGCATATGCTGATTTGCAACTTGTTTTCAATAGTAGTTAGGTTAACAGAAAAAATGTTTTAAATAAAAGTGTAGAAAATTCTCTCCAAAAATCTTATGCGATCTGGAAATCTGGCGAGTTTTGATAGATGGCCTATATACGCATTTGATTGGGGTAAGGCGAGGCGAAGAGGATTGGTTAATGATTAAAGATGCCCGATTTAACCTATCAGCATCATTTTATATGCGTGTTAGAAAATTAAAAATAGAGTAGGGACGCGTCCAGGAGAAATAGCGGTAGGACATTCGGACCGCCAGAGCGTTAAGTGCGTGATTCGAAATAAAATAATTTCGGGCAACAGGAATATTATAGACCACGAAAATATTACAATTAAAAGAGATTGTACTGGATATCAAGAAAATCAGTATACGTGGGATTACGTAAAATTTGTGTTGAAAGCCCAAGGATAGTTTTAGTGCAGTGAATTGAAGGAAGACAATAAGTTAAATCGACCAGCCGGCCGTTGAAATCATTAGGAAAACTCTCAAAACAACTTTCTGAATATCTTGTACATTCTTTACGACCTAAAAAATATTCCTAGTGTTGTCTAATGGATACTTATTCCCTAAGTTGTTGACGAGAGCGTCCAAGACGTCACTCAGCCGCGAGATGGAATGTTTTTCAACCAGACGAGTTTACATCTCTTTTATTCATGTTTTATAGGTGTGTACTTTTTGCTACGAATTGAAATTTAGTGAAATGAATGTTATTCTTTAGTAGGGAATATTGTAACTACGCTCAATGGTATTTAAAAGTTACGCCCTCGGGCTTGAGAGTTTTTCTCCTTCTGCACACCTTAATTCGTAAATTCATAAATTAGGCTAGAATCTTAGTATTTAACAATGAAATATCTCATTAATTTCCTCTTACTGAAGGATATTTAATTTATACTTAACTGCACATAATTTAATCTAGCCGAAGGCTTGGACGAGTTCTCTCTTAATAATTGGACGACAGCATGCTGTACAACGTTTATTAAGTTAATCCGAGATTCATTTGGCAATTGAGTTTACTTCTTAAATACAAGAATTTAAGATGGCATTGTAATTAAAAGAAGTCAGAATGTTGAATTTGTTACAGGCAAAAACTCGTACTTGTAATAAATTTAAAATGCCAAGGCTCGGTAGCTCAGTCAAAGTAGGCACATGGTCGTAGTCCATACGATCAAATTGAGCACATTAAGATATTCCGGAAGTCGCCACTATGTTTACCTTTCGTCACAAACGTTATAGCACTGAACATAGAAATATACCATAACTTACGAGAAATACCATTACTGCTTGTATACACCGAATGAAAGACATCAGTTATCGACCCACAAAATAATTTTTAATCATAACATTTTTACCATATTTATAACTCAACTGCCAACATTTGTATATTTTAAATTGCTCGACACATACCTAATTATCAGTCAAAATAAATTTAATTGTAAATATCAAATTCTCCAAAATAAGCAAATTTTGAAATGAACATTTACATAAATAAAGAAAATTATCTCCGCTTGAAAGTTAATCACTGACGGATAAAATATGTAAGGTAAAATGTGAAGTAAACCAATAAATAGTACACTACAGAATGTATCTCCAAGTCTAAATATTCCGATAAACATAGGATTAATACGAACATACCCCAAAATTCTCCGACTTTCCTAGAGCTCTATGAATGTCTCTCGGCGAATAAAGGATTTATCAAATGATGTGAAAGCTGAGTTAATATCTCGCCTAAAATGTTCAAAATTTGCAGTTCAAATGGACGAATCTACCGATGTAGCAGGATTAGCAGTGTTACTTGTATTTGTCCGTTATCAACATGAAAAAACTGTGCAAGAGGATCTTTTATTGTGTGAAGCACTCTCAAGTAATACGACTGGCGTAGAAATCTTGAATACAGTCAACAATTTCATTGAAGAACATCAATTACTATGGGACCATTGCCTCGACATATGCACGGACGGTGCGAAAGTCATGATAGGAAAAACCGCAGGTGCTGTTTCTCGAATGAAAGCTATTGCAAAGAATTGTAGTAGCAGTCATTGCATTCTACATCGCCAAGCATTAGCCGTGAAAAAAATGCCACATTATTTAAACAATGTTCTTGATGAAGCCGTTAAAATCATCAATTTTATAAAATCACGCCCACTAAATTCACGTTTGTTCAAAATATTATGCGATGATATGGGAAGTAGTCATACTTCTCTGTTATTACATACAGAAGTTCGATGATTATCTCGTGGATAGTGTTACAAGAGAAGCAGCAGAAGAAGAAACGATGTAGACGTACTTGGATTCATAATAATTTATGGCGAGCACGCGAAGAAGAAGGCGAGTTCCATACAATTTTCTCACGCTGAAAAGACGATCCATTCAAATTTTTGAACTATTTTCGTATGAGCTATGTAAAATTTGAGAACTTGTTAGAAAAAGTGAGACCGCTAATCTCAAAGAAGAATAGCAAGCTGAGAAAATGTGTGGAGCCGGAGAAGCGACTTGCTTTGACCCTTATGTAAGTTAAAAACCCATTAAAATATACATAAAACTGTAATTATAATACTCAGATATCTGGCGTTTGGAAGTTCTCAGATTTCTATGAGCTACAGCTATTGTTTAGGAAGAACGACTGTTCATGATATAATTATTTCCACATGTAATGCCATTTGGGTAGTTGCGGAAAGTCATGTCATTATTCAAGCCCCACCAGGAATGGAACAAGATAGCAAGCGATTTTTACAATATGTGGCAGTTTCCAAACTGTATCGGGGCCTTGGATGGCAAACATGTCATTATTCAAGCCCCACCAGGAATTGGAAGTCTTTTTTACAATTAAGTATAAGGGCACATTTTCTGTAGTCTTACTTGCGTTAGTAGATGCAAGAACTAAATTTATTGCCATTGATGTAGGAGCATATGGAAAGTCCAGTGACGGAGGAATTTTATCTCGATCCGTGTTGGGTAGATCGTTGGAAAGTCGTGCGTTGAATATACCCCCTCCCCTTTACGCTTTACCGCACTCAACAGAGGCATTACCTCACGTTGTGGTAGGAGACGAAGCGTTTACTTTAAAAGAGTATTTGCTTCGTCGTAATGATGAATCCCAGAAGATATTTAACTATCGTCTTTCCCGGACCCGGCGTCTATCAGAAACCGCATTTGGTATTATTGTCCAGCGATTTAGAGTTCTCTACGGCCGGATTCAAATGTTTCCCGAAAACGTTGAGAAAGTGATCCTAGCAATCTGTGTGTTGCTTAATTATTTAACGGACGAACCATATCCAGAAGATGATGGCCAGGATTTAAGAAGTAATGTGTCATCGTTACAACCCCTTACTTGTACCAGCAGCCATGGTAGCAAAGATGCAGTAGAAGTTAGGGAGCAATTTAAAGAATATTTTGCAACTGTTGGTCAAGTCCCATGGCTGGAAGATATGGTAAGAAGGGTAAAATCATCTCGGCGCAAGAGGACTAATAACTGATTACCTAACAACCAAAGATGTATTGTTAATATTGAAAGCGCGTATTTTGTTAGTAACTTAAAATTTTTAAGATTATAAGAGATTAGAAGTCGTATTATATTATTTATTCGTTTGGTGATGTCGTTGATCCATCTTCAGTTCTTCCGGTATAGCGCTGTAATACGTTGTTTGTAAATCAGCCGTCGATGTTTTTCGTTTTTTAGATGTTATGGAGACGATTGAACCTGGAGAATTTAAAGGTGTACATTCGATGTCATCACCTTCTGGTCGAGTGTCATTTTCTTCTTGATCTTCTTCATCTTCTATATCTTCTAAATTGGTATCAGTTCTATAAATGATAGAAAATGGTGTTATTACCGTATAAGCATTCGCAGCATTTGAAATTAAAGAACCGTGTGCAAGTATTTGCAAACAACTTTTCACAAAACGTGATGCGTTTTGATTGTGCGGTACAAATACGTAAATTCTCGAGTCAATACCGAAGTAACTCGAAGTTACTAAAACAGTTCCGAAATCTTGTTCTCACTAGGGCGACTGTGCGGAGGCTGTGTCGGATTCACTTGGAAGCAAGTAGCAAAAATCGCCCTGGTAAGTGATTTCTGGTGCACAGTCTTCGCATAGCCTGCGCACAGTCTCTCTAATGAAAACGAAAAATGGATTAGCATTTTTCGTTTGCAAATACTTGCACACGGTTCTTTAATTTCAAATGCTAAGTGCTAATTAAATGGGAGAGGCAAAGTTGCGATTTACAACACCACGACACAACCGCCGCACAGCTTCCCTAATGAAAACCGGCCTTTATTGCACCACCCCACCGGTCTGGCAAGTGCAAGTGGGAGACGAGTGCGGAATGATTGTTCATCGCTTCTGATTTAATTGACTGACTGGTGCCTGTAACGTTTCCGGTGTACATTTGCAGCCGTATAGTCACCTTATCGGCCTTTTAATACCGAATTGAATACCGGCGCCAGCAAAAATGAAAAGAGTCGGAGGCGATATTCGCGACTTTTTCAAAAAACAAAATGAAGAAAACAACCGATGCTGTGGATAAAACCGCCACCGCTGCGGGGAGTTCTGATGGAGGAACAGCAAACATAATTCACGCAGAAAACTTTTGCCTTCCGGGAACATGAATTTGATATTGGTCCTGGCGTCAGGTCAAAATTTAGGCTCGAAGGAGCGATATGAATTTTTGAAGAATGTTTGGGAGCCACCCGAGAATTTTGTTTTCCCAACTACGCCCGAAAAAGGTCACAATAGAAAGTTTCAGAGTGACTGGCTTAAAAAATATGAATGGCTTGCTTACAGTAGGCTTTTCTGTTTTCCCCTTCTGGTACCGGTATCGGGTTTCAGGTGGGTTCCAATATTTTATACGTAATTATAAGCGGGTGCTAAATTGTTATATTTATTATAGCCGTTCAAAACTCTTGTTAAAGTGCCTATGCAGAAATATAAAGATGCCCTCAAAGATTGCAAGGACCATGCCAGTAAGATATACCACTTAAACTGTGTAGAGCGAGCAAGAGAGTTTATGAGAAATTTTGAGTCGGGAAAAGATGTTTCTACAATGCTTGACAAGGCGAAGAACGATATAATCGAAAAAAATAGAATGCGTTTGATACCGATCATAAAAACGATTAAATTTTGTCTATCTCTACGAGGACATCGCGAAAAGGGCTCGATGAAAGACGAAATCACACAGAAAACTGCATTGATGGGTTCACAGGGTGTATTCAGGTGCTGGCCTTTAGAATGGAAGCTGGGGATAATAAGTTAATTCAGCATTTTCAAGATTCTGGTGAAAACAACACAATGGTTAGTGGAAAAATCCAAAATGATTTGATCTATGCTATGGGAGAGCAAGTTCGTTCTTCTCTTTTGCTGCGTATAAAGAAAGCCAAGTATTTTTCTATTTTGTGGGATGAAACAACGGACTTGGAAAAAATGGAACAGCTCACCTTGTGTGTCCGATATGTCAACATAGAAAAATTCGTCATTCGTGAGGATTTCGTTGGTTTTGTCGAAATGAAATCTACAACTGGGTTAGAAATCAAAAATGCAATTGTCGCCGAGTTATCTAGGATGGGCTTAAGTTTAAATAACCTCCGCGGTCAAGGATACGATGGAGGTTCCAATATGGCTGGTCGTCCGAAAGGGGTACATGCTCTTATATTGAATGAACAACCTCTAGCATTCTACACCCACTGCTTCAGTCACTCGCTAAATCTAGCTATATGCAAAAGCTGCGAGATAAGTGCTATAACCAATATGATGGGAATTGTCAAAAGTGTTTCTGACTTTTTGAGTGCATCTGCAAAACGTGTAAATTTATTGCAGGATGTAATTACCAAAAAAAATATCTCTGAAACCAGGAAAAAGAGACTGAAAACGCTCTGCGCCACGAGATGAGCGGAAAGGCACGATACAGTTTTAACGTTTCAGGAACTATATCCTATGATTTTGACAGCACTTTCAACTTTGGAAAAGGACAAAGATCCCGAAACACCGAAAAATGCAGTGAATAATGCCGCAATTCAAAGGAGCGACTTTATCATTCCAGCACTCTGTTTATTTAAGCAAGATACTGCAAACACCAAACTTAGACATTTCCATGGCTTTCGAAAACGTTAACACTCTAACTGGTGTTTTAAAAGATATGCGAGCTGACTGCGATCAGGTGTTTGAACACTTGTTTGAGGACGCCGAGAACAATGCTAAGAAGCTTGAAATTGAGATAAAGAGGCCCAGAATATGTGGCAGGCAAACGAACAGAAATAATGTGGAATCAATTTGTCCTCGGGATTACTATAGGAGAACTATATTCATTTCCTTTTGGATCATTTCATCGAGCAGCTGGAATCGCGGTTTAATAATCGTATAGAATCTGTAATATCGCTAGAAGGGCTGATTACAGACAAATTTACCAAACATACCACTTCTGCGGTAATTGCAGCTGGTATGGTCTACGAGAACGATATTTGCGTTAACGAAAATCAACTGCAAGCTGAGATTTTACGCTGGAAAAAGAAATGGGAGGGAAAAACTGAGGTTCCATCAACAGCCGTTGCAGCCCTTAGTGCGTGCGATGATTTAACTTCAGGCATAAAGACACTACTTCTAATTTTCGCTACTTTGCCAGTAACAACTACAACCCCTGAAAGAAGTTTTTCCACATTGAAACGGTTCAAGACCTATCCGAGGTCTACTATGGGGGAAGATCGTTTAAATAATAATAATAATAATATTGCCTTTATTGTTCCAAAAAAAAAGAAAACAAAGATTTATTGCAGTGCATTAAGGGCGAAGTTCAGCACTGCGGCAATGCCACAGTCTGCTCTTCCACTTAACCCTATTACTACATGTATTACTAGACGAGAAAAAAAAGTATTCAACTAAACAAAAAAAAACAAAAATAAAGAAGAGGTACTTACTTTAAAATCATTAGCTCTTAATACGCCAACAAATCATTATTTTGCATTATTTACCCATTGATTGCTAGGCCACCTTTCATTAACGAAAGCAACTTCGGTTTGAAGCAACTTATTGACATATTTTTCAGAATATCCGGTAACTGATTATAAACTTTTGCTATGTTGTAAGTGAACGATCTTTTGAAATACTCCGTAATGTGAGTCGGTGGCGTTAACATCCCTTTATATCTTAAATTTAACGTATGGACATCTGTCCGAAACGATATTTTTTGGAAAAGGTACTGTGGACTTTTGCATAAAATAATTTGGTGAAACAGTGAGGCAGCATGTTGCATACGTCGATTATAGTCCAGGCGCTAATATAGGTATTGAGCATGCACTGGAAGTCTAACGCATTTTGACTTTGGATTATTGTTGAGGGCATATAGTAGATAAAAAATATCGATGTCGTCGCATTTCCGCGGTGGGCATAACATGAGGGGGAGGAGGCAAAGTCGCGCGCGTGGCGATTCACTTTATCGCTTCTAACTCAAAGACGGTAATAGTTAGAGCAATACTTGAAGCGGCTATTTACAGCTACTTATATTGGCTACAAAAAATGTCCTAAGGATAAAAGTCGTACTTCTAACCGTTTCGTTACAAATAAATTATTTCAGAATATATCCAAATACACTGAAAATCATATTTGCCACATATTTCTTGAATCTGTAAGAGAATTTTAATAGTGTCGTTTATATGTTATAAGAGTAATTATAAAAGTACATAAGTATTGTCATCATATTTTAATTGGCATAATGTAGGAATTAAATTTAAATCTTCAAAAGATTGACCGATCACTAAACATGTTTAAGTAATGCAGAAATTACTTCTCACATAATGTTTTGGTAATGTCCCCTCGAATTAGTTCCAATATTAAATGTCTGCATATCCATCGGGTATTAATTTTGGTGATCTTCAGAGTGATGATTCATCAATTTTTTATGTATCTACACCTGGCGTATTCCGAACAATTTATGAACGTAAAGGGTAAAATTGATACTCAAGCCATGCTCGCCAGCATTGATGTTATGCAAATCTGGAAGCAGTTCAGCCCTGCAAATGCAAAAACTGCTCCAAAAAAACATGTAACTGTTTATCAAATAATTCTTCTTGTTGTTCTTATTGCAAATGTGTTGGTAAATGCAGAAACCCATTACAAACTAAAGAGTCTGACGAAGAGAGCGAAGGCGAGAAAGATTTGTGACTGGGTGCCCAAGTACGTGGTGAATAACTGTAACTGTATAAAATATTTATCTAATAACATACATTATTAAATTTATCTTACACATATAAGAAATGTGCATTAAATATGATTTATGATCGAATTTAGATATATTCAAAAATAATTTATTTGTAACAAAACGGTTAGAGGTACGACTTTTATCCTTAGGGCCTTTTTTGTAGGTAATATAAGTAGCTGTAAATAGCCGCTTTAATCAGTGCTCTAACTATTACCGTCTTTGAGTTATAAACGATAAAGTGAATCGCCACGCGTGCGACTTTGCCCCCTCCCCCTCATGTGATGCCCACCGCGGAAATGCGACGACATCGATTTTTTGCATCTACTATATGATCCCAACAATAATCAAAAGTCAAACTGCGTTAGACTTTCAATGCATGCTCAAACCCTTTAGCGCCCGGCCTATTACGCATATTTAACCAATCTAAGGCTCCTAATGTGTGACTAATCCTATTGTATTTACGGATACCGAAAATTAATCGTAAACACGCGTTTTGTAGCTTTTGGATTCTTGAGGCATCAATAGAGTCCAAGCACGGGCCATAAACTGCATCACAGTAATTGAATTTTGATAGCACTAACGCATTGCAAACACGAGATCTTAGTTTCACGTTCATCATGTGCCGATTTCTAAAGATAAGTTTTAACACACTATACGCGGTATTAAGATTTTTAGTGACATGCTCCTTAAATCGAAGTTTGTAATCCATGTATACTCCTAAATTTTTTACCGAATCATTTAACGAAATGTTTTGGGAGTTCAGAATTATATTAATAAAAGGTAACGCTCTTAATCTGGTCTGGTCCCTACCGAAGAGTATTGCTTGTGTCTTTGATACATTAAAATTCAATTTATGCTCTTCAGAGATGTTGTTGATTAATTGCAGATCTTCACTAATTAAATCACACGCATTGTTGACTTGGTCTGCAGCGAATGACAAATATATTTGTGTATCATCAGCATAGAAATGGGATTTACAGTGTTTAATTGCATTTGAAAAATTAGAAATATAAATCATAAATAGAAGTGGGCCCAACACAGACCCTTGTGGTACTCCCCTGCCATTATATAGGAAATTGGAATCTTCTCCCCCTAAAGAAACTGCCTGATACCTGTCACTTAAATAATTTTTGATCAACATCACCGCCCCTTGATCAAAGTTAATTATAATTCAGTATAGCTAGCAACAGTTTGTGATCAAGAGTATCGAATGCTTTGCTGTAATCAAGCAGTACTAGTCAAGCAGTACTAGTATGAACTCGCACTATTGAATATTCATAAAGAAATAGAAATTGATCACGGAAAAATAGTTGACCATTTTGCAACTATGAAACCAAGACGTATGCAACTGAAAGATTGGAGCGGCGATTGAAATAAATGTTTTTCCATTTCACATTTGATGATGATCCACATATTTTCCATTATGCGAGATTTCTTTTATTTTTTTCCGTGTTGGGACAAAGTTCGGGTTTGGGCCCCTCCCTTTACCAAATCCTGGGACCGCTACTGATCATGAGGTTAATTCAGTATTTCAGCACGGTGTACCGTGCAGATAGGGACCCTTTCCAGATCTTCTGTCGCACGTACCATAAGATAAGCCTGTAATGATAACAATTATAGATATTATATGCTTGCAACATTGGCATTTTAGCCAGGTATTGCAAAAAATGCACAGTAATAAGAGTGGGGTGATGATGTTGCACGCAATTTCACGTGTTTTTGTTTAAAACCTAAACTTTAAATAGTTAAACGTCGCACGTTGGTTAGTTCTCGATGGCGAAATTGAAAAAGAGAACAACTTGAGTATATATAAACAGATAGAGAACAAAGAGAGTTATCTTCCCATACTACACATATTTTTCATTTCCATTGTCTCCGTCCACGTCCGCTAAATTCTACACATTTAAGAAAGGATAAAGTTTGTTTAAAGTTGACACGAAACTAGAAGAATTTAAAAAAGGAGTTAACCACGCAATTTTAATTTTTACCCTACAGTAATCGTGTGGTGCACTAAAATAATATTGAAATTGCGTTTTCTAAGATGCACGAGATCTTTCATTTATAAGAGCGAGATGCTCTTTACGAGCAACACATTCTCGAATATTTGGATTCCATGCTTCCGCAATAAGTTTGTGTACAATATTGATAGACGATATTAGAAGGGGATCTATTGACGTATGCACTATACGCTCATGATACGTGGTATATTGAAATACTTCCAAAGATTTCGTTTGAACGTTATTATATTGGC
The DNA here is from genome assembly GCF_008802855.1 of Photinus pyralis. NCBI lineage: Eukaryota > Metazoa > Arthropoda > Insecta > Coleoptera > Lampyridae > Photinus > Photinus pyralis. The sequence continues at coordinate 10,321,670 of NW_022170663.1, forward strand.
ATACCGATTGTATTGATATACCGGTAGAATTTGTTTGCTATAAGACGGCATCGTAAATTAAAAAATCCCACTGCTATAATTGCATGGTTAGTTAATGTGGCGCACAAGAAAATGTTTCTAGTTTTCAGATTCAAAAGTGAATCAATATAAATACAGAATTGTCAAGTGACTTTGTTTGGTTGATATTAACCATGTCAGGTATAATTTTGATATAAAAATAATCAAGTTGAAAGCGTTCTGTCAAACGGTCAACAAATAAGTGTTTCATATTCAGGCATTTAGAAGAGCGCATCTTTCAATTTCTCATGAAAAACTATTATCCCTTTGAAAATTACATGGAGGTTTTTTCAATCAACCAATTAATCAAACTTTATTACGTCAACTGACACTAAACTTCGAATGTATATATATATATATATACATACATACATACACACACACACGTATACACGATACGCTAACGCCTGAGATAGGGAAATTTTTACGTGTGGATGTCGAAAGGTGCGGTGGATATGTCTATATATATATATATATATATATATATATATATATATATATATATATATAACATTTATATGCTTTTCTTTTTTTTCAGGATCCTCATCTACTTCTTCCCTCCCTCTTCCAGTACTTCATTCCTGCTTTATAGCATGTGGTCTATGTCCCCATGTTCCCCTTCTAATGCTACATTTTCTTCTTATTTGCACTTATTCCCCCTTTCCTCATTTCCGCAACCGAATTATATTTTTACTTCCCTCCTCTATTGTTGTAGCTGTACATAAATGTTCCTTTTTGTTAGCTCGTCTTTCATTTCTTTCATAGTATTTTTTTTTGTTTTTCCCGCATTCCATTTGTGTTAATCCTTTTTACTAATGTACTTTCTCTTTCATTTCTTTCCTGGAATGTTAGCGCCCGTCCCGACGCCATTCTTATCTTCTCCATTTTTATTTTCTCCTCTAATTTATAATTTGGTGTACTTCCGCTTAGAATAAACACTTTATCAACCATTCGTGCTTGAGTTTGGAACATTTTTTGCAACGTTGATTAAAAAATAATCATACACTGCCGACACTTTACTGCTAATTATGAGAATTGAACATCTTTTGTTTTATAAAGGCACACTTGGGTTCGAAAAAGAACGTTTTTTTTTACAAATTGACGTTTCGACTTGGTTTTTCTCTGAAATGTTCTTATGGAATCTGTGATTTTGTTTATATCAGTGTAAAATTCGTAGTTTTGGCTACCCAGAGTTATAATTTGTTTAGGGGGGTGCCATTTGAAATTTAAAAAAATATATGACATTTAGCGAAGGTCAATCAAAAATTTTATTTTTGGGATCAAGTACCTAATAAAAATTATGTGATTATGGAAGAGGTCTTAACCTATGCCTCAGTCCAAAAATTAGCCGCCTGCGCGATTTAGTTTCTCTAAAAAAAATTTTGACAAAAAAGGTTATGACAGCGAAATCGTTAAAGTTGGGGGTATAACATGTTACATAAAAAAATAAGTACCTTTCAAGTACTCTCCAAATCAGTAATAAAATATGGAGTGTTCCATGTAAAAAAATGGAAGTTTTATACGCCACTGGAATACCGCACGCCCCTGGTGATCAAAAATATTTTAGAAACATGCCGGCGGTAATTGTGTACAATTTTGCTTTTTGACTTTTTCGGTAGCTTTTATGGTAAATGAGTTATGATCCGAGGGATCTTAGGTGCTATACCCTGTATATAATTAACCGATCCTAGTGGTCTGTCGGTTCACCTAAATTCTTTAAACAACGTGTTTCATCATACAAATTCCTTAATTCGCTAAATGACTCCTTCATCATGGGATAATGTTCAAATATTGCGCGAATGTGATTATACAAGATCAACTTTTTATTTTCAATAGATTTTTAGCACTTCCACCTCCTTTGCGATTGAGGATCGTAAATATAAAAAATTTTGTATATCGGTTTAACTATCCCCTTGATCCACTAAAGTAATGAAGGTATCCTTTTATTCCAACCGGTTACTATATTGTCCGTCAAAAGATTCTAGCTTAATAGGAGGTAATTTAATTGCAGAGTTAATCTCACCACCATTATTTATATTTGCCGATACAACAGAGGTGTTTGTCGATGCAGAGGGGCTGAAATCCCGTTCAGATTTTTTATTATAAATTTTAATTAAGGCTTTCGCTTTGCCCATAATTGTAAAATATTCATCATCAAATTTAGCCCTCCCATCTTTATTTACTCCTTTCAATTCTAACAATTCAATTTTTGTTTGTTAACTCTGTAAATATATCTAGACAAGGTTTTTGCTTTTCTACACGTAAACTTAGTTGCTGATAAACAATTTCCTCAATCTCGTTGTTTACTCTATGCCTTATATAAGATTCCAACAATGAAAGATTATCTTTAATTACTTCCTTTTGACTTTTTAGGGCCTGTAAATCTGCCATCTTTCCACTAAAATGCAACGCTACGTACTTGGGACCGTAAAAAATGCAACGGTTAAATAGGACACTACATGAGTAAGAAGCTCGGTACAGAATGTGCAAACACCGCCGATTGACTCCCATAAAACTTGACAAAGGTTTTCGGCCTGCATCTTCGTAATTATTTCGTTCAAATCTTGATTATTCTAATTCTAACCTAGTTTTTGTCATCCGGATCGAAAACGACCAAATGTAATGTGAAATATAAATTCGAAAATGGACTGTAGTTTATTTCAAACTGAACGACACAAAAGCTCTCTGTCTCAATGTTACATTCAGTGTTGTTCTGCGTAACTTAAGCTGAATTTATAGTTCCGTAACCGCAACACCGTACCGTAACGTTTGGAATTAAACCCTACTTGTTGCGCGTGAACATTTATAGTTCGCGTTAACGTTGCGTTAGAACGGTTACGGTACGTAAGAAATGCCCAAATCTTATTTCTTACGGTAAATCGTGCTAACGCGTTTGTCGTCGGCAGTACTCGGATAATTCAAACAGTTGAGTTTATCCTGACGTTCGTTTCGTTTATTTACAATAATTATTGACACTTTGTTGGTTATTATTATTTTGCATGCACGTTACTCTTACTGACAGATGACATACAATGACAGATCTCGTTTCGCACTAATGCGCAAGCTCATCTCTTACCACTACCGTAACTATAAATCGTATAATTTTCGTTAACGTAAGATTTTACGGTTCCGTTCTTACGTTCTTACGGCTACGGAACTATAAATCCGGCTTTACAAGATTCGGTAGGCAGCATTGCCAGATTTCGGTAGATGATTTTTACTTGTTTCTTTTGTCGTTTCACACTAGCTGCCTTAATGAAAAAATGAAAAATAACATTTAATTTACATATGCACTTACAAAATTAAAACCACTTCGTGAACTTGATGATTATGTGTAATAATAATATAAGAATATCTGTAAAAATATTATAATAAAAATAACACTAACAACAGCATAATAAAACTGAAAATAATGTTAATGTAAAAGAAATGCAAGTTAAAATGGAAGTATTCTGAAAATCACTTGTTCTTTCAAATTGATTATTTATAGCTTTCCACTTTGTGTACGTCGCCGAACACCTGTTGAATGAAACTGAAGTCACACAGTGAATGGTTGCATCAGCTGATACACGCCACTACTTCGAAATCGGAATTGCATTATTTTTCAAGTCGCCACACTTTTTCAAGACACCCCATTTTACATAGAAAAAAAAAGTGAAGTTTTTAAAGCTGTCAGCGAGTGATTGTTTAGTTCTTTGTGCGCCAGAAAAGTTGTCTATCGATCGCTTGCATGCTTGGTATCTGTAAACCGGCCCTGAGAGCGTGTTTTTCTTTCAGCTTTGTCAATGTTTGTGTAGCCCGTATAAATGTTATGTGTTAATGAATTTTGTATTTAATCGAACCCTAAATTTTACGACCCACGATCAGAATTGTCATGTTAAATTTAATATTCGTGCCCAGATTTATACTAGGTGTTATTCGAAATTCATTTAAATAATTCCTTGGAGTTGTTGTAAGTGATCAGAGCTACTGAGATTCCTAAATTAATAAAATTAAATCTATCTATTTGTCATTGTAGCAGAAGCCGGGTGCGTCTTGATAAATTTATTATCAAGTTTATTTAATTGAGCTAACTGCTGTTCTGTGGGCACATAGCAATATAAACAGTCGTTCGATCCTCCCATGTGTGTTTCCTCCGGCATTATATTTTCTTCTATTTCTCTTTTTAATCTTTCAGTCAATATCATAGCATATATTCTGTACGCCGTTGTCAAATCCCTCTATGTTTTTATTTCCCTGACTTGCTTTTCGTATTCTTTCTGTTTCTCTATCTTTATTTACTCCCTCCTATTTCGTCTTCTTGTTCCTCTAATCCCCTTCGATATGACTCCACAGTGTGTCTAGTCCATCACTATATCTCACTTCGTCTGAGTATCTTTCCCTTTCTTGATCTTATCTTCCCTTTAAAACTCACCTCTATCGTTGTTCCTACCTCAAATTCTTCCAGTTTTTCCAGTATTTTTAGCATTGGAAATGCTTATGTTTTGCATATGGATATGAAGTTACCAGTTTCGTTCAAGTAGAAAAGACAGTGGTGTCGCATCAAGTGATGATTTTACCGTACTCGGCCGCAATCGGTAGGTTAAGGAAACGTCGCGAATACTGTCGATACGGTATTTAGGATTACGAGCATATTATGAGGCTTATTATTCAGACAGTTTGTTGAAACTTAAGAGTTTTTAAGTTTGTTAAAACCAAATTGATGAAATGGTTAACCTTTATTGAAGTAACTTACATTAGAGTTGAAACAAGACTGCCCGTTAATAGGACAAAACTTGGTTAAAAAGACTCTGTTAACAATTGAAGCGACTGATGTGCACCTAAACAAATAATACTACGAACTGTGCTACAAAGAAAATGACTTAAAGTTAATGGGTTCTATTGAATAAGTCCATCAGGATTACTGAATTCTGAGGAACTGAGTAAATTGCAATCCCTACTGAGAACCTTCTCAGAAGGGCCTTTCCTGAAACTATTGAGATTGTCTGACAGAATTCGCGGAAGGTGCTAAGATGACATGACGTTACATCTACTCTTTACGTGGCTAACAAGTGATTTATCCCTAAATACTTAATTCCTAGTTACAAAATATGAATATAAAATTCTCCATCCTCTCTTTTCTGATAATTCCAATTAACACTTCTCCGTCTTTGTTGCCCTCTTTATCCCTTGATTTTATATCTTGTGTACCTGTTCCCATCTAAAGCTAAACATTGATTACACATAACATGCTTTATACGTTCGTGTTCTACCGATTTAATACTGCAAAATATCTACGTAGAGCAGCTGCTGGAAGGAACATAACCTAAATTAGTTCGGTTGTAGTTTAGAATGCTGGCCGGTGATCACTTGGTTGACACAACATTTTAATAATGCCAGGTATTGATTTTAGAGAAATAAAGTACAAATCACGCGTTTTGATTGATTGATTCTTTTAAAATTTCGAAAATTACATCGGTGGTAGTATAGAAAACGTAAGAAATCAAATTATTTTCTGAACTGCGCAGACTTAATTAAAAGAGGAAAAGCATGTTCGCATTTCCGGATTAAAATAGAGGCCCGAAGATTAAAAGTCGAGGCTCTTTGCAAAGGTCTGTATTTGACAGAAAAGAACAATTTACTTGCTTTAGGAAATTTATTGCACACACACACACACGCCAGTGCTACGTTTAATTTAAAATAATCACCGTAAAAACGTACAGACATTTACAAATGTGTGTTTCTGTTCCAGATATTCCCGAACTGTTGGTATATCAAACCGTTCCTGACCGCGGATATCAGAACTATAGTAGTATTTACCTTACACAGTGCGAGCCTAGTTGGTCTCTCGAAACGGATCGCAATTGGACGATAGCGAAGATGATTTTACTGTATGTAATACCGCTAATATTCATGACGGTGGCCTACTGTCAAATTATACGTGTCTTATGGCGTTCGGGGCACGTAAGACAACATGCGTTAGGTAAGTAATATTTACGATTATATAACTCATTATTTCGTCAGCCAATCAAATTTCTTATTTTCCTTAGATACCATGATATTGACATATGAATATACTCTTCACGACGTGGTATAATCGTTTTATTTGTTACTCAGTTGTAAACGTTGATTAACAAGACAAAACGCAAACGGGTAAACGTCATGTTTAAACGCTACTGACTTGTAAAACTGACAGCAGACCTGTAAAACTGACAGCAGACCTGTAAAAATTTTACAAGTTAGTAATCTAGTAATTTCATTGGCCAGAATTAATGCGAAGTCTCTGTTACATGGATAACATGATATTTTAGACATTTCTACAAGATTAATTTAAGAACTAATTATTTACGTTTACTATTGTTTACAAATGAGTAACAAATAAAATATTGTACATTATACGCCAGGTAATAGTTTTTACTGGCTCTAGGAGATGACAAGCTCGCCTAACGGCTCGCTAGGCAACTTCTCCTATCGCCAGTAAAAACTCACTTACCTGGCTAATAATGTAAAATACTATTGGTGTTTCGCTTCTAACGATTACTAGATTCAGAATAGGTTTATCGGTTTCGGTTGTTTCAACAAACGTCAAAAAACATTTATTCTCCATTACATAAAGATTTCTTGTTTTTTTCGTTATGGAACGTTTTGGAAATACTTCCGATGCTAAAATTAGTGAGGAAGTAAATCATTTAATGCCGGCTAACACGGTGAAAACTCATAAGTATGTATGAAAAAGTTTATTTCGTAATCCCTACAAAATACCCCTTAGGTACGTTTGGAACCAGTTTTCGCAATTTTGCAAGCACAGGAATTACGTTTTAACTAGCCAAACTTTAAACGAGGAACTTGCAAGTATCTTAAAAGACTGGGCCTTTAATATGAAAAAATGATCAAAGTCCTCGTGTGAGATCGAAGGGACTTCAGCGCATTTTTGTGTGGCAGATCAGTGTTTTATTAGCCAATATTGACTCCACCATCAATAAGATCTTGCCGAAAGCTACCACGTTCACTTTGTCGGTACCATTTTCTCACTTACCGTGCACTTGCAATTCGCGTTTGAAGTTTTGACTCCACCATCATTAAAATCCTTTGGGGGTTATCATATTCCCTTTGTCGACACCCACTTCTGATCACCCGCAACAATTCGGATTTGAAGTTTCGACTCCACCATCAGTAAGATCTCGTCGGGGTTTATCAAATTCCCTTTGTGGATACACAGTTCCGACGTCCCGTTCATTCGTAATTCACATTTTGGTAGATTTCGCTAAAATCCCGGCATAAAATCGTATTCAACTTTTGGGTACTTCACATAGCTCGACCTTCTATTAGTGACACGAGAAAGAGAGACCGCGATTCGCGCTGTAAGAAACTTTTGGGCGCCCAAAGTCGACTACCCCTCGAAGCGCGCCGCGCAAAAGGTGGTTTATTTCGCCCCTAGGAAAAAAAAAACAAAATTCCGCCACGCAGGAGTTGTGCGCGTTGACAAGATCTTCCCGACGACACCAATTTGAAAACAATCGGAGAAAAACTGTAGAAGAAGATAGATAAAAACTGAAAAATCTCCAGGTTAGTATAATACGCTCGGGGATGGCGTCCAGATGTCGTCGACTCCAAATCTTGTAGCCCCATCCCTAACGTTCTTAATTACACGGCCCCGATAGTTACATGTACACTCCTTGTCTTTTTACAAGCGTATTTCTACGGGCGCGCATTTACTGCCAGCCAGCCAGCCAGCCAGCCAGCCGACCAGCCAGCCAGCCAGCAAAGCTACTTTTTACAAAAAAAATTTTTTGCAAAAATGCGCTAAAAAACAGATGGCACCGACTATAAAGAAAGTGTAGTAAAAACATTATGGAATATTACAGCCAAACGCCTTCAGAAAAAATACTTTGAGGAATTTAATCGCAAAATTGATTCCTTTAAAGATATCATTTTTGAAGATGCTAGAAAGGCACGTTCCGCCAAAAGGAAACTTTTGCAAGCAATTCCCGAAAAAAGGAAAGTTAGTTCTGCAGCTCTTACGAAAGACGATATCAGCAAAATTGTTGAAAGTTTTGACGAAGCAACACCCGATGGTCTCCAAAAAAAGTTCTATCAGATTGCCGCCGTGGAACTCGCATGGAGAGGTAACGAAGCCGCTTTTTGTTTGCTAGAATATTTTAAAAAGGAAGTCAACAACGTGGGCGTCTTTACTGGCCGTTATGAATACAATACTGTATTCTCCAAGACTGCGCAGGGTGGCGAAAAAAATACTGCCAAATGTAAATGGTTGACGCCAAATGTGAAATGCAAAGAACAATGTCCAGTACGTCTTTTAGAAAAAATGCTAAGCAAGAGAACAGCAAATATAAAAACCAATCGTTTATTTTTGACTCCAAATTCGGACTGGTTGCAGACAGGAATTTGGTATAAGAATTGTCCAGTGAGGATTAATCAGTTAAGTAAATGGACGTCTCAGGGCGTAGAACATATTGGATTGGATACCAAAAAACGTAAAATTACGAACCATTCGAATAGGTCTTCAACAGTAAGCAATTTGAGTGAATCTGGCGCAAATCTACAAGAAGTAATTAAAATCACTGGTCATTCTTCTACGGAATCTTTGAAACCGTATTTAAAGCTTAGTAGCCAACACCATTCGCACATAATAGAAAAAATACGAAAGGAATCTTCGCAGTGCACAACACTACTCTGCACTCTACCGCTATTGAAAATTCAACTACGCAAAAAACTGACAATAATGTAACCAACATTTATTATAATAACTGCGTTTTCCATATCAATTCAAAATAAATTGAATTTTGTTGTTGCTAATACCTATATTGATTCCGTGTTTTTAGTACATATTATAACATGGGACAAATTATTCATTATATAATCTAACGAATACTACTCTTGTATTCATTACAATCAGAATATACTATATTGATACACTCAACGTATTTTTTTGGGAATACGTTTCGTGTCCAATACAGTATATTCGATTATAATGAATGCACTCGTGGTATTATAAGTGATAATTACCTATATTGATTGCACAAGCTATCAACTATCTAGTTTGTAATGGGCTACTGCTATTTTTGTTTACTTGGGAAATCGTACTTAACTTGAATTTCCAAAGGCTACTCGACAGCAACTCATTTTTGATCGCCCGTTATTGTAACTGATTAAACCGTAGTCGGCGGTAGAAAACGGCGGAACTGTGGTGCAGGGAACGGACGGACGGACGGACTCGAGCGCCAGCTGATGAAAATCTCGTGCCTGGACGACGTCGGCGGTATCTACGGAAGGACGGGTGGATCTCAGTAGCTTCGGAAGAAGTCTCAATCGGAGATGTTATCTCTGCGGTCAGGTCAAGTAAATGGCGGCGGTCACTCCAGTAACCCTAAAACCCTAAAAAAAATGACGATAAAAATGTGAAAGCAAAACGGCAAAAGGATCGATAGGGCACGGTTGCAAAATACATAACTTACGACAATCAAATAGTCAAAAGATTTACTTGCTTACGGTCAGTAAAACAGACAAAAGATCAAACTTACGGCAATTACAAAGGCACGCGAAAATGGCAAAAGACGCGGACTTACTTACGGCAAAAAAACTCTTCCAAAATTGACTTTTTACCTTAAAGAAACCCAATTTGGTAGAAATGGAACAGGGAAAATCCAACTCTTCGCGTATTCAATACGAAATCTAAAGAAATCAATTCGATTTTTAATTAACCCTCTCGTGCATTGGGTCCACTGTAGTGGACAGTTATTTTTTCTTGAAATATAGGCCACACATTATGCCAGGCCCCTAGAAATCATTACAGATCACTTCCACAACCTTCATTCAATCACCAGTAAGTGGCAGCACAGACCAACAAAGTGTAGAATTCATAAAACCACATGTTTTGTGTTGTATGGTGTTGTGCTATACAATTCAAGATGGATGACGATTGTTTCCAACCTATTAGTGCTAGAACTTTTTATGGAGGAGGCAGAAAAAAGGTAAAAAATGTTCATTCGCTGCATTGTGGTCCTCTAAGACATGTGCATTGTGCTTCTTCGCCGATTTAATTAAAATAATATAATTATCAATCAAAACTTAGCTGTCCACTGCAATTTGGGTTGTTTTCCAACAATATGTTTTCTATTTTTAGACTGTTATTTTTGATCTTGATAATGATATTATTGGTGTCGAAGAGAATCCTGAAATCGAAGAGGTTATTGAGATTGAAGCGGGTGATACGGAGCTGGACATCACCGAGTTCAATTTCAATTTACCCGATGGGTCTGAATTGGAATCCGAAGCTGAAGACGAAAATCTCTACCAGCTACAGGATACTGACGGTGAATTTAGTTCAGAGGATGAAATACCATTGGCCCAATTACTGCGGCGTAAAAATTGAAAATCTAAAAAGGCCATTGACAATAAAAGGAAATGGGTAAATTCTGACAGTATGTATGGCCCTGGTACTTTACCACCATTCCTCGGTTTGGAAGGAGGAAAAACTCAAAGTAAGAGACCAATAGATTACTTTTTATTTTATTTCTCTGATGAGATCTTAGAAGAAATAGTATTTCAATCTAATTTATATGCACACCAGTTGGACAAACCCAACTTCACCCTTACAAAGTATGAATTGCAAACATTTTTGGGTATAAATTTGATAATGTCGTATATAAGATATCCACGAACACGTCTCTACTGGAACAGTGATGCTGCATTTCGTATGAGTTTCATTGCAGATTCTATGCCTGTAAACAGGTATGAATCGATTCTGAGACATCTACATTTTACAAATAACCTGGATCTAGATACTAATTCCACCGATAAACTCAAGAAACTCAGGCCATTTCTCGATAAACTTCAAAAGAACTTTTTGAGTGCCACTGAACCAGAAGAATACCAGGCAATAGACGAACAGATTGTTCCGCTAAAGGGGCGGTTGAGCATAAAACAGTATCTTCCGAAGAAACCTAAGAAATGGGGCGTGAAAATTTGGGTTAGAGCGGGTGTAAGTGGATATATGTATCGTTTCGAAGTATACCAAGGAGCGGGAGGAGGACGAGAGGCAATTAGCGATTTTGGTGCTTGCGGAGATGTTATTCTCCGTCTCAGCGATGACATCCAACACAAAAATCACAAGTTGTTTTTCGATAATTTGTTCTGTTCTGTGCCACTGTTGCAAGAGCTGAAACAGCGAAAAATATGGGCTACTGGTACGTTGAGGGGAAATCGCCTTTCAGGAGCAGGAGAATGTTTGATGTCAGAAAAAGACATGAAAAAACAGGGAAGAGGTACTTCTTCTGTAGTTTCCACAGAATCAGGGGATATTACCATAACAAAATGGATGGATAGCAATGCCATACACATAGGTTCAACATGTGCAGGAGTTGAACCACAAAGTTCTGTGAAACGTTGGTCTAAGCCCAATAAAACCACTATTGAAGTAAATAGGCCGTTCTCTGTCAAATACTATAACAAGAATATGGGTGGTGTTGACTTATTAGATCAACTACTTGCACTGTACCCTTTGCGAAGGCGGAATAAAAGGTGGTACATTAGAATATTCATGCATTTTCTGGATGTAGCAGTAATAAATTCTTGGATTCTGTATAAGAAGGATGGAAATAGCGATATGGATCTCCTAGAATTCAAAGGAAGCGTTGGCCGAACACTCATAAATAGGGGTACTAGAAACTCAGAAAATAAAAGGGGAAGGCCCAGGTCTACTACCCCACCAACTAGCATACTGAAAACGAGAAAACCAAACCACCATGCTCCAGAAGAAATACGGAAAGACAATTTTGGACACTGGCCCAAACTTACAGAAATAAAAAATGCAAGAAGATGCCACTCGTCTTCGTGTAAACGGAAGACCAAATATATATGTAAAAGGTGTAACGAGCCATGTTGCCCAGATTGCATGGAAAATTTCCATAAGTAGGATGTAAAATGCACTGTGTCCACTAGAGTGGACAGTTAAAATTTTGACTTTTTTTGAATATATTTTTTAATTTGATATACTTTTGAGTTCCTGTAACCCATTTTCTAGTTATATAAATACAAAAAATAATTTATTTTGTTTTTTTTTATTCTTTAAAATAAATCATGCATGAGAGGGTTAATTACTCGGCTACTGTTCGTGCTAAAATTCCCGGACATATGGTAATCGCTGCATTAATTAAGCGCGCAAAATTTGACACCACAATCTCTGCGATCGCCGCTCCTTTACTGTAACTAATTTAATTAGTGAATGTTAATTATACATACTCAAAAGGATTCATGGGCGCTCATGAACTCATTACATTAATAAACATTGTTAATTGCAAGTTTTCGGATACAGAGCCGGCTGGCGCTTATCTAATTTTTGCAGGCACGCCGCCAACTGATAACGAGGAAAACAACTCGCTTCGGAATTTGTTCTATCCTTGCTTTTACTTACTATGGGGAACTATAAACAATTAACGGCGTTGAAACCAAAAAATATTAATTGTGTCTCATATTCACCATGACGAGAGCATTCGGTGGTTACAAAAATAATTCCAATAGGAATGGTCGTAGATGGACTAATTACGGTATCTCCTTGTCTCTATGACACCGCGGAAAGTTCTCGAAGTTACGGTTTTTTATGTAACGAAGCCCAAACCAATCGTTCCTATACAGGGTGGTCCTTGCAAACGACATACTCAAAAAATAAACTCCGGATGCTTCGTTACAATTCGACTTTTGTATCGTGTAGTCAAGCCTTCTTGCTGAAGGGATGGTATGTTCAGTATCTTGTCGACTAACTTTGACAGCCGTGGGTTGTGAGTGATTCTTAAGGAGCTTCCATGCTGCTTAGCAGTGTGTATCGGTGATGTTTAAATGTGGAATTACCCTTGCCGGTTCTTCCTTGCGTTAGTTTTCAGATACTGCATCTCCACAACGTTTGCTAAAGATGTGTTGTGGATAATCTTGTGGAAAATGTCTTTGAACTTCGTCCATCTGTCGTATTCACCGTCAAAACTCGGTAAATTGAGCTTAGGTGGTTTATAACATGTGGATTTTATATTATATACTATTAGACCGCTCCGTCGCGTCGATTTGAGGACGGAAATTAGCAAATCCGTATATTTCCTCCGAATGCTGTAATTACTGCCAATTTCATATCCGTTAATACTTGATTGATCAAATGATATTCGGTCCCTTAACAAACCCCTTCGAGCACATCGAGAGCAACATAATCGTAGTTTCCTATACACGGTACGAAACTGAAGGCTTTTTACCGGTTTAAAGGGATTTTACTAGTTGATGGCATTGTTAAATTTTGCCGCGTGGCATATCGCCCAAAACCTATAAAACAATTTATATTTCTTTTCCCTTAAGCAAACATACTTTAGACAGATATCCATTGTACCTCACGTATTTTTCTTTTAGATATTTCGGACGGAAGACAGATGAACACATTTGCCATGAATACAAATACCAGTACAGAGAGCCAACTGCGATCTAGAAGAAAAGCCGCAAAAATGTTGTTTGCCGTTGTAATAATGTTTGCCGTGTGCTATTTTCCTGTTCATCTACTGTGTATACTTAGGTATGTAATTACATTTCGATTACTATTGACATTTTGCACTTTACTGTGTTTTCCCGGTTTGTTTAGTTGTTCTTAATGTTTGTGATTGAATTAAACGAATCTATTTATTTACTTAATGATGAGTTAACAAGATACGCTATTTCTAACTTACAAATTGTCAGAACAGGGTTATCAGGCAACCTTAAGCAGCATTTTCAATATTATTTCCTGTAAAACGGATATTGATGGTGCTTATTGTCAAGGGAATTACTTAATTTTTACCATTAATTTAGCCAATTATGAAAAACGGTCAATTACACCACATTCGTTATCACCTGAATATGAAAGTTACCAACAGTTTTATTTACTTCCACTATTGTTCGGATTCATCGTAATAGTTTTTAATTCGTAAGTTATCCTTTTTAAATGAGGGTCACTTAAAACTTTAATTCGCCACGGTACAAATGCTAATCACACTCAAACAAAATGATTTCGATAACACTTGTTATGCAAATTTTTTAGGTGTTAACATTGATCCGAAATTAACGTTTAAGGAACATGTTAGTAAAGTAGCCAAAATAATACATATTTCTCCTACGGCGTTTATCTGAAAACGTTTCCCCTAATATTTTACGTATGGTCTATTATCAGTGATTCAGACTCACTTATATTACTGGAACATTGTTTGGGGTAATTGTGCAAGTGCAACACGTCCTCTAACGTCGTGCCATTAGAATTATAGGCAATCTGCATTATAGAGAAGATTGCAAAAATGTGTTTATTAGATTCAGATTGTTGAAATTTCCCTGCATATTTATACTACACTGTATTCTATATGCTAAGATTCGTGCCAATGAACTTTGTTTTAAGGTCCGATATACATAGTTATAATACACGAAATTGTAGTAATCGTGACATAAAGCATTACAGATTAGATAAAACTCACAGAAGTTTTGTAAATATTTCGTTTGAGCTTTTTAACCTGCTGCCTGGCCAGACCAGGGATTTACCGTACAATACCCTGAAAACTAAATTAAAAACATTCCTTACTGAAGGCGCATTTTATACTATTAAAATGAATTTAAAGACTGTGGTTTATGTGTACCTACTACCTTCTTATAATGAATGCAGTATATATGTATATGGGTATGCGGTGAAGTTATGTTCTAATTGTGCAATTTTAACTCGGTTTGCAATAATCGCCAACTCATAGGTATTAACTTACTTGGTTTGGACGTGATGCATTATGCCGCAATGTAGTTCATGTATTAACGATCCTCGAGATAGTTTATAATTTTGTACTGCTGTATGTCTGCCCGTCTGCCTGTGCACGATAACTTTGTTTAGAAACGTCCGGTCGCTTTGAAAATTGGTACACATGTTCTTAAGGATATAAGAAAGGTCGCTATTGTTTTTTAGTTACGTAGACTAACGAGCCAAACAGTTACAGCCCAAAAACTGCTCGAACCTTCAAAGAATGGTATCTTTTATAATAAGTTCTTGTTACAAAGAACATATAAATGCCCGGTTTTCTGTGTCCGTAAATATTCATTAAACCTCAAACAATTTTGAAGATGAAAAAATAATATTGCGCATGCGCAATCTAATTTTTGTATTTGTTAAGATATTTAAATGAAATTGTATGTACGCACCTCGAGTAAAAGTAAAAGTAATGCTAATGGGAATGCGGAGAAGTCAAAGATACTATTAAGACGATGGATGTTAGTGTTATTTGATTTGATCGTCTGTTAATAGTAGTAATAATAATAGTAAGAAAATGGTCATTCAATTAAAAAAACCTGAGTTTTTAGTCTTTGAAGTTTCATAACTTTGGATCTCCATAGGTGCGGTTGTCCGCAACTTAACTTTTTTTTAAGTACACTAAATGAAAGCCCTATTCATTCTCTATGCACTAATAAAAATGGGTTGCTATGACTACAATCGTTTTCAAGTAATCAATTATCAAAGTACCATCTGCATCCGCCATTTCTTTTCTTAAAGTCAAAATAACTTAAAAACCATAAATGGTAGATATCGACATGTGGATATCAAAAGAACTGAAATTTCACGTAGAATCCAAAAATGTAATAAAAAATAGGGGTTGCCATTTAAAATAACGAAGTTACTAGCCACTTCCGGTATTTCCGGAAGTGCGTCCATTTTGAAAATATTTTACATCGTTTACGGCGCATTTTAGCGCATGATTTTTATGGCTTAACCGTAATGGCGCTAGCTTTAATTCAAGTGGCGCAATTGAGCGCATAACCAGGTGTATCGAGTGGCACAAATACCGGTAGCAAAATGCGTTATGGGGTTCCGTTCACTTGGCCCCTTGTCCTCTATTTTTTTCTTTATTCTGTTTTCTAGTGATGTGCTGAATCTTCGCCTTTTCCTAATGTTTCCTACTTTTGTATATAAACTTCCTTCTTTTTTTGGCATTGCGCGAGTGCGGAATCAATTAAAAAATCGATGATTGACGTCACAAAAGTACTATCAGAACCGAGATCAAGACCTTCACTGCTTTCATTGTCGATTAAATTGGGGACTTGTGAATTTGAAGGGCAAATAAGAATATTTTGATGAATAATGATGGTTGGCGATGGGGATTTGCTTTCTTCATTAATCTCTTCTAAACTTTGTAAACTTGAAGATGAGGATGAAGGCATCACAAAATCAGGGTCAATTTCTACCTCATCTAATGTTCTTTTTTTATAGTTTTGTGTCTTTATTGCTGCAACTTTATTACATACTTAATTCCATATTTTGGCTTGCCAATTGCAGCATTCGCATAGATCTAGCATTAGAAGAGTGACTATTCCCAAATAACACAAGTATATGGTATGCATATATTGAAAGCTCTAATAATCTACAATGTACACGCTATGAATATGCATGTATATGTACGAATACGAATGTGAAATGTACTGTACATACGTATACTATACATGCACTTCCACCAAGAAATTCCATTTTATTCAATTTAATGTCACACGTCAAATACTCCTTGTCATGTCAGACAAGAATACGCTGCTTCTCATATCAATGACGGTAATAATAATTTTAATTCTTTGTTCAACTTCACATTCCTGTAATTTTAGCACAGCCTGATGATGGGTAACTCATAACCCGAAATCGATCGCTTTATAGAAAAACAATAAAAACAGTCGAGGTTCTTTTGAATACTTCAAATACTTCAAAATGACAAAATATACTCAAATTTGATGAAAAATCAACCTGTTTTTGGCAACGTCTGCCTCATGGTAACAGTATCATCCTAATTCAACATACCTACATAACCTCAAAATGTACTATATAATACTATTTCTTACCTCTTTTAATTGCTGTTGTGTATATGGACGTTTGTTTTTGTCCTTGTAAAAATTATTGTAATGTTCTTGGAACAACTCACATTCAGTCTTTTCCGACATTATTTTTGTCACACCAAATTGTATACGATCGGCGCGAAACTCGGATTTTGAGATTGCAATGCTGCTGAACACAATCTGCAAGTAACGCCGCGCCGTCGTTTCACGAAACGACGGCTTCTAAATTACGTCAAATCATGTAGAGATCGGTATTTCACTATGCGCCAACATGAGTTGGGCATTTCACGAAAAGCCTAGGCAGATGGCGTAATTCTAATTCATTACGCTATTTGCCGGCGTTTCGTGAAATGACGGATTTCACACTACCACAGATATATTAATAATAATAATAATATGATATATTGTGCTACTGTGTGTTTACACTTACACTTGTCGTACATTATTCAAAACTAATACAAAAACATTTAGGTTTACATTCATAGGACATTTACAATTATTATTAGTAGTTACGACAAAATAGTAAATGAAATTGCTAACCTTAATAATGCAGATAGGACTTTCTGCTTTAACATAGAGTTGTATAATCGTAATATGATCTGATAAAACCAATAATGTGAAAATACAGTGAGATTATGCAGTTACGACTCTTTTTCTTAACAGGGCAGTATAGGTACTACTGCTAATTCCGATTACTGCACATTACGTCATTTAGTCAGTTTCTGTATTTGAATCAAGCATTCCTCACACTCCGAAAAAGACCAAGCTCGTTCTTGCGGAACGGAAACTTGATGAAAACTCCCGGTCACCGGGATTTTATACCCTTTTATACAAGACAACACGAAAGGATCGGAAGTAATCTTGCTCCAACTTTGAATAAAATTGTTTAACCGTCCAGCAATCTTACTTACTGGAACTACTGCCAACTGTAAGACGGACGATCCCTTTGATTGTATCTCCTCCAATTCTTTGGGACATTTTTCTCTAAATTTTTGGCCGCTTTGACATTGTCCTCCAAATTCTTACCAAATAAAAAATCGTCTATTGCCGTAGCATTCAAGGTTTCTCTTAAATTTTCATTTAGATTTGGTCTTACTAGGGTTCGTCTAAGAAGACTTTGGTTATATTGAACGTCGGCTATAATTCGAGCAGAATCATTTAATGATTCTGTTATCACCCCCGCTTTCCTCTCGCTCGAAATTAGATTTGTTATAGCAACACTTAACGCCGCTAACCCTGCACTAATTTTGTGTTGGTTTTGTTCGAGTCTAGTATCTCTCTCGCAAATCTTTTCGGATAAACACCCCAGTAAAGAGGCGTTTAATTTGGGGACCCTTATCGCCTCACAATTATTGGGCACAGGATATTTCAGTAAGAGTGAAGAAATATCTTCAGTTTTTAACCCATTTTTTAAAATATACCAAATCTAAATTTAAATTTAACTGCGTAAGTATTACTGCTCCCTCGGTAGGTTTTTTAACGACGTCATTGCCCAACAGCGATAAGAGCATATATGTGCGCGCCAGCGAATCTTCGTCGCCCGACTCCCCGTAACACGCTCGCTCTGAACTACTGTCCGGTGTGGGAGTTTCAACGTAACGTAAACTGTTCTGGGTTGGTGTAATACTTCCTGCGGAAGAAACCAAACCAGCGTCTTAAATTGAATCGAAACGAAATCACAACACAGTTAACCTCGCAGGCGCCGCCGTAGCGACATTAATAGTATTTTAAATTATTAGCCAGGTAAGTGAGTTTTTACTGGCGATAGGAGAAGTTGACTGGCGAGCCGTTAGGCGAGCCTGTCATCTCCTAGAGCCAGTAAAAACTATTACCTGGCGTATAATGTACAATATTTTATTTGTTACTCATTTGTAAACGTAAATAATTAGTTCTTAAATTGATCTCGAAGAAATGTCTAAAATATCATGTTATCCATGTAACAGAGACTTCGCATTAATTCTGGCCAATGAAATTACTAGATTACTAACTTGTAAAATTTTTACAGGTCAGCTGTCAGTTTTACAAGTCAGTTGTCAGTTTTACAAGTCAGTAGCGTTTAAACATGACGTTTATCCGTTTGCGTTTTGTCTTGTTAATCTAACGTTTGCAACTGAGTAACAAATAAACGTAATTTGTCAAAGCAGATATGCCTTAAAATCGAGCAAACGCTCTTTCCGCGCAAGGAAACTAACCTAAGTAGTCACGGCTCGGGTCGTAAATGAATAAGCGGTGAGTGAAGGGACCGTCGCATACCGCTATTTGGGACGGAGCTGTTAGTTTTCCGCGGTTGTTTCAAATGCACATGGTTTTGTGCATTTCTTTGCCCTTTCTGCAAAACGGCGGTGGTAATAACAATCCCTCCGGTGGTGGAGTAGCATTAGATCGTTCCCTCGTTCTGCTTTTCGATCTGTTTCGCGGAATAGGGTTCTTGTGTCCACGAAGTTTGTTCAGCTCACGAAAAATATCGCGTTTGGATTCTTCTAATTTCTTATCTAAATCGGTTTCATGATGGGTATTCATGCGTGATGAATTTGATTGCACTTCACGTGTGGCGACTTCTGTTACTACCGAGTTAGAATATGTTTCAACAATTTTATCGGCCATGACGGCCAAATTGTCTAACGATTCAGAGCTAATTGTTAAAACTACTTGTACTTGTTGGGGAAGTCGCTGTAGCCACAGTTTCTTTAGCAACTCATTGGAGATACTGGTACCGGATAGCGTCTTCATTTCTCTGAGTAACTGAGTTGGTTTACGATCGCCCAAGTCAAGATCGCGTAACAGTTTTTGTAGCTTCGCATCTTCCGATTCCGTGAGGCGGGATATAAGTGCATTTCGAAGTGTATCAAATTTATGGTTTTCTGGTGGTGATGTGATAATGTCGCTTACCAGTTTTAGTGCTTTTTGACTTAATGCAGCTACGACTGTAAAGTATTTTGTGGTATCTGCAGTTATGCGCGATAGCTCGAACTGGGCTTCTACCACTTTGAACCACAAGGTTGGATCTTCCTCCCAAAATACGGGTGGTTTGACTGTAATTTTCTCGATAGCTGTGCTCGTAACAGAAGTCGATGTACTAGGCGGTAAGATTGGAGTATTCGTTTCGGATGCATCGTTGTTATTTGCCATTTTAAACGTAAAAATGCAAACGTTTTACTGTTTGATTTATATGACGTTTATGGAGATATAACTGTATGCCTGTTCCTGTCAGTAGATAATAACTGTTATTTTCCTTGTTTCTTAATGACGGTGTGTTGTTTATCGAGGGTCATCAATGTAGTGTGGTCACTATTCAGCGTTTAGAATAGAATTAAATAACATTATAGACCATTCGCACCTTAGTATGCAGTATGGGGCTTATGGAGAAACAGTACATGCTTGCCAAACTTATTATAGGATCGATTACTGCACCGTAAAACGGTAGTTTAGACACTATTTATTACTTTTTAACCTAACCTCAGAAGTCAAAAAGGTAAATTAATAACAAGTTGTAATTGTTTGTCAAATGTGGCCGAGAACAGCTTGTATTTATTAAGTCCCCAAAAATTTACAAATGTACAGTATACATATTAGTCACTGGAATCGAATTGAAATTCATCGGAAGATGACTGCGACACTTGAATTATAAATTCTTCAACATCATCTTGAAGATAATCTGCTGCCCACATGCCATCTTCGATAGTTTTCACGTGATTGACATAATGTTGCCAATTTTGAACCGTAACTTGTGAATAACCCATTTTTATTAATTCTTCCATGTCCTTTATTTTAAATGTTTTGTTATTCATTTTGATATGATGTTTAACTTGAGCCCACACCATTTCAATGGGATTTAATTCACAATGGTATGGAGGTAAACGGAGAATCTCGTAACCTTTTTCTTGTGCAATAACATCAAGCTTATTTTTGTCGTAGTGATGCCGAACATGCGCAACAGAAGCCAGTAGGTCTCGTTTTAATGGATTTTCTTCAATCGGTACATTTTTCTCACGAAGCCAATCTATAATGTGTTCTTTTCTCCACGACATTGTTGGTATCTTCTCCAACTTTCTACTGTGGTACGAGGCATTGTCAATAACAATGACTGAATTCGGTGGCACATTTGGTAGAAGCTGTTCAAAAAACCACTTTTCATAAGTGTCTGCATCCATTTCGTTGTGTGCATCAGCAGTGTTCTTTTTGCAGAGAAAAGTCAGTTCCGCGCCCGGAATAAAACCATTATCACCACCAGCATGTACTAACGCAAAGCGAGGCCCTAGACCAGTGGGTGATTTTAAACCTGTACTGAGTCCTTTGATGAATGCCTGACGATTGCTTTCAACGGTGGTGTCATGCCACGCCCTGCTCACCGAATGACCAATGTTAACCCATGACTCATCCGTATACACAATATTTTTACCTAAAATATAAATATTATGTAATTTGCAATTAAATATAATAAAAAGATTAAGCACCTTCTTCTCTCAACTTCCTGATGCGACGTAGGTATTTATGTCTCCATCGTATAATATCATCCCGTTCAATAAGGATACTCTTGCGGCCAACCTTCTTAAATTCAAAACCCATATCTTTCAAGAGATTGAATAATGTGGTGCGTTTAAAGTTGGGTAGATCGTTATCGTCATTTACGGAAGCTAAGATGCTGTTCATAGTTGGTGGAATATTTGTAATGAAGAAGTTATGCACTTTACGTCGAATAACTGATTGCACATTTTCATCATACACATGAAGACGATCATTGCTTTGTTTCCCTTTTCTTTGCTTGCGTTTTTTCGGGCTTGATACACCTTCGTTTCCGTCTTCCTTTTTAATGGCATAGATGCTCCGTTCAGAACAACATAAAGCTTTACTTGCTTCTTTCACAGCTGCAGTAACGTTCATCGTTCCCGAGAAATAGTTCAGCACGTTGATAATGAGGTGTTTCTCCTTCCGGCTAAAACACTCTCCTTTATGGCGTTTCACGTTAGCAGATCCTGCTTCAGCTTCGGCTTCCATTTAATGGGATATTCTAAAAAGATGAAATCAAATAACGGTTCTACAAGAACACTCAAAGTTACCTTGTATATAAAGTACGAGATGGAGGCGTTCTTAAAAGAACGATTTTTAAAGCAATGAGACAATAAAATGTGTTAAATACGAAAGACAAAAACGAACCACACACGTAATGACAATACAAGAAGATTTGACGTTATATTTTGTTTTAAAGCTTAAATTCAATCATATGTAAGTTTGGCATCATTGCGGTAAGGAATAAGGATAGCGTTATTGAAGAATGACGCAAATTAGTAAAGGAGGGATATAGTCCATAAGACCCCATACTGCATACTAAGGTGCGAATGCTCTATAATAACATTTTTATATTTGATTAAATGACATATTCAAATTATCACCATGTAAACTAAAAAACAACTGTTCCAGATCCACCCATGGATCGCCACAGAGTCAAGATACTACAAGTTGAACTTGTGGAAGAGGGATCGAAATACAATATTAATTTATCTCCAGCAAGGACCTCACACCACTAGAAATCCTATCATGATCTGTTGCGACCTTATAAATTGCTCTCTGAATCACAATCCATGCGGTTTCACATTCCTGACGGTATCGTGCATTAGTAGAATGAAAAACTTTAAAGGCAACGTCAACAGCTTGTATGAGATTATCAAATTTGAAAAAAATATCGATTACCACATATGCCGGTTTAACATTCGACGCTGAGTCACCAACACAAATCACGAGAGGTTGGAATGTTGTCCCTAATCTCAACAACTTCTGCTTACGATCTTCTATTGTTATTAGTTGTGTTAAATCGCACTTCTGGGTGAAGAAATAGAAAGCGTGGGTAGGCACACATTGGAATGAATTCATGAAAAAGTCTTCGATGCTTATCAAATGAGACTTTAGCGCATTTTTGGCAGATTAGTAGGTATCAAATTAATTATTTCAGTACTGACTATGGCTTTTAGGCTAGCGTTATCCTCCCCCTCCGCCCAACAAAAGCTTCACAAATCAAATGATAAATACTGCAAGTCTCTTAACTATTGTTAAAAAAAGATAGCAACTAGGTATTTAAGGCAATACAAAAAGGCGTACCTATACAACAAAAATATCAAAGCGCGATGAAAAGATACATTTTTCCACACAAAAATGTGACATAAATGGCGACGCACGCTCCACCACTAACACCGACATAATTTTGAAAATGGGACCAAACTATACATTTATCTCTTGCTTTAGTAAGACAAGTAGGTACAATTGTAATAGCCCTACTATTACCGTCTCGCGTTTCTGATTGATAAAAAATAAATCTACATAAATAAACCGATTCTATTGAAAAAAAATAAAATAAATCCAAATTCCACTGCACTCACAATTAATTTCCTTTTTTATATTAAATCTTAATTACTCAATTACTTACATCTATCCTGAATCTGAATAATATTTAAATTTACTTAATATAACACTTAATTAAATTCCTACAGCAATGAATATTCTTCTAACTTATATTTATCCTATCTATATAAAAGCATTTGGCAAAAAACAATAACAAAATGACAAAATAAAAATTTAATATAAATAAATTTCTAGGTAAATAACTTTTCATAAAAATAACTTACAATTTAGACAGTAGTATTCTTCCCCTTTTTAGATGGTGGGTATTGTAGTGGAGGATGATTTAGATTATTCTCAATCTTCGCCTATTAAATCCAATCGCGTAATCCCAATTGAACAACAATTTCCTAGCGCGCTTTTGGTACTTTATATAATCTCTGAACGGAAGTCTTTCAAACTCACGTTAACTAAACTGCAGTTGCTTTTTTGGCAAGATACTCAATGATTAATACTTTCCGAACAATTCACTATTCCAGAACGATCAACTTGTTCCTGGTTAAAAAATACGATTTTAAATTAATACGCGCAACAAATTTTATTTGGTTTGGGCGTTTTTACTTAAATGGCCCGTAGCCGCATTTTCCGCGACAACACTCGCCCGTGCGAATATCTACGAAGAAACTTTATAAGTGGTGGCCGCGTTTTTTAAATCACGTACTAATCGTTAACTCGCCCAAAATAGGAAGTCCAAAACCAATAACTCATCTTATATTAAACGATATTTGAAACTTAATTACATCAGAAAAAAAATGTTTGTTAATTTTAATGAAAACTACAACTTCCCAGAAATCTGAATCATCGATACGCACTTCTACCCGAATATAATTTTGTAATCCACAAAACATAAATTTAACAAGCTTCCGTTACACAATGATGGTCGGAAGGTACAATGAGAGTAGCGCAAAAGAAAATCATTGGTATGCGCCATTGAGTACAAAGTAAAACAAATAGATTATAAGTATATTAACTAGGTACTTACCTGGAAAGGTATCTATGTACTTGTCCAATTTCCACTGTTGGAGTAAATTTTTGGTATATTCATCCATAACAACACATTGCAATACGAGGAACCCACACTTTTAATTTAGTCTGGTCCTAAACACTATAAAAGTCTAAAATCTGATGCAGTCGAACACGCCAACGCCAATGTTGCCAATAAAAGGATGCGCTGGAAACGTACTGTTTGCGTTTCAATATAGAATTTCTTTACATATGTTTTTTTAATAAGTAGTGTAATGGCAATTTTTCTTTCATCCTTTTTAATTACCGTCTTGGTATAAGCAGAATCAGTATACTTATTTTGTTCCTTTACACTGTAAATCGACCGAAGATAGTTAGAATATGACACCTTGCCACGTAATCATTTTCATTTCTATACATTATATCAATTTTCATGTAGGTAAAAGAATCGTAGACTGATTTCACTTCCGTCTACTGTTTTAACATCTAAATTATAATTAAATCGGTATCAGGTTTTTATTTCTGGTAGGATGTATTCTTAATCTTTTTCCCCGTTTTGTTTCAAATTCTAAATGAAGATTGTTGTTATCTCAAAGCGTGTAGAAACATTTTACAATTAAGTACGTTTCTTAAACTTGCTTCATTGTATAATAACCGTATTCAGGAATATTCCAAAATTTCAGGACGGTACGGTTTTTTCGATTAGATTCATTTTCCTCAGTGCGGTTGTAATAAATTGTTCTCAACGCACCAGGTGTAAATCAATTGAATCCGAACAAAAATGTACAGTTCAATTATTACCTCGAAGCAATTCCTTTGCGCGCGGTTTTAAATGATTAACTTTTTATTTCTTCATGTAAAAAACCCGTAATTAACTTCCTCTGTCTAAATGGATTTGCTAGTTCTACGCATTCTCGTTTTTCACTATTGATTCAAATTATTCCACAAAGGGATGATTTATTCGCAATCCTTTCACGTAGGTTTTTACCTCGAAAGTGGTATGTTAAGAAACAAACGTAAAATCAAGTCCTGATATTATATAATAATAATAATAATATTGCTTTATTGAGTTTAACACATTTTTTTTTGCGGTGTGGTACATTAGATAAATATTAATGCTCCTTTGGCTATTGTGGATGTGTACACACGTGCTTGAAATTTACTACTGTGCTATTCTCAAAGGCGAAGTTCGGTAAAGATCCATTATTGCTCTTCTCCGCTCTACCACTTAACCTCAAATATGTCTGCGCAAGGAACTATATGCGATGGAAAAGAAATATACATATAATCATCAAATATCGAGATAATAAGCGACCCATGTCTAGACCCCTTCTTACATACACATTCTTGGGACATGTCAACACTCGAGCATTAGTGATCGTATTCGATTTTTGAAGTGTTAACTGGAAAGATGTTTCATTTCGGGCAGGAGGCTATTGTAGAGTACAACAATGTTATACGAAAATGTTCTAAGATACAATTTCTTAGATTTGTATTTGAAGAGCGGCATTGATAATAGCCCCTTAGCACGAATATTAACATTGTGAACGTCAGTACGGTATCGGATCTTTCTATTTAGGTATTTTGGAAGACCAGTGATGATTAACGAGTGGTACATACATAGGGAGTGTAGTTTCCGCCTCTGTGTCATATTTAACCACAACAATTCTTTTAATTTATTAGAGATATGGCTGCGACAACGAAGACCTAAGATAAATCTTACACAATCATTCTGTACCGTTTGTATACGTCTGGCAGATACTGAATCAATGCAGATACTCAATTATATTAAATTATATTTATTATTAGTATTTAATATCGGTATTTTACATTATTAGCCAGGTAAGTGAGTTTTTACTGGCGATGTGAGAACGTAATTTGCCGCCGCGGATAAAGTCGAATACTTTGCCGGTGGTGTGATTAGTAAAATTGCCATCTTATCGTCATCTTTAAATGCAGAGCATTAAAGTCTTTGGACAAACCAATCGTGAATTTGGAAGAAATGAGCTGTCCAAACAATTACAAAAGAAACACAAACGTATCCTTGCCTCCATCATAATATTGAAGAATCGGTGTGTTTTAGAAAATTCTTCACTTCCTCACAATTGTATGCAATCAAAATTAACAAATGAACGCGGTACAGATTTTGTTAGAGTTCATGAACTCTGTTTGTGAAGAAGAATATTGCTCAAGGTTATGCTCGTGGCGATATCTCAATTGTAAAGTGAGACAATTAAGAAATCCAAGTACCTTCAACTCCTTCACAATTTCAAACATCTTCCTAAACTGTTAGAATTGAAGAGCAAAAGGAAGTTGTGTAAGGTTATAATGTAAAGAAAGAGGTACGAAAAGGCGTACAAACCTTTAAATGACTGGCGCAGAACTAAAGGAATAATTACTTCCACACATATTCCATTAATTGTTACTAATTAAAAAACCATTATCCTTTGTGTAGGTATATTAATATTTAAAAATATCCACATAGTCTGCATTATAATTATCCAATCGTTGATAGAATAACTTATTCAATGAACGATCTAATTGTTATTTTGCATGTACTAGGACTGTAATGGGAGTCAGCCAAAAATATTACAGTACTAGTCAGGTAAAGATCAACTTTCTAATGTCAAGATAGCCCTGAAATTTAGATTTTCTTGACGGTTTCAGGTAATAGTATATTAAGATACAAGTGTATAATCAAGTCTTTAAAGCACGCGCAACGAGTTTAAGGGCACGACGCAAAGCGGAGTGCCTTTAACGTTGCAAGTGCTTTAAAGACCAATTATACACGTGTATCTTATAGTATTTTTTATTATACCTGCAGTATAATTTAAAAATAGGAAATCAATGAAATCATATTGACGTTACACTCGAATACATGTCTAATTAAGTGGGCTGGGTGTTCGTAATTTCACGATTGCCATGGAAATGTCACTTGACGTTTGCTTATAAAAATCCGTCTTTGTGAATTAAACGATTTCCGTTGAAAAAGATAATACACCGTCCATTAAAACGATTGTTGTAAAATCTAAACAAACGTTGATAGGTGTAAAATCCAACTCCAGTAAAGCCTATTATAAAGAATATGAAAAATTGTCTCCATGGATGAATAGGAAGTTACGAATACAGTCTTAAATGCATCCATAATGCTGGCATATATGAAGGAAATGTCAAAGGTATTTAAATCTTCTATATTTTGGTGCATTCATTCAAAACTTTAAAGCAATGCTGCGATTAAAAAGTGGAACAGATTTGGAAGCATACCCTAAATTACGCGCGTTTGTGAAAGCTTCAACCAAAGGATAGGTACAAAAGCCAAAGAGATGTTCTGCATTTACAGAAAGCGACCTAAGAGGATTTTTTTATTTCATCCAGATGACAGTTTCAAAAGTCATACTTGAAGTATCGTTACTTAGCAACTTTAAATCACGTGTGTTTTAAAGGCCCTTTTTCGCACGCATTTGAGTGTTTAAAACGGAGATTGTGATTCAGGTATAATAAAAAACCTATTTTTTTGATTTTGATTGTCGTTCCTTAAATGCTATTTAAGCTGTCTAAATTATCTAATGCTTTGATGTGGCTAATTTAGAAGCAAACATAAAGGAAATTGTACGTATGTATTCTGTTGAATAAATACACCACCAGACAAACAAAGATCGCTACAGGCTCATTTCAATCACCGTAATAACGTTTGCAGATATTTACGAGTAGGTATAATGGAGATGCTAGTATGTATGACACAGAAGCAAAATTGTAAAGTTCTTTTTGTTGAGATAGATAGGTGAGTAGTAAAGAATATATGATTATGCAAAACGATTGTGCAAATTTAATCCATTTAATTAAATTGAAACGGCTAAGCCTTTAGTGTAAAAGGAAACCTTCAAATAAGAATACTGGCAGATCTATTGGCGCATACAGAGAGAAGATTTATTTTTATGCGTCCGAGAACACTTTAATTTGCCAAAGACTTTTCGTAGAGCGAGCAGTTGCAGGAGATAGGTACCTATCCCTGCTATGAAGAAATATAAACGTTCCAAACTTTTATCTTATAGGTTTCAATTTAAAAATCAGTATATTCTAATTCAAATTAGTTCTTTTAATCGATTCGAAAGTAAATGGTACGCGAAGAAACAATAAAGAAACAAATTACGGCTATTTACAGACTGGATTCACCCTCCTAAAGTGTAAATTGAACAGACAGTTATTTCTGAAATCGAAGCGTACGTAAGAATAAAAGTTTAAAGTAATTTGCTTTAGTTTCAATGCTTTTAGATATGTATTTTAACAGTCTACATCATAAATTGGTAGTACTTAGTCCTTCCATATCTCCTTTGCTTCTAGGTAAAAACTCAGTAGAACCATTGTCAAAATAAAATACGAAGCGAATCCAAGAAAATGGACTTAGGGCCGGTATTTCAGTACAGTTTAAGTAAAAGCTTAGGCTAAGTTTAAGTAAAAGCTTAGGCTAAGTCAAGTCAAGTTAATCGTTCCATCCCCGTCAATTTATTTACAATGGATGTTATTGATGTTCATGTTTATCCATCCAGTGATGAAGATGATGGAGAAATTGTAAATTTTGTTGAACATCTTGGGAGAAGAAGAAAACTTAGAGTCTTCAGAAACAGGATAATTTTGTGGTGTGGGACGAGCATGAATTTTATCAGCGTTTCAGGATATCGAAACGTTTAGCAAATATTGTTCTTGAGCTAGTTCAAAATGATATTGTAACAAGAACGAGATGGTAATATTTGTAGAGGTACTTATGGTAATTAAAAACTACAAATATACGTTTCAGGAATCATGCAGTACAACCCGTAACTGCATTGTTGCTAACACTTCGGTTCTTGGCAAGTGGTAGCATGCTGATTGTTGCTGGGGACTTTGTTGGTGTCCATAAATTGTCAGTGAGTAAATATATGTGGAAAGTATTGCGTGCAATTGCATCGCTACGTCCCAGATAGGTGTATTTCCCAAATACAGAGGAAGAAGTGAGACAAATAAAAACTGATTTTTATGCGATAGCTCGCTTTCCAAAAGTCGTTGGGGCACTTGATTTTACACATGAAGATAATTTCACCTGGTAATATTTAGCTTTTGAGTGGATATAAAATAATAATAACATAATAGGAGGAGAGCAAGCTGAAATGTATCGGAATAGAAAGGGATTCTTCTCCTATAATGTTCAGGCCATATGCGATGCAAGATTAAAAATACGAGATGTGGTAGCTCGTTGGCCAGGTTCTGTTCATGATGCCACAATTTTTTCCCAATCGGCAATAAAGAATAGGCTCCAAAATAATCCAGGAGCCCTTGCTGACAGTGTACTTGTGGCAGATAGTGGATATGCAAATACAAATTATTGTATTACAAAACTATAAAACCCCACAACTGCAGCAGAAAATTTATTTAACGAATCATTGATTCGCACAAGAAATGCTGTGGAACGTTGCTATGGCGTGTGGAAACGACGGTTTCCAATTCTAGCACTAGGAATTAGATTAAATTTAGTTAAAGTGCAGTATGTAATAGTGGCAACAGCAGTTCTACATAACATGGCTGTTGATGAAAATTTATTGGAACCATCACTACTGAATGAAGAAGAAAATCAAGCAATAGTAGCCGTTAATGACATTCCTGTACAACAACATCCAGGAAATCGAAATATGCAAAATAATATCACAAGATTAAACATAATAAACAGTCATTTTGCACATATGCAATAATTGGGAGTATTTGATAAGTATTTATAAGTTTAAAACAATGTTTACTGGTACAGTATAAATACAGGGTGATTCCTATAGTACCTGCCACCGTTTGGGAGCGTGTAGGTGGTGCGTAGGGGAGTATTTTGATATAGGACACTTGGGGTCGGAAATCTAAAATAAGGGTGCCAGAGCCAAATTTACCTTCTGGAATTTCGCGCCTGTAGGTAGGCAACCCAACCGGCCGGCGGTGCACACGGAGCGATCTCAGGCGGCGATGTGTGGCTGACACTTGATCAGAATTTTGTTTAAACCCACGAAATCCCGTCTGCAACGACGCGTATCAAGTGAATAAACACTATGGCAATAGTATAATAATAGTTGGCTAGATGTAGGAAGTGCATTGAGAACAACGGTGGCCACGTTGAACACTTGTAAACGTTATTGCTTTTGACTGTCGTTTTCCCTCCTTCCCTCCCATGTCGCTTCCTCGCGCTAACTCGCTCTGCATCGCTCCGCGCGAAACGTCGGTCGGTTGGGTTGCCTACATACAG
This sequence comes from Photinus pyralis, assembly GCF_008802855.1. Lineage (NCBI taxonomy): Eukaryota > Metazoa > Arthropoda > Insecta > Coleoptera > Lampyridae > Photinus > Photinus pyralis. The sequence goes on from NW_022170663.1 coordinate 10,352,181, forward strand.
GCGTGAAATTCCAGAAGATAAATTTGGTTCTGGCGCCCTTATTTTAGATTTCCGACCCCAAGTGTCCTATATCAAAATACTCCCCTAGGCACCCCCTATACGCTCCCAAACGGTGGCAGGTACTATAGGAATCACCCTGTATATACAAATAATATTATTCAGCGAGTTGTTTTTGTAATAGCTTTAATTCCAGTTTCGAAATTTCCAATCTAACTGCTTTTTCCTCTATTTCTAATTCCAGTTTTTTTTTGTTCAATGCTTGTTCCTTTTTCAAGCCTTCGATTTGGAGTCGAACCAATTCTTCTTTGCTATCAGCAAGTCGAGACCATTTTTCGTTAGTAACTGTGCCTGTCACGGGGCGTTTACGTTTGAAATCTGCAATAATAGAGCATTTATTAGTCATTAACCTAACACACATACATGCTTTACAAAATTTCATTAATAAAAACAAAAAAGTTATCAAGACGTTAATGGATTAACTCACCACTGACTGCTTTTTTACCATTTGAATGAGATGCACTGCGATTCTCTACAGGTGCAACTATTTGTGCAAAAGCTGCACCATTTATCCTTCTGCAGTTTCGGATTCCTATAAAATGAGTTTCATTGATACAGGTAACTGGCCAAACTATATGTAATAACTAATATTTATATTGATTTATAAAGAGTGTTTTCTATTTAATCGAGTTTTCATGTAAAAAGCGTTTAGTTTAACCGAGAGGTTTGATATAAAAAAAGCAAAGAAAATAGTTCTATTTAGGCCCGGTGTGTTCAATCATGGTTTAAACTGCAGATTAGCTTAAACTGGCGTTTTAAAGCTGTAATTCCTTTTGGTCCATTTTGGGGGGCTTGTGTTTTCAATGGTTTGTTAATCCAAGATGAACTACACGATTTTGATGATAAGCCAATTACTGATGAATTGAAAGGTTTTTTGGAGCTAATGCAGCCGTTTTTGGAACGATGAAAGAACTTCTTCCCAAGCAATCTTCTATTTGCTCGTCTACATCCGTCGTTATTATTTTCTCGCTGGCCTTCCCCAGTAAGCATTTAAAATATCTCTTTTTATTTGCAAATTTTTTCTTTAAAACCTTTTTTTTGCTTCTGAGTGTTTTCGCATCCCTTCCTTGACCTCCTGCAGCATTAAACTCTCAGCCTATGCAGCGTCTTTGATGCGGTTAAAAGAACGAGTCGGTTTTTACACTCTATTGTGCCGAAACTTTTGACGAGCTGCAGAAGCATCCATCGTTGGATCTGAAGTATTACAATCGTGGTCGCTTCCCGTACTAAATTACCATTCTCCATTTCCAAACGTGTTACTAAGCCATGATTAATTACACAAAATACAGACACTATTTCAATCACGAACACCAACATAACACGCTTTGTAAAACAAACAATTTGAAAGTTTGAATAGCGTAAACGTCAAAATTTGAGCGGTTACATGTTGCCACCATCAGAAATTTCATTAAACGCAGTTTTAGTTAAATCTCCCTAAACTGCGAAACTGAGCAACGCCAATTACAAGATAAATGTGGATTATCTTAAACTAACAGATTACCTAATCTGCAAGTTTAAACCGTGATTGAACAACCGGCCTTAGTCAATGAATTAGGGCCGGTTGTACAAGTGTGAAGTTCAGGGATGGTTTAACTAAACTACGCCCAAGTTTTGAGCGTAGTTTTCGTTTAACCTCGTTGTACAAACTGCGTTCAAACTTCGTTTACCAAAACCACAATTTTCTGTTGTTGGCAACGTGCAAACATGCGCATAAAGAATTAATTGGATATTTGTTGTGAATAAACTTAACCTTCAATCAATACTAGTTTATTTATAACGATGTGCTCTAACGAAAAAAAAGTGCGTGCAGCCAATTTTACCGCGAAAGAAGAGGCAATATTAACCAGTTTAGTAAAACAATATGAACATGTCTTAGAGTGCAAAAAAACAGATGCGGTTACGAACCAACAAAAGACCGAAGCCTGGTCAAATGTTGCTCGGGAGTTCAATGTAGTAAACGACAGCCACCGTAGTGAAGCTGTGTTAAAAAAGAAGTTCGAAAATCTAAAGAAAAGGGTGAAAAAGAAACTGTCTGAAAATAAAACGTATTCAATGGGAACTGGGGGTGGTCCTTACAAAGACACCCCATTAAATGACACCGAAGAGGGCATTAAAGATATACTTGGCCCAAGAGCAGAGGGATTTCAATCACAATTTGATGGGGATGCTAGTAAGTAAAAAATGTGTACATTATAAACAATTTACATACATTTTACTACTTCCAGTTGAAATTGAAATACCAGAAACAGACGACCTGCAAGTTAGTAATGGTAAATAAGGACTTCCAAGTGTGTGTGTGGTTCAATATTGTTTCGTTACAGAGATGATAGTAGAGTTTGGTAACGATCACGACTACAGTTCGACCGTAAAACCATCTGCAACAGATGATATCGAAAATAATGGTAGTATACGGTACTGGTCATAAAGTATTAAATCTAAGTTCCTTCTGAATTTGTAGGTGATAAAAACTGGAAAAAGTACACACCTAATATGCTTAAAAGAAAAAAATCAGCTGCGCTTTGTGTAAACACCACTGGTAAAATCACTTTCAGAAATGTACTATAAATACTAATTATTTTAAAATTTTAGATACATCCCAGGGTGTTATTAACAAGAAGATTTCGCAGTGGGCAGAGGCTAAAACAAAACTGGAAGAGAGAAGAATGGAAGGTGTTTTGGAAGAACAAAAAGTAAAATTAAAACATACGGAAGAGGAACATAAGTTAAATTTAGAAATAAAAAAGACAAAATCTGAGTTCGAACTAGAATGTATGAAAGAAGAACACAAATTAAAAATGGAAATTTTGAAGTTACAAAAAGATATGTTATTAAAAAATGTTAAACAATAAGTTTGTTCGTAATATACACTGTACACTATGCTAAGCGATTAAAGTATTCGTGAATAAGGTGATGACGTACAGCATTATTTAGTCCATTGTTGTAATATGGAACATTTTCCACTTCGAAATTTATTTCAGCAGCTGCAATAGCTTCTTGTTCTTCCTCATTTATGTCTGGCAGTGCATCATTAAAGTTCCTAGCTATATTATGTAATACTGCAGTTGCAATTACTATAGCCTCGACCTTTTCTGCGCGTTGTCGAATCCCAAATGACAATATGGGAAATCGGCGTTTCATCACACCAAAGCACCGTTCTATTGGGTTACGTGTGCGTATTTGGGATTCATTGAATAAATTTTCAGTACGAGTGATCGGATTTCTTAGAGGAGTAATTAAATACGGCTTAATAGCATATCCTGCATCTCCAACTAATAAGTACCCTCTAAAGTCTCCATTCTCAAATTGATTTCTTATTTGAGAATGTAAAAATATTGTGCTATCATGAGATGACCCAGGCCATCTGCATACAATATTTTGAATCCTCAGGCTTGCATCACAAACAGCTTGCACATTATAAGAAAAAAAATTTTTCCGATTTCGAAAAATCTCAGCATTGTTACCGGGGGATATAATCTTCACATGGGTAGTCAATAGCACCAATGCATTTGGGGAAACGACTAATCATGTAAAAGCCTCTACTTCTTTCTCTCATTTCTTCCTCTGTGGTAGGCATTTTGATAAAAATGCGGTGTTGACTGGCAATGGCTCGACAGACTTTTGTAGTAAGTCTGCTTGCAGTAGATTTATCGATGCCAATAAAGTCGCCTGCAACTGACAAAAAGCAGCCAGTTGCTAAATACCTTAGTGCCAATAATACCATACACTCGGCACTTACTGCAAAGTTTCTGTAACGAAATTATACGATGTGGTTGGGTGGTAGCTACACTATAGGGTCGTTTTTATACCTGTTTGTGGGATGTGATATTTCTTCTTGTATTAAATCAATTACAAAACGAACTGAATCTTTGGATAACCTAAATCTATTTAAAAATTCCTTATCATTCCACTTTGTAAAGTGGTTATCTCGGTGCCTATATATCTTTGCTGCTCTTCTGCGTCCAATTATATTAATTACTTCTAGGAAATCTTCATCATCTGTTAGTGCATGCAACTCCATTACAATTTGGAGGGTAACAGCATTGATTATGTTAATCAATGGTAACAGGTATTACATAAAATTATAACCTAACAAAACTAACAAATCGGTGACTATGCGCAAAGAACCAAAACTAAGCTTAAACCAACAAAATCGGCTGCTTAAATAAAACAAAACTTAAGTTGCGTTTAGTTGTTGAGTGAAGTATGTACAACACTCTAAAAAATTGAACTGTGTTTAAACTCAGCTTAATTCTTAAACTCTGCTTAAGCTATACTTGTACAACCGGCC